>NW_027187307.1:937915-962661 GCF_028583685.1 Petaurus breviceps papuanus
TCTCTCTCTCTCTCTCTCTCTCTCTCTGTCTATCTCCGGCAGCAGCTGGTCTGCCTCCAGATAAGCATCTTCCCAAGAAGTTCTGACTGTCCAGCTTATGCTCTTCCTTAAATATGGTATAGTTCTTCCCTGTTCAGCCCCCTCCTGTTACATCAGCAACAGAGGTTCATACCTTCTGTTTCTTTAACAGAAGTTTAATTTGAAACTAGGTGCTAAGTACCTCTTAGCTTAGCAATGCAAAGAGATCTTCAAATTTCATTACTATTACAACAGAAGAGGAAACTGAGGTAAGCAGGGTCCAGTGACTTGCCCAGGGTCACCCAGCTAGTGTCTGAGGCCACATTTGAATTTTGGTCTTCCTGAGTTCTATCCATTACAGTGCCACCTAGTGACCTTTGCTAATAGCTCATATGCTCCCACTGATGTGTTAGTCCAAAACAAAGGCATTTATCAAAATTACATAGCAAGAAATAAAACATCTGCCTTATAAACCTGGGCCACACTGTCCTTGGGGCAAATGCACAACACAAGCACACAGTAGGAAGAATGGACACACATAGAGGTCACATCGTGTGAGTAAGTGCAGACTAGAGAGGACTTGTCTCTGTTCTTGTTGACGTGGATGCTTCCAGCTGGAACACCATTTGTACTCCCCAGTGGTGCCCCCAAGGGCTGCTGTGCTCTAATGAAACGGTGCCCTTGCCAGAAGGCCAGTGGAAGCCTCTCCTGCTTGGCTCAGTTGGAGACAACCTAGAAACTTTGCACTCTGAGGTTCAGGGTTTTCCCAAGTTTTACTTCTGGATTTCTCCCATTTTTTTCCCAGGAAAAAGTGCCAGTTGATCAGTATATTTCTAGTCTTTCCCTGTACAAATGCTGCTACTTCAGGTCTAAAATGGCACAACTCAAAAGGGGCTTTGTCCACACTCCTACAAAATCATATTTTAAATAGTTCCGACAGGACAGGAGAGCTAATAACTTTTTTTTTGGGGGGGGAGGGTATCAGGAAATTGGGAAGGGCTCCAAGGTGGGGAGGAGGAGGGAATAGGACCCAAGTTGTACTTTTCAGGTAGCTGTGTGTTCTAGGAGATGGAGGTGAAAAGGAAAGGCACTTCTGACATGGGGTAAGGCCTAAGCAAAGACATAGAGGTGGTAGAGCTCAATAGCCTGGTAAAGTTTCTTTCTCTCCTGCCCCCTCCCTCCGACAAGGAGATGGGCTAACATACAGTCCATTGCATTTCCCCAGCTCTGGCCTCCCCACCCACACCCCTCTGAAGATCACCATTCCTGAGCAAAGAAAAGGACCAAGACACATCTCTGACTGAATCCAGACACTTACTTAAACATTCACTGGCTGCTCACCCACACTGAGATTCAAACTCATTTGCCATTCAGTCCCCAACTGAGTCTGGGGATGGAGGGGGCAGGGCATCCTATTTCCTCCCCCATCTAGGGCTGTTCAGCCAAGGAGTCTGTCCAGACCACCTCTCTACCTGGGTGGGAGAGTGGGGAGGGGGCCTCTTCTGTATGCCAGACTCAGAGAGGGGCCCCAGGGCAAGGCATTGCCACATGGGAACATGGAAAGAAATAGCCCTCCAGAGAAAAGCTGTCAGAGTCCATCTAAGAGTCCTGTCCATAAGAAAAACCATGGCTGTTTCTTGCAGGAGGCCCCCTGTCATTGAGCCATGTTTCTGTGGGGCCCAACTTTGTTTCTAGGTCAGATCTTTGAGAGAACACACACTTGGAGACCATCCAGTCTGCTCTCACTTCCAGGACGCCTCTGCCAAAAGACAGGCCTCACAACCCTGCTTGGGCAGTTGTGATGGAGGCAGGGTGCTCTCTGACCTCCATCGTGGGGATGTCGGGGTGGGGGAACTGAAATCTCTTTGGGGTCCAAGCCGAATGGGATGGATCTATACCAAACAAATACATTTGCCTTACCTGACAGTCCCCATTATTAGGCAGGTCCTATGACCTGTGCACTTCAGTGCATTCCTGGGCCAGAGAGGAGCACAGTGACAGGATTGCTCTGAGCCCTCTGGAGAAAAGGAAGTCACCGCCAGAGTCACTGTGGTGGCCGGGTGATCAATTTGTGCCTGCCATTTTCATGCTCAGTTCATGAAGTTGCCCATGGATGGGTTGGGGACAGGGAGGGGTATGTGGGGAAAGGGCCAGGCCTGCCACTGCCACATGTGGGGGCTGTCTTGAACTGGCTGGGGGTGGGATGCATCTGGGATGGACAAAGGAGGCAAACAGAGCAGGCCCCAAAATGACCTCTCCCCTCAGGCATCCTTCTTGAGCTGAGGCCCCCTTTCCCTTTCCTAGCAATGAAGGGAGTGCCTGGCCCCAGCTGCATCTTTTCACCCTAATAAGGAAAGGCCCATTACTACACTGACCTTATGTTCCAGATTTTGGGGGGGGGCAGTTTATATTTCAAATGCATATTCTGTTCCATTACCTTCATAGTCCAATAAAAACCTTTCGGAGGCTTTGTGGTTCAGTTTGGGGTACAAGAGATATGATCACCAGAACACATTAATTATGTTTCCTGGCTGTATTGGACTTAATTCATGACCATTGTAATTAGTGGTGTTATTCTGAGGAAACTGGAGGGGGGGCAGGAAGGGAAGGAAAATGGAGAAGTGAAGCATATGAGTGTTGGAAAAGTCTCTGGGCATCATTGAGTCTAATACCTACTCTTACAGAGGGATAAACTGAGGCCCAGAGAGGGGAAGACACTTAGAATCCATGGAGAAAGTGGCACTTAAATTGGGCTTTAAAGACTGGCTAGAGAGGGGAAAGAGAAACTTTCAGGCCCAGGACCTGAGAAGTCAAAGGCGTAGATTCTGGAAAGCACAGAGAATGTTCAAGGCTAGCCAATAGCACTGCATATGTGGAGGGAGACCATATAAAATGAGAGGGAAAAAAGAAGTTAACCTTTACATAGTAGACAATAGGGAGCCAGTGAGGGTATTTGCGTAAAGGAAGTATGTCACCAGATATATGCATGAGGAAGACTGGTCTGGCAGGGGTGTGAAGCATTTTTGAGGCAGGGAAAGAAAAGTTATCAACAGTCACTTACTAAGCGCCTACTATGGGCTAGGCAGGCACTGTGCTAAGTGCTGGGGATACAAAGAAAGGTGAAAACCCAACAACCCCGCTTTCAAGCATCTCCCAGGTTAATGGCAGAAAGTAACATGTGAACAACATACAAACAAGATTAACAAGATAAGATAAAAGGGAAGGGAGGAAGGGGAAAAGCTTCCTGCCATGATGGGATTGTAGCTGGGACTTGGAGGAGAGGAGGAAGAGTGTCCCCAGCATGGCCACAGCAGGAAGAGAATGCCTGGAGCTGAGAGATGGAGGAACAGCCAGGAGGCTGGGGTCATCAGCTGGAAGAGGACCAGGGGGTATGAGGTGTCAGCAGACTGGAAAGGGAGGCTGGGCCAGGTTATGAGGGGCATCGAATGCCAAGCAGAGCATTTTATATTTGCTCCTGGGGATAAGAAGGAGCCACTGGAGTTTGTTGAATAAGGGGATGTCATGATCAAGACAGTCAAGAGAGAAGGAGTCATTGGGAGATCTTCCACAGGTGTACCGATCACAAACTCATTTCTTCCTGTTCTCTCAGGAGAGGGCCTGACTGCAGCCCACGTGAGCTCCCGGGTGAGCTCCTGGGTTGGCACCTCTGGGAAGGAAGGCCAGGCGGAGCCAAAGCAATGGAGGGTTGGGAAATACTTTCAGCTCATGAGCTGCTAGACAAAGCCAAAATCAGGGTAATTAGCAACAAGGAGCATGGATTAAGAACATGCAATTAGCAGCCATTGGGTTATAATTTGTGTCTAACCCTTCTGTGCAAAAATCATTAATACAGTATCCAGTGATTTCTCCCCTGGCACTGGGGGCCAACAGCATCACCCAGTAGTGAGGGGAGGAGCCAAGCAGTGAGGATGGAGTCTTGGCACTTAAGCCTCCATAGAAGCAGGAAAAGGTACAGACCTTGCTGCTTCAGACCCAACAAGCAAAATCCAGTGCCTTTCCAACAAGCCACCTGGCTGCAAGGCAATGAATGCCATCTCAGAGCCAATGACAGCACAAGTCAAAGAAGGGCCCACCTTAGAAAAAAGCTGGGCAAATGTGACACTGTGTGACCTTGGATATGTCACTTAACTCCCCTGTGCCCCAGCTTCCTCATCTGTAAAGTGGGTTACTAATCACTACCCTACCTACCTCCTCCAGGTTATAGGCTACAACTATGGTAGGCAGGGCTTGCCTCTCTAGCAGGGGTGAGAGAAAGGGGAGGCACTATTCACCAGAGAAAAAGCTTTTTGCCTGGGGACTTCCAGAGGTCCTTGTTCATGGATATGAGGATTACATCAAATGTAACAAATTTGGAAAAGGAGAAGGGTCACATGGGGAGGGAAGTTGGAGAAGTGAAGGGGCTCAGCTACTAGGGAGGTCCAGAATATTTATGCAGTCAGTAGCAGAACTGTGGGAGCAAGAGGAGTACAGCCCAAACCCTGATCATTACAGAGAGTCAAGGCAAGGTGCTTCAGGAGATTCTAGTCTGCCTCCTGAGAGACTGCCAGCCACTGGGAGTGTGCAGAGAGGAGACAGATGGTCAAAGAGCACCAGAGTAATGAGCAGGCCTACACACTGAGGAAGTTGCCTCACCCTCTCAGTTTCCCCAGGAGGCTCTTAGCCTACCCTGGCCCTATCTGGGAAGGAGTAGGAACTGTTCATTATTTGTATATGGGTAAGAGAATGAGGTCTTTTTTTGTTACTTCCTTGCCTTTTATTTACATTTCTTTCCCAGCTTCATTAAATGCTTTTGCTATATTGCCTCTAGTCTAACCTGCCACCACACAGGGGGCTTGCTCCATGGCATGCATAGCTGATTGTCCCCAACAGTGTGACGACAGGTGTACTGACTCTGGGATCCAAGGGGTTCCAGAGGTGCATGACATTTGTGCTACATTACATGCAAGGGCACTGGTAGAAGAAGAAGTGCCATCTTCCCTCTGTGCTGTGAAAGTTTCTCTTTTTCATCAGTGTTTATATTCCCTTTACTGATGCTGATCTCTTCACCCTTTAGTGCATTGTTTCATCCATTGTGATTCATCACCTAGTGGCCAACTATTTTGTATTTAGCTCAGCTGGGTTTCAAAAAGCAAACACAAAGCCTATCATTGGGGTCAGTACTCAAAGCCTTGCAGGCTAGGCCTGAGACCTGCTAAAGCTTGTATTCCACTGGCAGAGCCTTTGAGAGCCTGAGGTCACAATGAGGCAGTAGACAAGGACTTTATTGGAGAACAAACATTCATGACACATGATTAGTAGCCGTAGACAAGTCACTTCCCTTTCCTTGGCCTCTATTTCTTCCCCTGTAAAAAATTAAGACCTGAGACTAGATGCCCTCCCTCTAAGGTCATCCCCATTCTAAATCCTCAGATCCTATTACTTCATACTCAGTCTTACTTACTCTCTGATATGCTTAGAGAGGTTTTTGGCCTTGGTGGTGGCTTTTCTGAGGGTGTGAAAGACAGAGAAAGAAAACTGGCAAGCAGGGGCGGCCAGATAGCACAGCGAGTAAGAGCACTGGCTCTAGTGTTGGGATGACCTGGGGATTGAATCCAGGCTCAGATACTTAGCACCCACCCAGAAACACCTGGCTGTGTAACCTTGAGCAAGTTACTTAACCCCAATTGCTTAAAAAAAATAAAACTGGCAAGCTGTGACTAGTTACCACTCTCTTCAGTCCTCCTCAACAGCTCACTGCCCAGTCAGCCTCCAGACCCCTTTCCCAGCTCCCATGCTTATACCTAGCCAAGCCTCGAGCAAGGACACAGTTCAATTCAATTCAATTAGACAGTCACTTGACTAGTTCCTTCTATGTGTGAAATACTGTACTAGTCACTGAGGGTGCAACAAGCCTGCCTTCCAAAAGCTTACCTTTTAATACAAGTTCCACTTTGCACCTAGCATGTGAGAGGCATTGTGAGGCACATAGAGAGCTGGGCTCACAAGAAACCCAGTGAGGTAGGCACTACAGTTGTTGTTATTGCCATTTTTTTCAGGTGAAGAAGCTGAGAAGAGAGGTTAAATTATTTGCTCAGGGTCACACAGCTATTGAGCATGTGAGGCATGATTTGAAGCCAGTCTTTCTGATGCTAAGTGCATCTACTATGCCATGGGGCCCCATTAAGAGCAGATGGAGGCCCTATTTTATCCACAAAACTACTCCACTCCCTCATGCTTGAGGAAAGTTTCCAGAGAGGTGGCAAAGCAGCTATTCACCTTCTGAGCTCAGTTCAACTGTCAACCCCTTCTGAAAGTTGTCCCTGGGCATGCTGGTCAGTGGTTCTTTTGGGTGATCCTTCCCAAATCCCTTAAGTACTCTGGCTGTCCCTGTGCACATTTGCGAAATGGGGGAGCAATGCAACATGTCCTCTTGTATTCTGATTCTAGCAGAATTTATCTGCAAAGTCCACAGGAAAAGGAGCTCTATAAAGAAAATACAAGTATTGGGCTTAGAGCCCACATGGAAATACAACAACATGAGGATTGATAGATTGCAAATATTCTGGACACAAACTAAGATTGAGGCAACTGGGCCCATCACTTACTGGCAAATAGAGGGAGAAGAAATGGAAATAGCATCCAATTCTTGGGCTCAAAGATCACTGCAGACATCAAAGCAGCTGTGAAACGCCTTGGAAGGAAAGCTCTGGCGAATCTGGACAGCAGACTAGAAAGCAGAGACATCACCTTATACAGCCAAAGCTACATTTTTTCTAGGATCAACAGTGGTCTGTGAGAGCTGGGCCGCAGAATCGGATGCTTTGGAGAATTGTGGCGTTCCTCATTTGGCAAGGAGATTGAATCAGTTAGTACTTAAAGCAATCAATTCAGGCCATTCACTGAAGGACAAATACAAAAACTGAAGCTTAAATAGTTTGGCCACATAGTGAGAAGATGGGACTCATTGGAAAAGACCCTGATGTTGGAAAAGATTGAAGGCAAAAGAAGAAGGGGACGACAGAGGACGAGATGGAAAGGTCGTCTCATGACAGCAATGAGCATGAACTTGCACAGACTTTGAGATAGTGGAGGATAGAAGTTCCATGGGGTCCCAAGAATTGGATTGGCCCAAACATTTCTAGCTTTGTGGCCTACGACCAAGAATTTCATTTCTCAGGGCCTCAACTTCCTCATCTATAAAATGGGGATAATAATTACAGCTACTTTCCAGAGTTGTTGGGAGGCTCGAAGCATTTTGCCATCATGGGAGCACTATAGAAAAGTGAGCTATTATAATTTTATCATTTTTAAATATCGAACTCAACACCCAGCCTCATTTAAAAATACTCAGGGCCCAATCTTGACTTTGGTTCTTTCTGCATATTTCCCACTGACTTGAAAGAGAGCTTGGCTCTCCCTGTCTCTACATAATTAGACAAGGTAATCATCAAATACCATATTTTCCTGCCCGTATAATGAGTCTCCAAAGTCAATAATGAACTGCAAATATTCATAGAAAATACTCCTTTCTAATTTTAGGATTGCTCATTCTCTCCTGGTTCTATTTGTGCACCAGGAACGCTGCTGGGTTCGGTCGCTTCCCACCGTACACCGGGCCATCTTGCTCCTCCTCCCGTGAGCTAGTGCTGAGGCTGCAGAGAGCCTGGGATGGGGGGAAGGGCAAGGGTGGGGCTGGTGCCAAGGACAGCACAGAGCCAGCTTGTCACATCTGCTGCCGCTCATCCAATACAAGGCCATCAGATCCCAGCCAAATGTAGCCCAGAGGGACTCCGACACAATTTCTCTGATCCCTGACAGCTCAGCCTCAATTTCCTCATTTAGATTATGTGATTTCTATTATTGATATAATATACGTCTATCATATGTGTTGTAAGGCTCAAATGAGATCATAATGGATTTAAAAGTTCTTTATGGTCCTTCAAGATCAGCTGATATTCTTGCTTCTGGGTTTGTTTTTGTTGTGGGGGGTGGAGGGTTGGGGATATGGGGGGCCCTAAGTCAGCTCTGCCAGTCTGCTGCCACCCACTCTTCTTTGCCAGTCTTTAGGAGACAAGAATCAGACAGGGAAGTGATGCGCCCAGCCCCCACCCCCGCCCTCTGTCTGACATCCTGTAATATCTTTGTCTCAAGGATCACCCCCTTCTCACTGACCTCTCCTTGCATGATTTGGACTTGATCCCTTGGGGAAGGAAGAATGTGTTATATGAAGAGGGACTAAAAAGACTGGGAAGAAGAGGGATGTTGAACAGAAGGAAGGAAGGAGCAAAGGAAGGAAGGAAGGAAAGTAAGAAGAAAGGGAAGAAATAAGGAAGGAAGGAAGGAAGGAAAGAAAGAAAGAAAGAAAGAGAGAAAGAAAGAAGAAAAGAAAGAAAGAAAGAAAGGGAAGAAAGAAGGAAGGAAGGAAGTGTGATAGTAATGGAATATAAAGATTCCCCTGTATTGGCTTGGTTTTCAAATTGATTGTGTTAAAACCCAGAGCTTGTTAATCCCACCTGTGGGATGGACTTGTTGACTTGAAAAGAGAGACAGGAACTGGGAGGAGCTGGTGACGTAAATTTGCAGAGACAAGAGAGAGGCAGAAGAACTTTTTGGAAGCAGCACCTCGTGGAGGCAGAGAGAGACTGAGAGAATTGCTGGGGGCCACTTTGAATTGCTCTGGACTTTTGAGACCTGCCCCCTGAGCTGCCAAGGACTGAGGAGACATGGCTGTTTTGCTGGTACTTTGTCTGTCTGTTTTGATGTTGTTTTGCCAGATTTGTCCACTGGTGAAAGACAGTCCTTTTGTTGAAGAAGTCCTTAATGCAATGTAATGCCAAGGAAAGGCAACTTCCCAAGGTTCAAAATACCAGCATAGGTGCTCTCCATTTTATTCAGTGACAAACCAAGAACAGAGAAGATCAAAACATGACATCATTCCAAATACAGCATTTACTAAGGGTGATTAAATAATCTCCAAGGACTACCCCACCCCAGGACCTTCCATTCATTCAATCAATTACAAAGTCCCTGTTCTAAATACTACTCCACCCCTAGGCTGTACCTTCATTTAGTCCACCACAAAGCCCCTCTTCTCAAATGGAGATTAGTTTCCAATCTAAGTAAAGTACATTCATTTGTTCAACCATAGAACACAAAAAGGTCAAAAGTCCCCCACCCCTGGATCACAATTGAATCTACCCCAGAGTTACATCAAGTTTAAGTACAGCACTTAATACCCAAATGGAGGTCTTTTCTTCATCTTGACACAAGTTCTCAGCAATCTTAGTTCCTGGGGAGACAAGGCTTAGCAAAGCCACAAGATACATTGCCAGTCTCTTCATTAATTCATCCTCTGTCTGTAGAACAGTCCTAGAACCCCTGAAAACGTTAGCAAAACCCTCTCCCAGGATTTCTGTAAACATACAACAAGAAAATCCTTCTTCAGGGCTTCTGAACCAACAGAAAGGTTCCCAGACCCCTGCAATGACAGCACTATCCTTCACCAGTGGACAGTATTCACTCTCTGTCTGCAGGACAGTCTCAGGAGCTCTTAGCCAACAGCCAGGTTCCAGGACTTCTTCAACAAAAGGACTGTCTTTCACCAGTGGACAAATCTGGCAAAACAACATCAAAACAGACAAAGTACCAGCAAAACAGGCATGTCTCCTCAGTCCTTGGCAGCTCAGGGGGCAGGTCTAAAAAGTCCAGGGCAATTCAAAGTGGCCCCCAGCAATTCTCTCAGTCTCTCTCTGCCTCCACGAGGTGCTGCTTCCAAAAAGTTCTTCTGCCTCTCTCTTGTCTCTGCAAATCTACGTCACCAGCTCCTCCCAGTTCCTGTCTCTCTTTTCAAGTCAACAAGTCCATCCCACAGGTGGGATTAACAAGCTCTGGGTTTTAACACAATCAATTTGAAAACCAAGCCAATACAGGGGAATCTTTATATTCCATTACTATCACAGGAAGGAAAGAAAGAAAAAGAAAGGGAAGGAAGAAAGAAGGAAGGGAAGAAAGAATGAAGGAGGGAAGGAAGGAAAAATGAAGGAAGGAAGGAGAGAGGGAGGGAGGGAGGAAGGCTCAGTAGAGGGAGGGTGGACTTGATGTTCACCTTCAAGTCATTGAAGTTTGTCATGGTGAAAGAGGGCTCAGCCTTGTAGTGCTTGGCCCCAGAGGGCAGAAGAAGGAGCAATGAGGCAAAGGGGACCAGAGGCAGTTGAACTTTCTAGCAATCAGAGGGGCTTCAAGTAGAGTGCGCTGCCTGGGAGGCTCCCTCTCACTGAAGGTCTTCAAGTAGTGACTGGGGGATGCTGGAGAAGGGATTCTTGGTTAGGGAGGGTTGGGACTCTGAAGTCCTTTCCAGCTCTGTGATCCTGCAACTCTCTGAATTTTCTAGGATGGAGTGTGGTGAGAAGCCTCCTGTGGGCAGCTCCTAGCTGCTTAGCAATTAGCTCCTAGTTGCAGGACAAGGGCTCATCCAGGCAGCCCCTTCCCTTTCCAGAGGGTCAGTCCAACTCCCTGGGGACAGAAGCCCAGTGTAGACCAAGTTCTTCCTCTGGGCCTTGTGACCGCTTCAAGTCCTCCCCAGCCCAGCAGGACCAGAGCTGCCCAGATTCCCAATTTATATAGAGCTGGATGTGATGGCTCTTTAAGCAATCAGGTCCTCAGTTTCACCTTACCACTCCCTCCCTAGCTCACAGAACACATGCACTCTAGAGCTGGAGGGGACCTGACTGAACCAGTTACTCCAACACTTTATAGAGAGGGAAACGGAGGACCCAAGAGGGGTAAACCCTTGTTCCAAGTTATACTACTAGTAAGTCACAGAGCTGAGATTTGATCCCAGGTTCCTTGACTCCCTAAACAAGGCTTTTTGCTTCTCCTGATCACCAGGGACTCCTCTGAACAGCTGTCTTGGAATATTTGGTCTGACCCTTGGCCCATTCCTTTCTTTCATTATTTTTTTCTGTTTTTCCTTGCTCAATAGGGATCCCATTTATTTGTGAAACCCCCTTGTCTTTGAGAGATAGCATGAGGGGTGGACAGGGCATTGGACTTGGCATAAGAAAGATAGGACCAGATCTGGCCTCAGATACTTGCTAGCTGTATGAGACCCTGTGGAAATCACTTCATCTGTCCCAGACTTACTTTCCTGATCTTGAAAATGGGTATGGTATCTATATAGGATATTCCCAGAGTCTGAGTGTCATTTTGAGCACTTGAAACTCCCCTAAGACTTTGGGGACACTTTGCATATAGATATAAATTCTTCTTCTTATTGCCATTTTCTAGGGAAATTTGGTCACTGTTGATATCTCCCTGCCATCCCTATATGGTGTGTAGTAGAGCTCATCTCTCTTGTATCCTGTCCCCCACTCCCTGGAGGCAGCAGGACAAACTGGTCACTTTGTCACTAGGTGTTTGTAAGAGACATTGGGCGGGGGGAGAAAAGGACCAGATAGAGCAAAATGTCTCATCCTAGGTTTGAGCAAGCACCCCCACAGGAAGCTCCCTCACCTTACCCTGGTCAAGAGATCAGGCCTTTTAAGCCGATTGGCAGGCTCCTCTTTCTCCTGCCCACGTTCCCAGAATCCCACCTCATAAAATCCCACTACATTATTTCCCCCAAAGCCCTTTTAAAGACATCCTTACTGTAAAGGACATTCTGAATCCAAGCAAATGTGAATCATAGCCCAGTCTGTATGTCCTCGCCAGCCACAGGCAGTCTCTGTGGGCACCTAGCCACTCTTTGACCCCAGGGGCCCAGGGATGTGAGTGAGACTGTGAGCAGCCTTGCCCTCAGTGTGGCCCAGCCATGGGGAGTCCATCTGCTGAGGGCAACTGAGTCAGAGGTCACTTGCAATTGATGTATTTCCACCTTCTGAAAATAGGGGTTTAGTCCATTGACATTGAGCCTGACATTTTTCTAGGTTGGCTAGCCCATTTGGGCACAGTGGGGACAGTGAGACTTTTGGAACATGGAAGCCAGGAAGCCAGGCATCAAAGCTGCATTACTGCAGTGACTTCTCAGTTGATGTCCCTCTTTCTAATGTCCTCTGCCACTTCTCTCTCTCTCTCTCTCTCTCTGTCTCTCTCTGTCTCTCTCTTTGTCTCTGTCTCTCTGTCTGTCTCTCTGTCTCTGTCTTTTTCTCTCTCTCTCTCTCTCTCTCACACACACACACACATACACACACAGTGAGAAGGATCCACCTTCCCTCTATCTCTTGACCTTGGTCCCGATTCACTCTATCTAAGGTCCCTCCAGCCATGCCATGGCTGCTGAACCCATCTGTGAAATGCTTCAGGGAAGCAGAGGGAAGATTGACTGTGGGGTTCTGGGCTGGCACTTGGGTTGTCCTTAAGGTACCATCGGCCCAGGCCAGGGCCCAGCTGGAGTGCTGCTGTTCCTGCTCACGTAGCAACTTCCTCCTTGAACAGTTCCTTATGACCTTCCAGCTGTGCTGGGAGCCTGAGGGCTTATCATTGGAAATGCTCTGTTCTCCATAATTCCTTTCATCAATACTGGAATCCTTCTTTCCCAGCAACCCCATCGGAGAAAAACGAATCATGTGCCAATATAGGTGCCTCTGTCAAGAGTGGGGGGAGTTTAAATAACTAACCCTCTGCCCAACAGCTCTGTACAATTTACACCCCTGTACATTGCTTCTTGCTTTTGGCTGAAGACCAGTCCCTGAGCCCCACATAAACATTTCAAATGTAGATAAATCTCCTGTCTGGTCATCAGAGCAGGAGAAGGAGGATGCTGCCAGTGATTCTGTCAAAGCTTTGGGGGCTTGGAGTGGGGAGGCTTATACTCAGGATGACCCCATCTAGGTCCCAGGGAGCTTCTGGTCCGTTCAGGAACTCTGGGTGGGTACTATTTATGTGGAATGTGGAATTGTTTGATTTCATTGAGTGTTTAATCTGATGGCTGCACCTTGGCCTCAATGCCCTGGGGAAGTGAATGCCATGGTGGGCAGCCTTCCCCTTAATATCCTCTAGCCATAGAGAGCCCACTCCCTGAGGGGAACTGAGTCAGAGAGCAGCTGACCCCTTGGACCTGGTTTGGTTCAGCTTTTTACAGATATGGATTTTAGTCTATCAAGGGTCAAGGCTGAACCTGGCATCTTTCTGTCCATGACAGATGCCAGGCCAGCCAGAAACTGGAAAAGAGTCATAAGGCTTGAGGGCGAGGGTACAGAGAGAAGCTCAGAGCATCTCTGTGACCATTCCAGCAGTGTGGGGGAAGGACTTGAGTCACACTTAGAAGCCTTTCATTCACTGGTCCCATGAACATTTATTGAGTACCCAGTGTGTGCAGCTTTGCCTTTGAGTGGCCCTGGCTAGGTGGTGCAGTGGTTAGAGCACTGGACTTGGCATTAGGAAGACCTGAGCTCAAATGCATCTTTGGACACTTCCTAGCTGTGTGACCCTGTTTGCCTCAGTTCCCTCATCTGTAAAATGGAGATAATAACATCACCTACCTCCCAGGGTTGTTGTCAGGATCAAATGAGGTAATAATTGTAAAGCTCCTAGCACAGTGCGTGGCACATAGTAGGTGCTATGGAAATGTTAACTACTGTTATTGTTATTGTTGTTACGCTTATTATTGTTATTATTACCCCAACAGCATCTCCAGGAGAGTACAGCAGAGGACCGGGAAGGCACGGGTTGGGTCTTCCAGGAGTTGGCTGGGAGATTTTCTCTAAGAGGGAAGAAAAAGAGAGGGTGGGAACAGTTGACTGCTGAGGGATTAAAGCTCACTGAATGAGTTGCAGAAAACAGCTCCCAGCTAGTATAAAACAGCTCGCTGTGATGGCTGGCTGGGCTTCCTCTTGGCTGGGCATCCCAGCAGGGCACTTATCCTTCTCCAGTTCTTGGTTTAGCATTCACAGGCTCTGAAACCAATGAATGATCTGTCTGGTGCCAGATCTGGGGGTGGGATCTAAGCTGTGAAGGGCAGGAAAGCCGAATGTTTCATTCCTATTATGAAATCAGGAGGTCATGAGCACAGTTCAGGGGAAAGAGGCCTGGATTTGGAGTCAGAGGTCCTAGTTTTAAATCTTCATTCTTCCACTTACTATCTGCTCGGTAGTCACTTAACCTCCTGGGTGGGGCGGGGGGTGGGGAGGCAGAATTTTCTCATCTGTCTGTATCCTGATTCTCCACTAATCCACTCCAGTTCAAGTCATGCTTTTAGTGAGCATCTACTCAAAGCCACAGCTCACAAGCCCCCACCAATGTTTATTTTACCAAACCAAACAGAGGACACATTAGTTTAAAGCAAAAAATGTTTAGTTAAAAGAGCATAGCAAATAAATGACAAAGATCTCCTCCCCAATGTTCACACATTCCACACACACAAAGAATGTGATGGTTGGGAGGGACCTCAGTGACCATCTAGTCCAACCTGTAAATGGAGAATGTAACTGCCAAGTATATAGCCAGTTATTCATTGTCCCACAGCTTCCCACACTGTCATTGGAAGATAATACATGCCAGTAATGCACATGGCCAATGAGCTGATGTCTTCTGCTGACCTAGTGATGTCATTGAACTATAAGGTGTCTTTTGATGCTTTGTTCCCTTCACTGCTGGTTTCCTGACCAAGTCACTCTCTGCTCAACCTCTGTTGTCCTCTACTAAGCACAGGTCCAATGTTATCTCCTCAGTGAGACTGTGGTCACAGGCTGTAGTCTTTCCATCTCAGACCCTATGTTGAGGGTTCTGAGCCCAGGGGCCATGACAAGAGGGTAGCACAGAGGCCACCGTGCTCAGGTCTTCTACCCTCATTGCTAAGAGGCGGGGCCTCTGCCTTCTCCGAGCCCTCTTTTTCAAATATCCCAGCAGGCCCTATTATTCATTTTTACTAGACTTTCTTTCTTCTCTCCTACTCCAGATAGGAAGATGTTCCAATAAAACCCTGGGCAGCTCATCGGCTCCAGTGTGGAGGTGGGGTTCCTACATCACTTTAGGGCCTTTGCTTTCTCTATTAAACAGCATCGTGAGCAGCAGCAGTAGCACTGTGCAGGAGGGAGGAGGGTCTGGTGAGGGAAGGGAAGTAGGAAAAGGGAGGGGAGGAAGAGGGGTAGCCTGACAGGGTGGGAGAGGGGTAGTGGACCCCAGTAAGAAAGCTGCAGAGAGAACCCGTGCTTTGGAAAGGATCAGAAACACTTCCTGTGTCCTGAAAATAATAACCCCCAACAGGCTCCATTCTCATGACAATGTTCAAAGTGTAACTTCAGCATCTCACTCCTCAGAAGCCCAGGAAGCAGGGCACCAAGTGTCTGCTGGTTTATTTTTAGCCCTGATATCATTCCCCCTCCCCCTCCCATCCTGGAGGGAGCCCAGACTGGCTTATTTAAGACCACACCATGATGCTGTGAAACTCGTGGGTGCCCTGGAGACCCTCCCATGTGCTCAAGGTGGAGGGGAGAGAGAAGCCCAGATTGTAACTCCTGGGCAATGTCACTCTCAGCAAGAGCAGCCCCACGGCAGCATGGGCTCTGCAAAGGGACCCTGCCTCTTGTCTCGCCAAGGATCTAAAAGCCTATTCCAGAGGGCTCAATAACATGGCCATGAGTGACAGGCTTTGCCTTTTCACAAGTGGCCCCAAATCCAATCTCTCTGAATGACTGGCTCTGCCAGAATGCCAGTGGGATGAACAAGGCCTCTTTGCCCCGGCAGCTTCTCCCTAGATGAGGAAAGAAGGCTATCCAGGGGGGCTCCAGAGGTCTCACAATGGTAGCAGAAACCCCGCCTCCTGCCCTTGAACCTGTCACAGTCAGCAGTCAGCTTCCCCCCTCCCTCCTCAGAGGCTTTGGCCCTGGACTGCTCTGTAGAAAGCTATCTTCTGAGTGATAGACCCATTTCTCAGGCTCCTGAAGGTGTGTAGAATGCTTTCCTCCAAACCACCCTGGGAAGGAGGAAGGGAACAGAAGTATTGCCATCACATTGTGCTGATGAGGAAACTGAGACTTTTAAGTGGTGAAGCTTGTCCACAGTCCCATGGCTGGTATGTATCAGGGCTGGGACCAAGAGCCAGGCCTTTCTGTCTCGAATTCCCGGGTGTGGCTCTTTAATCCCCTGCTGACTGTTTGGGTGGCCCCGGAGGGAGGCAGGATGGTGGCTAGGGCTGAGGTCAGGAGGGGAGTCAATGCTTGCAGACTTTTCTTGTAAGCATATGAAAGGGAAATCCAAGCCTGAAAAATGCATCTCTAGCCACCTCGGAGGAAAGCTGCTAAAGCATGAAATCTGTTCAAGAGCTCAGAAAGAAATCCTCTTAAAGCAAGCTCCCCAGACCCATTTCCAATTCAAATAGAGGCTCCAGGGCCTTCTTCAGGACCTCCATAGGATTTGGGAGAATTGTAAAATGGCAGAACCCTCTGAAATGGTCTAGTTCAACCTACCCTTATCTCCCCCACAAGGAAACTGAGGCACAGGGAGGAGACCACAGTGAGTTCGTGGCAGGACTGGGCCTCCCCTCCCCCTGCCCACTCAATCTTCCTTCTTAGCCCCTGCTGGCCCTGCCTGATGTAGGAAGTTGAGAAGCCAGCATGCTGCCCTCCCTGAGAATCAGCTCAAATGCACCCAACCTGCTCTGTGCCGTGTCTATCTGGAGTGATTCCTGAGTGGGCAGAACTATTGCTAGCATGGAAGGGGCCCTGATTTGGGAAGTGAGGGGGAGCTGCCCCGTGGCAGGACTCTGGTGCCAGCTCTAGGTCTCTGATCCTAGGAACAGATGTTCATGCCAACCACATAGGAATGATGGTTCATAAGTGCTCAGGGATTTATTGATGGGCTTTGGTGGAGGAATTTTGGGGTATTTGGGGGAAAAGGAACCGTAGAGAGCCTGGAGACCCCAGGGGGAAGGGAGGAAGAAGAAAAGGGTGAAAGTTGGAAAGCTGATACCTTATACCAATCTAGCCAATCGATCCTAGCCCCCTGGCTTTGGGCAAGTGAAAAAGAAAGAGAAAAAGGTATGCTAAGGCTACGACTCGGGGTTGGACTTCCTTCCCCACAGCCAGCACCCCAAGAGACTAGAAGCTGCTGGCTGGCTCAGGGGTGGAGGCAATGCCCCAGCTCCATGGTGTACGAATTCACGATGGGCTTGGGAAGCCTTCCAGCGAAGCAGGACAGCCAGGTGCAGATCAGCATGGCCACAGCAGCTGCGCCCCCAGCGCAGTAGTAGGCCCAACCAAGCTGGCAGGTACCTGGGGGAAGAAGAAGTAGAAATGAACAGGAGGGGTGCAAAGTGGGGAGCTAGCCTCCTCTCACTGGCCTGGCTCTTTTGGGTCAATCCAGCTGCTGTTGGTCTAGGACTGAGCTCAGGGCCCCGCATGGCATCCAGCAGAATGCTGAGGGCCTTCTTTTTAGCCAGGGACCATTCACAAATGAACTCCCAGCCCCTGGTCAGTCACCCTGAAAGATGGACAAGAAATCAACACTGACAGCCCCAGTCAAGCTACTCTCAAGTCCTCTCTAGTGCCCCTCCCCAGTGCTGCTTACATCCTGACCCACCCTCTCCATTCCCAGAGCTCAGGCTCTCTCTAGGTACTTCCCTGCTGCACCCACATGGTTTTCCACTGGGCCTCCCCATTCCAGGCTCACCCATCTCCCATCCATCGTCCCCCACCATTACCAAAAGCATCTTCCTTAAAAAAAAGGTCAAATTGGATCCTTCCCTCTCTCCAAATCTTCAATGGCTCCCTTCTGCCTCTGGGACAAAATCCCCAATTCCTCACCAAGGATGGCCCTTCCACACAGCTGGGCCCCAATCTTCATTTTCCCTTGCCCCCCTTCACTTGCTCTCCATTCTGGTCAAGGCTGCCCTCATCTTGGTTTGCCCTTTCCATGTCCTTCAAGATGCCCTGCTAACTCTCTTCCCATCCTTCAAGTTCAGAGTTCACAAAACAAGACATAGAGACCTGAATAGAACCCGAAGTACATGTAGGCCAACTGACTCCCCACTTTATAGATGAGGAAACTGAGGCTAGGAGAGGTGAAGTGAAAGGCCAGTCAACGGCAGAGCTAGAATTTGAGCCCTGATGCATGCTGGGCTAGGGCAGGGAACACTGGGGCTTCTTTTTGCCATATCCCTGTGGGACCTTGGGCAAGGCCCTTTAATCTGTCTGTGCCTCATTTTCTTCAGCTAGGAAAATGAGGGAATTGGTCTGATGATGGTTTAGGGACCCATAAAAGTCCATAATCCAGTAGCCTTGTCACAGACACCAAGCCTCCTCTCTAGGATTTCTCCCATCTTAGATTTTCCCAGAGCCTTTTGTCTGGGTCTACCCTTTGCATCCCCCACTCCTAATCACACTCTACCCCATAAGAGACTAATTTATGTGGCCTCCATATTCTGCCCAAGCCCAAGCCCCTACAAGACTGTAAAGCCCTCTGGAGTTGGACACTCTCATGGTCTTCAGCACTGGAAATGTAGCTTCCCACCAATCAGGTGCTTGCTAAGGGGCTGTGGAGGAGTTTGTGCGAAATGAGCCCACAGCCCTCTTCCCTGCCCAGCATCTTAGCCAGGGCTTTACTCTGAGAGGCCCCAAGACAGCTGCCCGCAGAGGGACCAGGCAGAGGGCTTAGGCTCACATCTGCCTCGGCCATCCTCCCTCCCTCCCTCCCTCTCTCTCTCTCCTTATATATGTATACAAATATATACACATATGTATATGCACGCATACATATATGTGTATACATGCATGTGTATATGTATATTTGTGTATGTATTCGCATATAGATATATATAGGGGGGTGTGCATTTTGATCTGGCTTGGCCCAGGTACTCAGCAGGATGGGCTCATCTTTCCCGGGACCCAAACAGTTCAGTGTTGTGCTCCCTCCTGGCCCAGAGGCCTTAGGGAGCCCAACCAGCTCTCCTCACTGCAACTATTGCCTGTCAGGTCAGCCCCTCGTTAGAGCAGACAGGATGTTTCTATTATGGAAGTGTACCTTGGGACCAGGGAATGACTTGTTTTTCTAAATGAACAGAATAAATGCATCAAGTGCCATTACCCCAAAGCCCTCAGCAGAAAGAGAGCTGCTGCCAGGTGGGAGACAGTGGCTGGAGCAGTGAGCTGCCAAGGAAGGCCCGTCATGGCACCCCTGGGGTCTCCTCTCTCCCAAGGTGCCCACTGAGTAATCTCTAAGGCTCAGGTTATGGGCTGGAAGGCTGATGGGGGGGTGGGCAAGGCATAGCTACTCTCCCTCATGTGCTCAGGGCCTGCCCTTCCCCCTCCTTGAAGAGGGGAGGGAAATGGACTTCAGAGGCCAGGGTGGATGGTGGATTCAGCACAGCCAGAGGAGTAACAGCTACAAGCTGACCTTATAAGCCCTAGAACTCTAAGTACCCATTTTACTGCATGGAAAACTGAGGTGTTGAAATCGGCTAGTTCTAGTCCCTCATTGCCAAGAAAGGGAGACTGAGGCCAGAGAGGTGACTCCTCCCTCTCCCTCACCACCCCGCTCCATGGCCAGTCACTTGCCAAGTCTTGTTCTTTCTACCTTCCCATTGTCTCTGTCCAGTTCAGACCCTCAGGACCTCTGGCCCAGCTTCTTCTCTCTTGTTACCCACATCTCTTCTGACTCCAATCTGGCCTTCCATTACTGGTAAATGAATACTCTAGTAGGCCTGGGTTCCAATCCTACCTCCCTGGGCCTCATTTTCCTCCTCTGGCCCAGATGGAGTAGAAGGAGAAGATGGCGATGGTGAAAACAGCAAGGGGCATTTCTGGAGCATTTTAAGGCTCATGTAATCCTCCAAGCCACACTAGGGGTAGGTGCCATTATTATCCCCATTTCACAGAGGAGAGTGGCCTGAGGCCAAGAGAGAAGCCGTGATTGCCCAGAGTCCTACAGCTAGTCAGTATCTCAGGTAGGATTCAAATTCAGGTCTTTTGACTCCCAAGTGTGAAGCTTTGCCTCTAAGGATCCTTATGGGATCTGGGGACACAGAATGAACAATTTTCAGTGGCTCCCTATTGCCTCCCTTTCCAAACTGATTTCATTTTGCTCATTCTAATGCACTCTGCATCCACACAAACAGAATCCCAGGTTCACCAAACCCTAGGCTTTGAGAGTTGGAAGGGCCCTCACTTCAGTGATCATCATGCAGGAATCCATCCATCCTAGAACGTGCCCACCAAGTGGCTGTCTAGACTCTTCTTGAGGACCTCCAAGGAGGGGAAATCCAAGCACCTTCCCATGCAGTCCACACCACTTTGGGGCAAGGGGAGGAAATGCTTCCTGACGTCAAGCCTCAATGGGCCCCTTGGTCACTTCCCCCTCATCGCTTCTCCTGGTTTCAGCCTCTGGGGACAAACAACACACCTGCTCCCTCTTTCACATGACTGCCCTTCACATACCCAAGCTGGCTTTCCCATCCTTTATGATCTCCTCTCCTCTACACTAAACCTCCAATTCCTCCAACCTAAGCCCAATTCCTCCAAGTGAGCCTCAAGGCCCTTTGCCATGCTGGTCACTCTCTCCTGAATACTCTCCACCTTCTTGATGGCCTCCTTCAGTCATGGCTCCCAGAGTGCCTTCTGCCAAACGCAGAGGACAAGGGGGACTATCAGCTCCCTACTCCAGGATTCGCTGGCCTACAGAGTGCTGGCTCATTATTCCTTGAGCTTGCAGCCCACTGAAAGTCCTAGATTCTTTTCAGAACAAAACAGCTGTCCCCTTATACTTGCGAAGTCATACCCAAAAGAAAAAACTTTCTGCTGACACTTGCAGAATTCCTTCTTAGTAGATTTAGCCCACAACTCAAGCCTGACAAAGGTCCTTGGCCTTATGACTGTCATCCCACCTCTCTATGCCTTCATTTAAGTCACTGATGGAGATGGGAATTGGCACAGGGCCACGCACAGGTCCTCGGGACACTCCATGAGAGTGGGCCAATATGGATGTGCGACCAAGGCCTTTTGACTTGGGCCTGCCAACCAATTTTGGATCCATCTGACTTTTCACCTCCCACCTTTGCACCTTTGTACAAGTAGTCTCTATGGAATGGATTGCCTCCATCACTCTTTCTCTTAGAATTCCCTAGTTTCTTTGGAATCAGTAGCTCAGGTACCATTTATTCCAAGAGGCCTTTTCTGATAACCTTTTGGTATTAGTACAAGATTCCTCTTAAAATTACTTTGTATTTATTTATCAAATCAATCAATAGGTCTTTACCAAGTGTCTACTTAGCTAGGCACTGTGCTAGGCCCCAGAGATACAGACGTAATGAATGAAACAGTTCTTGCCCTTGAGAAGGTTATATTCTATGGAGGAGACATCAAGTATAAATATATATGGAATAGATACAAATAAATATAAGTGAAAATTAAGGAGAGAGGGAGAGAAGGAGGGAGGGCACTAGCAGTGGGATGAGGGGGTCAAGAAAGACTTCATGTAGAAGGCAGTGCTTAAAAGAAGAAAGAGATTCTATAAGGCAGAGACGTAAGGAGGGAGTGAATTCCAGGCATAGGGAACAGCCAAGGCAAAGGCATAATGATGAGAGATTAAGTGACATATGTATGGAATGGAGAAAAGGCCAGTTTGACTAGATCACAGAGTGTGGGAATGGGAAGAATGTACAAGAAGTTTGCAAGATAGATTGGGGCCAGGTTGCAAAGGGCTTGAAAAGCTAAGTGGGAACTTAGATTTGATCCTAGAGGCTCTAGGGAGCCAGATTGCAAGAGACTGAGGAGTTAGTCAGAGGAAATGAAGGGAAGGCATAGAATTCTTTTCGAGGAGCTTGGTTCAGAAATGGAGGAGAGAGTAGGTGAAAGGGTCTAATGCAGGCTTTTGAGGAACCATATATGGGGAGAAATGGGAACTTTAAAAGGGGAAGATGGTTAGGGATGTGATCTGCTGGAGAAGATAGGAAGGGATGGGAACAATAGTACCTGTAGAGGAAGTGTTGGCCTTAGCAAGGAGAAATGGTATTGATTTATCAGAGACTGGGAAGAAGGAAGGGAGAACTGGAGATGTGATCAGACACTCTGAGGTGAAGAAAAGGGGACGAGAGGAACTTATGTCAACTGGAAGGTCCTTGAAGCAGGGATCATTTACCCTTTGTCCTTGCATGCCTAGAGCCCAGTGCCTGGCCCAACAAAGGCCCAGAATGAATGTCACCCAGGGAATAAGTATTGGAGTCATGACTTGAACCCAAGCCCTCTGAATCCCAATCATAGAATCATAGACTGAGAGAAGGATACTACCTTTGAAGTCATCCAATCCGACCCTCTCATTTTACAGATAGGGAAACCAAGAACAAAAGAGCAAAAGGGACTTTTCTAAGGTCACACAGTTATGCTAAGGTGACACAGTTAGGGAGGGGCAGATCCCTGTCCTCTGCCTGCAAATCCAACCCTCTTTTCATTGAACCACATTGTCTCTTCTCTGGGCCAGGAGAGGGTAAGGGGTGGGGAGAGAGAGAAAGAGAGATAGAGACAGAGAGAGAAATACAGAGAGAAAGGGAGGGATAGGGAAAAAGGAGAGGGAGGAGGGAGAAAGAAAGACAGAGAGACAGAGAGACCCTAAAAGGAAAAGCACAAAGCTAGGAACCAGTGTACTTTACTACTAGAGCTAAGACATCTGAAAACATCTGGACAATCCAGCCTCTGTTCAGCCTCAGATGGTGGGAAGGCAATGGTTGGACACCTTGCTCTTGGACAGAAGAGCGTGACTTCAGTGTTAGTATCCCTTGTGACCCTGGGTGCCCACTTTGGGCTCTCTCCAGAGCCACATTCCTTCAAGAGCTCACAGCAGAGAAGTCTGGAGGGAAGGGAGCAGAGGAGGGGCTTTGGGGCAGCAATCCTTGGCCATGGCAGTTGTGGTGCCCGACGGAGGTCAAGGCCAATCCTATCTCTCTCTGCTCTGCATGCGCCTAACAGTCTATCTGTGAGTCATTCTATTCCAGGGTGGAATTTGCTGTGACAAGATCCCTCCTCAAAGTTATTAAATCATCACTCAGCAATGGGGCTGACATTTAAATCAGACACTTTGCTTTTATTCCAAGTTGCAAATCAAATTGCTTTGGATCCTGACTCTATTTCCTTAGATTTGGCATTAAATTATGCTACACAGAACCAGGGTTTGATCTGGGGTCTACCTGCTGGGCTTCCGCTCATCACAAGGCCCTCACATGGTACTGGCTCTGGGCTCCAGACCATTTTCCCAATCCTCGGGGGCTACTGTGAGGGATCAGCTGAGTTTGAACAGAAGTGGGGCATGAGGCAGGGGTGTGTGGGGGTGGGGGGTGAAGGGGGAAAGGGCTGCTCCTCTGTGATGAGTCTGCTGGGCCTTTGGGAAGGGCCGGCTCCCAGCTAGGCTAGGTTCAAGGTCCATGCAAAGCAAGGCTTGACCCCATCACTCCATGTGCCAACTGTCCATCTATCTATCTCTTTAATCTATCCACACACCACAGGGGGTATTCAGGCAATCAACAAGCATCTGTGGCTACTGTGGGCCAGGCACTGTGATGAGCACTGAGGCTACAAGGATGTAGCTGAAACAGTCCCTGCCCAGAAGGACCCTACATTCCAATGGAGGAGACAGTATGTATCCATAACTAGATGCAAGTGAGATGTATACAGAGTGGCTGGTCAGTGATCTGAGAGGGCGAGGCCCTGGCACCTGAAGAAGAGAATGCTGCAGCTGGCTCAGAAAGGAAGCTGAGGGAGGGGAGAAGGGAGAAGGAGAAACAATGGCCCTTGTGGGGAGTTGGAAATATACTTAGGGACATGAGTGGTACAGATACATTAAGACTAAGAACCCCCCTTCTGGTTGGGGGCATTCACTGCTGGAGAGAGAGACATAAAGAGAGAGAGACAGACAGAGAGAAAGAGAGACAGAGAGAGACAGAGACAGAGACAGAGAGACAGAGACAGAGAGAGACAGAGAGAGAGACAGAGAGAGAGACATAAAGAGAGAGAGAGACAGACAGAGAGACAGAGACAGAGAGAGAGACAGAGAGAGACACAGAGAGAGACAGAGAGTGAGACATAAAGAGAGAGAGACAGACAGAGAGACAGAGACAGAGAGACAGAGAGAGACAGAGAGACAGAGACAGAGAGAGAGACAGAGACAGAGAGAGACAGAGAGGGAGGGAGAGGGAGAAAGACAGAAAGACAGAGACAGAGAGAGAGGGAGGGAGAGAGAGAGAAAGTTTGGGGAGGGAGACAGAGAGAGAGAAAGAGAGGGAGAGAGAGACATAGAGAGGGGGAGAGAGAGAAAAGGAGGGAGAGAGAAAGAGGGAGCAAGGAAGAGAGAGGGAGAGACAGAGACAGAGAGATAGGGAGAGGGAGAGGGAGGGAGGGAGGGGGAGAGAGAGACAGAGGGAGAGAGAGAGAGACAGAGAGAGACACAGAGAGAGACAGAGAGACATAAAGAGAGAGAGACAGACAGACAGAGAGAGACAGAAACAGAGAGAGACACAGAGAGAGACAGAGAGACATAAAGAGAGAGACAGACAGAGAGAGAGACAGAGAGACAGAGAGAGACAGAGAGACATAAAGAGAGAGAGACAGACAGACAGAGAGAGACAGAGAGAGAGACAGAGAGACAGAGAGAGACAGAGAGACAGAGACAGAGAGAGAGAGACAGAGACAGAGAGAGACAGAGAGGGAGGGAGAGGGAGAAAGACAGAAAGACAGATACAGAGAGACAGGGAGGGAGAGAGAGAGAAAGTATGGGGAGAGAGACAGAGAGAGAGAAAGAGAGGGAGAGAGAGA
>NW_027187307.1:962761-981501 GCF_028583685.1 Petaurus breviceps papuanus
GAGAGAGAGAGAGAGAGAGAGAGAGAAGGGGGAGGGGAGAGAGAGAGGCAGCCATAAGCTTGTGAGAGAGGTTACTCTCTGACAGGGGAAGTGGGGAAGCAGGATGTGCGAGGAGAAACCCTGAATGGTGTCATTCAAGGAGGGAGTAGGGTGGTTGTAAGGAAGGCACTGTGGACATGGGCCTTGGGCTGGGGGTGGGACCTACAAGAAAAGGCTGCTATTTCAGCAGTGACTGAGGGAGTGGAGAGCCTGAGCTAATGATTGGTGCTTCAGAAAGGAATGGTTCATGGTTCTGGAGATAACAGGAAAGGACTTGGAAGAGATTGGGCAAAGCTTCAGCCAACCAGGGCTCAGTAATTTCAGAGATATACATGCTGCTTATCTAGAAGCTGTAGCTGGAAATGGCCCAAAGGTGGGCCCTTCAAGTGTAGAAACTGTGGGGAGGAGGGTTGCATTGACATCCATAGGAAAAGGTGAGCCATTCCATGAGTCTAGGCCTCAAGACTCAAATGATGACCTCTGACAGAGTCCAAACTTCATGGGACAAATCCCTTTTATGAAATGATTTGTTTTGTAAAACTTGGACTCAGCCAAAAGGTCATACTCAAGGACCTAGAGGGCCTCATGTGGTCTTGAGGCCGCAGGTTCCCCACGCCTGGTTTGGGCTCTGAAAGAGAAATCCCCTTAGTCTCCTGGGTGGTAGTTCTAGAGAGAGATTCCCAAACAGCCAGGTTCCCTCTTGTGTCTGGGGTGTCCTGACCTTTCTTGTCTCACAGGGGCTTCTGGGTATCAAGTAGTCTTGCAGAGAACCAAGTAGCAGCCCAGGACAATGAACTTTCCATGAAGGATGGGAAGGAACAGGAAAAAAAGACAAAAGAGAGAGAGAGGGAGGGGGAAAAGAGGGGAGGGGGCCTAGAAGAGGAAGAACAGAGGTTTTCCTTGGAGAACGGCAGGCAGAATGCGTGTGGGGGCTGGCCATAGGGGGAGGGAGGCAGGATTAGGCCCCTTCCCTGGTTCTTTCCTAATGTAGGCGTAACTTCCTTTAACAGCCCCCTCCTCCTGCCCACCCCCTAGCTGAGCTTGAGTGTGCCAGCCCCTTCCCTCTCTTGGGGGCTGCTGAGAAGCTGACAGACCTATCTTGTAGGAGAGCTGTCATTGAAAGGGAGGCCTGCTGGGGCCAGGAATGGGAGGTACCCGAGAATGCCTCATTGTCTACCCCAGACAGGCATTTCTGGAGGCCAAGGAAGTCACAACATGAACAAGAGTTAAGATCCTGCTGCTGAATTGGGAGGCAGACAATCTGCTATTTCCTCCCAGTATGTCTGTGGCCCAGTCCCCTCCCTTCTCTGGTCTTGGCTTCCTCCTCTGTTAAATGAGATGGTTGGACAGGGGGCCTCAAAGGTCCCTTCTAGGGCTAGAGCTAGTATGACTTGTGTCTCGGAGATGTTCTGAATGTGGCCCCCAGGGCAGTCAGGACTATCATTCCAAGGGCCTCTTCCCTTCATTCTGGGTTTGGGATATACTGCAACAGCTTGGGGCTTGAGGCCACTAGGGGGAGCCATAGTGCACAGAGTAAAGCGCCTGGAGTCAGGAAGACACCTTCCTGAGCTCATATCTGTCCACAGACACTCACTAGCCACGTGACTCTGGAAAAGTCTCTTCACCCTGTTTGCCTCAGTTTCCTTATCTGCAAAATGAGCTGGGGAAGGAAATAGCAAGTCCCTCCAGGATCTCTGCCAAGAAATCATCCAATGAGGTCATGAAGAGCCTCTCATAGCCCCCAAAGTGCTGGCCACAATTCTCAGCCCTCTCTGTGGCAGCCTGCTGAGGGTAATAGGGTCACATGCGAATGCTGAGCTAACATGATGCCAGTTTGGGGCCCAGCTTGTCAGTCTCCTAGCTGGGTGAGTCTGAAAAGGGCAGCTCTCCTTTGAGACTCTCAGTTTCTTTATCTGTCAAATGGGGCTAATAATAAACACTTCATAAAGAGTACATAATCCCCAGAGGGTGCTGGTCAGCAGTGAGGGTCTGCACCTGTCTGGGATGGACCTCCTCAGTTGCCTCACGGCCTTGACCTTTGTCTCTCCATTTAAGCAACTCACCATACCTCACATAGCTAGTCATGAGCCATAGGCCAAACCCCAGGCCTGGAACTCAAGGCTTTTGGTCCCAGACTTGCAGTCCAGTCCATTTTCCAAGGCATTCTGGGCTCTTTTGCAGGCTGGCCAAGGTACCCCATTAGGGACGGAGGACAAGAGGAGGGCAGAGTGGAAGAGAAGGGAAGGTGATGAGCCAGACAGAATGGCGAATCATGGCCAGGGAAGGCCCAAATTCCACTGGCCAAGGGGACCCAAGGAGTCAGAGGCATAAGGAAGGGCAGGAGGCAGAGTTCCAGGGCCTGCTGAGGGCTGCTACTCTGGGCATGTGGGTCTTGCTTACACAGTCTCCCCGCATCCTACATGAGCACAAAGAATGTGCTGGACATCACAAGAGGAAAGCAGTCAAAGAAAGGCCCTCCGGAAGTCCAAGACCCAACAAAAGGTCACAGGAGGCTTCAGGTCAGCCAGGTGGCAGAAAATGATGAGAAGGTGGGCCAACCTCCAGAGTGGAGACACAGCCTACAAGCATCTAGGAAGTGGCTGTTGTGGCCATCACCAAGGGGAGCCTCTAAATGCTGATAACCCGCCCCCTCCCTCTGGGCAGGCAAGCTAGGGGCCCTCCAGTCTACAGGACACAATGTGAGCTCCAGAGCTGGAGCCAAGAGACCCAGTCACACGAGAGGAGGAAAAGGGAGCCCTGGGCACCAGAGGCAGGGACACACTCATGGGTGCACTCTCATAGCCAAGCTGCCAGGGCCTCAGCACCCTCACTTCCCAAGACCTAGTGCCCCGCTCTGCTCCTTCTCCTCACCAGGGCCCCTATTCTCTTGGATCCTCCCCTGCCTACACTCTCCTCCTGCCCTAGCTGGACTGCTTGGCACCATCCTCTCCTCTACAATCCCTCGCCCCTCAGCTTATTGCTTACCAAGCCCTTCATCTGCCATGCTTGCTCCTTGTCTTGAGTGCAGCAGGAGAAAAGTCACCAAACTACTGACTGGACCCTCTACAAATACGTCATCCAATCTCAGCTGGGCCCTCCCTACAGCACCTTCTCCTGAATGGCCCAGTCTCCAAACCACAAGTGCTTCCAAAGCTCCTTAGACCCTCTCCTGAGCCCTCCTCCCCTCACTCTGGAGCTGAGAGGCCCCTCCTCCTCCTCTCCTATCACTCAGGCATCTTCTCACCCTCCTTCACTTCTGTCTCTGAAGAAGTAGCAGCCCATGGCACCATCAAAGCTAAAGCTAAACCCTCTCCATGTATCCTCAAGCCCCTGCCCTGCCCTCCCGTCCTCTCCAGCACATTGCCCCCTTTTCTCACCTTGACTCTCTGATCTTAAGTCTCTCCCTGAACACCCATCTTCTATAGGAAACCTTCCCCAACATCTCTTAATTGTTATGCCTTCCTCTGTTAATTATTTCCTGTTAGCTCTTTTGATCTCATCAACCCCTAAAAGGTTCAATGGTCATTTCTAGGCAGGTAATTCCTAGATTTATGTCCATCAGCCCTAATATCTCTCCTAAATTTCAGTCTCACATCCCCATCCACTGCCTTTTGGATATCTCAAACTGGATGGCCTAAAGCGTCTCAACCACACAAGTCTTGGTCTTTCACCCAAATCCTCCCTTCTTCCTAATGTCCTTCTTATTATCAAGGCCCCCTGGATTCACCACTTCAGCATCATTCTTGACTCCCCACTCTCCCCCTCAACCCAGCCAATCTGCTGCTAAGGCCTGTCCACTTTTCCTTCATCACATTTTTCAGATACACCCCCTTCTTTCCTCCAACTCTGCCACCCCCTGGTGTAGGCCCTCAGCATCTGCTGGTTAAACATCCTGCCACAAGTCTCTCCCACAGTAGTCTATCCCAAAGCATAGGTCTGACCATGTCAACCCCTACTTGGTTCACTCCGGTGGCTCCTTATCACCTCCAGGATCCAATAAAGTCCTCCATTTGGCATTGAAAGGTCTATGAGCCCATCCCTTCCTCCTCCATTTTAAGTGTTATACTTTCCTCCCCAACATGGACTGACTCTATAACCTAACCACACTGGCATTCTGCTGTTCCTTGAACATGACACCCCATCTCCCATCTCCATGCCTTTGTACTGGCTGTGTCCCAGGCCTGGAATGCTCTCCCTCCTCACCTCTGCCTCTCCTTTTCCTTGGCTTCTGGTCTTTTCTGGTCTCCATGGCTCTAAGATCCCCCTCCATGGATGTATTTATTGTTACGCTGTCTCCCAGCTAGACTGGGAGCTCCTTGAGGGCAGAGATTTTGCCTTTTGTTGTCTCCCTAGAGCTTAGCACAGCACCCAACACCCATGAAATCTTCGACACATGCTTGTTGAATGACTAAAGCTTGATTTTGGGAGGAATTTTCTATCAATGAGAGGTATCCCAAGGGAGTAAATAGCCTGGGATGCCCCTTCTCTGGGGGATTCCTGAAGAATTTGAATGGCCTCTAGTCAGGTCAGATGTGACCTCAGACATTCCTTCCAACTTGAGGACTCTTCAAGCCTGATGGCCTGGGAATCCCCACCCACCCCAGCAGGTCTGAGGTCCTGGCAATCCCCCCACCAGCTCTCCTTCCCCATTCCTCCCACCGTCCCTCCTGCTCCCCTTCTTGGGCCTCTCTTACCTAAGTGAAACTGACTGGAGACGTTCCCACAGGTCTGCATCACCTCAGGGCTGTTCCAGCCTAGGGGGTACAAGGCACAGCCTGCACCAATCAGCAGACCTAGGACAAAAACATACAGAGTGGACAGTGGGTTGAGAAGCCCCAGTCCCAGCTCACCTCCTCAGGGAAGCCTTCCCTGATTACTCCCAGTCACACTGTTTTTTCCTCTTTTGGAACCATCATAGTCTCAGTGATCTATACCATGAAAATAACCAAGGTGGCCATCTAAACAGAACCCAATGAGTAATGTAGGCCATTGAGGAGAGGAGCCATTTATTAGCAAGACCTGGCCAGACCTATGCCTTGATAGGAAACCAGCTTTGTCACCCAAAGGCAGCCACTGGTTCAAATGGCAAGGGCACTGGGGGCGCACCAGCCCCTGATCAGCCAGATACCTCAGGGAGTACCCACTCATAGCATTGTTCTCATTGAGAACACTGGTCTCCCATCTTCCAGCATTGCCAAGGACTGCTGGGACGAGCTTGGCTCCTCGGGGCTCTGCCTGGCTCAGGGAGCTCCCTACTGTTCAGACAGTTTGGTGAAGCACCAAGGAGGGGAGGCCCAGCCTCTTCCCAGCTGCATGGACAAGCCTCACTGTCCATTCAGACCGCTCCCTCCACAAGGGGATCTCAAAGCATCTTTTGAACTCTAGCGGCATGTATGAGAGTTGGCAGCTGATGAGTGCCCATGCCAAGGGGAAATGCCACAGAGGCCTCCCTGATGGGCATGCAATGAGTGAGCATCCCCTTCATGGGAGAGCTTTAGAAATAGGTGGACAATCACTTCATTGCACTATTGTCTGGGGGATTTTGGGTAGATCAGAGAGTAACATTCCCACTTCTCCCCAGCGAGAACAAGATCCCGACTGTGAGGTAGGCAGGACAAGCATTAGTATGCCCACTTGACAGATGAGGAAACTGACGCTCAGAGTGGAGCAGTCACAGAGCCAAGTCCAAACTGGACCCTCCAGACTCCTGAGGCTAAAGCATTTATGACTACAAGAAGGGGGTTAGGGTTCATCCCCTGTGAGTATCAGAGACTCAAGGCCAGGCTACAAAGGTAGACCAAGGCCCGACTCCTCTGCCCAGTGCCCATGTCTAGTGTTGTCCCAAAGAGCAGCTCACATCGAAGCACACAGAGTCAAAGCTGCCTTCCTGCCCAGGTCCCATGCTTGGCTTCTCAGGGAACAAAGAGGGTGTTGGTCAAGTGCCCCCTCAGACACTGAGCCCCAGGCTAGAAGAGGTTGCTGGAGCCTGATTCACAGTCCCTTGAGACAGGCCCCTGGGGCTCCTCCCAGCCAGGCCTCGGTGGCCAAAGGCCTCTACCTATGCTCCTGATCCAGGCTTCATTCAGCTTTCATACCCTAACTGGCCTTTCCCTCTAACTGTTTCCTAGATGAGGCACCATGAAGGGACCCATCAGAGGGCACCCAGCTCAACACAAAAGTGATTTGGTAGGGGGGCGACACCACTGTCCCTTGTCTCCATCCAGGGGAAGGAAAGCAGGGGTAGTCATCCGGTGGGAGAAGGCTGGAGCAAACGTGCCTTTCCACCCAGTCATCTTCCTTGGAACTCTCAATTACGCCCATTACATTTGCTCAGAACGGAGGCTACCATCTCCCTGCACATTTCAAAAACCAAAATGAAGTCCATGGTCAATTACGTGCAAGTGCATCCCACATACTTCTGCAAGAGGATGGAGAACTGTGGCCTGCTGGGGGCATGCATGCTGGACTATGTCCATGCCAGGCCGCTGCCACTGTGGGCAGAAGGGAAAGGAGGAGAAAGAAGAGGGTGGCCAGGGAAGTGGCCAGGAAGGGACTCCTCCCGCTGGCCCGCTTATCTGGGTGACCTTGGCTAAAGGAGGCCATGTTTCCTGGGCTTCCATTTCAAAGCAAAGATCACACATGAACCTAGCCAGACTGTAGGATCCCATATGCCAGTGCTGAAAGGGACCTTGGAAAGCCACCCATTATACAGAGGAGGAAACGAAGGCTGAGAGCAATTATGGGACTTGCCCAATGGCAAATGCACAGGATAGGATTTGAACCCAGAGCCTCTGCCTCAAAATCTAGGGTTCTTTCTCCTTTACCATGAGTGGCAAGGACGAAGGGAGCAGTAATGCTTGTTGGGATCCTGGAAGCTTTCAGAGAAGATGGGGGAAGCATTGCTAGGAGTCCAGGCACACAGTTCCCAATGGCTGTGTCAGGGTAGAGAGTTCATTCAATGTAATCCACCAAGCATTTATTAAGCTCTTAGTTCATGCCAGGCACAGTGTTAACTGCTGGGGTGGGGGCAAAGATCATAATACCAACAATCAAAAGGTCTTTGCCTTTTATCAGGGGAGATGATGGGCACACATATAAACCTGGAGAAAGTATACGCAGAGCTATTTTGGGGGCTGGGGGAGAGCCTCATGAACATAGGTGATGCCTGAGCTGAGCCTTGAAGGAAGCCAGGGATTCTATGGGGCAGAAGTGAGAAGAGGTGGGAAGGAGGAAGGTATGCTTGGCATGGGAAACAGCATGGATAAAGGAACAGAGGAAAGAGATAAATGACACATGCAGGAAACAGAAGGGAGTCTCGTTTAGCTGGGACTTAATGTCTATGAAGGAGAGTAACAGGAAATAAGTCAGGAAAGCTTTGCATGAAGGGGCAGAAGAGATTACTAAGGAGCCACTGAAGCTTGTCAAGGAGGGGGTGACGTGGTCAGAACTGTGCTTGAGGAATGCCAGTCTGGTAGCTGAGTGGCAGCAAGAACTATTCAGAGGCAACTGTGATAGTCCTAGAGATGGGGGCTGGGGTACTGAATTCGAGTAGCAGCCGTGTGACGAGAGATCATGGAGGGGTCGATTCAACCCGATTTGACAATGTTTGGGATGTTGAAGCCCAGGATTATGGAAAGAGAAGGCAGAATCAAAGCTGACTCCAAGGCTATGAGCCTGGGAGGCCAGAGGGATGGTGGGCCCCACAACAGGAACAAGGAAGGGGGCAAAAGAATGAATTCTGTTTAAGACATGTTGAGTTTGGGCTGTCTACAGGACATCCAGCTGGAGGTGTCCAAGAGGCGGTGATGTGGGCCAGGGGCCTAGGAAACAGACCAAGGCTGGAAGTCTGTGAGTGGAGATGACAGCTGAAACCCTGGGAACTAACAGACCGCCAAGGGAGAAAGTACAAAAGGTTGGCGTCCTTGACAGTGGCAGAGACGTGGATGTTTGAGATCATCTGGGCCCTGGGGAGGAGTACTGTAGCCAAACATGGAGCCAAGAAGCCAGAAGGCAAGGCTGGGTCAGTAGATCAGAGGCTCATGGCTGGCTTCATGGATCCAAACAAGGACCTTGACATGTCAGAGTAGAGGCCTAGCAAGTCACCCCTCAGACCAGAGCCACATTTAGGATGCTTCTTAAGCCCTTTTACTTGTGGTAGGAGAGGGAGGGTCCTTTACATCACCCAGCCTGTGGCCCACTCTGAGGCAGAGGGCCTCAGGCCAGCCAGGTACTTTCACAGAATACAGTTGAGCTGCATTTCCTGGCTAGCCTAGCAATCAATTACAGGGGCTGGGGCCTGGAAGTCTGGAAGGACCTCAGGGAAACCAGCTTAAATCTGTGCTCCACAGAAAGACAGCAAGGCTTTCCTGTTTAATGCTCCCATGGCTGCTCCTTGGGATTTGTCTTGGCTTCATAGCAGCTGTTGGGGTAGCAGTGCCCAGCTGAGGCCCACCTGACCAGCTGCTCTCCTCTTCCTTATGGGAGGAGTGGATGGTGGCCACTGATCTGGAAGTGAAATGTGCCCCATATTTGTTTCTCTCCTCCCCTTCCCGCCACAGGCCGGAGCAGCTCCCTAAGGTGCTGATCTGTCCCATGAGCCCCTGCTGGAGCAGCAGGAGGGATCTGTGGGGGTGGGGTGGGGTCACCTTGTCTGGTCTGACTCTTTCCTGCATTTGGCTCCCACACCTCATCTCCGCGGTCAAAGGCTTGGCAGAGAGAGTGGAGACTGGGCCCTTAATGGATCTTCTCTCTAGCTCTCTCTCAGTGGTTTGGGGGCCCACAGACATGAATCTTCCCTGGACGTAATTGGCTCCTTGGCTGATGTATTTTGGTTAATGCACACACTGCCGAGAAAGTACAGGACCCAGGACAAAATCAATCTCCCTCAGCTGACCTGGGGGCTGGGGAATCCCACCTCCTGTCTAGTGTCTTCCTTCCTTGGCACCCAACTGGTTGCCTTCCTGCCCAGGAGGAAGCTGGCCTCTGGGGCTTGGGTGGCCAGCCTGTGTCTGGTGCCCACATAGTCTTTCCTAAGTGACACCCTGGTGTGCTGCTGTCCCAGGGGGTTCTGTCCCCCAGGGAAGTGCCACCCCCACATCTCAGTGAGCCTTGCCAGGTACACACCTGGAAAAGGGGAATTTTACAAATGGGGAAGTTGAGGCACAGAGAAGAGAAGGCAAGTACCTCTTCCAAGGAGGCACCCAAGATGTAGGATCAGACCCCCAAGAGTCCTGGTGTGAGGCTGGCTCTGCCATGACCTCCATTCTCTCCCTTGTCCACTCCGTCCTTTACACAGTTACCAAAATGATGTTATGATCTGGCCATGTCACTCCCTCACTCAGCTAGTTTCTAGCGGGGATAAAGTGAGAACTCCGAATCCTGGCGTTCAGGGCCCTTGTGAACCTACCATCCTTCACTCACCCACCTGTGTGTGTTTGGCTTGTTTCCTCCCTTCGAAGATTACCTGGGATTTAACGGCAAGGCAGAGCACCGTCCTCAACTGCAGTCTCTTCATACTTACAAGAAACTGGGAAGAAAGTCCCCCAGAAACGTGCAAACCCCCCATCATTGGGATGTGGGAAAAGCTTGGTGGGGCAGGAATCTGCAAGAGCTGAGCTTCTATCCCACCTCCCACATTTACTAGCTGTGTGACTCTGGCCAAGTCACTTAACTGCTCTCAGTTTCAGTTTTCACATCTGCAAAATGGGGATAAATATAGCTCCTAGCTGCCAGGGTTGTTGTGAGGATCACACAAGGTGATTGGCAAGTGTTTTATAAACCTCAAAGTGCTAAATGGTAGCGACTGTATTCTTATTCTTACTGTTATTCTGACCTGTAATTTTCTCCTCCCCCTTCTACTGCCCTCCTCTCAGTGCTAGAGGGATCCTCAGAGATGAAGCAGAAGGGAGGACCAGTGGATTCTGGGCATGGAAGGAAGCCTGTGCCAAATGGAGGGGCAGAGATGGGAGAGGGAGGTCCAGGTTGGAAATCAGCTGATGAGGATGATGATGGTGGTGGTGATGGTGAGGAAGGTGTAACAATACTGGAAAGCTAGGTTTGGACCAGGTTGTAAAGGGCTTTCAAAGCCAGAGTTGTTGTTCGAGGTAATAGGGAGCCCCTGTGGTTTAATCAGGGGAGTGACATGGTCATACTTTTGCTTTAATAAAGTGGGTCCCATTATTATCCCCAGAATAAGGGAACTGAGGGGAAAAGCCTTTTCCTGGCTCATGGAGCAGCCCTCTCCCTAACTCTTCCTTTGGGCAGCCCTGGCCCTCAGCTGACAGCCTGAGGTCCATCTCCAGCCAAGGCTGCCCCCAGGGCCACAGCCAGATATACAAAGGCTGGGAAAGAATTCCCCAGGTTTGTATGGGGCTGCCTGGCACTCTATTCTCAGACAGTTCCAGCTGGATGGGAGGAGGTAACCCCAAAGCTTGTGACTGCACACCTCTCCTCTGTTCTGTCACACCTGCAACCTGTGGCCAGGGTCACGCAGCCAGGGCCCCTGGAGCAGACGAGGAACCCAAGTGAGGCAGGAGATGACAGGGTTCCCAAGCTCATAAACCCAAAGGAGCTAGGCCAAGGCCCTCATTTTATGGAGGGGGAAACTGAGACCCAGGCCCTGGGGAAGGCCCCAGAAAATGTGTGAAGGCCCAGTAGTGGCCCCAGAACAGGGTGAGCCTTCCAAGGAAGTGGGGCAACGGCAATGCCAATGAAAACAACAGTGATAGCGCCAACCCCAGCAGTCCTGAGGATAATGGCTGGTTAACAGCCATTTTTGTAAGGAGGTTTGCAGGGTCCATGAGCTTCTGGCTCTCTCTCACACTCTCCTAACAGGCCTGTCAGGCAGGTACAAGATTATTGTCTTCCTCACTTGACCAATGAGAAAGGGAAGGCGCAGACTCGGGCCTGGAGACTAGAGGTTGGACTGGAGCCCACAGCAGCTTCCTGACCAAGTTCAACACTAATCTCTCTAGCAGGCTTTCTCTCCAGGGAGGCCTGGGATGACTGGAGCAGACCGGAAGGCCCCTTTCTCCTCCCCCTCATTTCTCTCCTGCTAGGTTGACATGATGTCTACCCCTACAGAGTCATTCATTTATCTGGCAGCCAAAAGTCATACCTTGAGGTGCAGAGGTTTCTAGGAGATAGACTCTGGGGGATGGGGCCTACCTGAAGACCGGGTATCTTCAGGGGGGAAGCAGCAGTCAGAAGAGGAGGCGACCTCCGAGGGCGACCTCCCTCATCCTGTCCTGCCATGGGTGAGACACAGGCCTTGATGTCAGCAGCCCTGCCCTAGCCCACCCACTCCTCAGCACCCAGTCTTACCTCCCACAAACTGGGCCGCTCCCATGCATCGGCCCATGATCCTGGAGATGAGCTCGTCCATGCAGCAGCCCAGGATAGCCCCCAGTGCCACCAGGAGCAGCAGGGCACAGCCCATGCCTGTCACCACGGTGCACATCTGCCAGGCTAGGCTGGGGATGGCATTGAAGTTGGCATAGCGGCCACACTCTTCCACCATCACCAGGCTGCGCCCTTCACCCCGGACAGGGTAGTTGCAGCGCCGGAACATACTGAAGGACACTGGCTTCCCGAGCTGGGAGCCAAAGAGCCAGTAGGGCAGGAAGTAGCTGGCGGTGCTGGCTATGGCGGTGAGCATGGACAGCACGGCCCAGAGGATCCCCACCGGGGTCAGGCTGCCCTTCATGCTTTCATGAACTCTGCCTGCCTGTTGAGGCCTGGGGGGGAGGCTGATCTTGATGGCAAAGCGGGAGCCGCTAGGCCTCCTCCTCTGAAGTAGAACTCGGTCCAGTGTCAGGATCCAGGCCTTTTGTGGCTTCCTGTCCTGTGGCTGGTGATGGGCTGCTTCTCACTGGTGCTGTGTGGGGAGAGGTACAGAATTGCGTTAGTAACGGCCACAGCCGCCAGCTCAAAGTCAGGGTGTGTGTGGGGGCAGCCAGACTCCCCAGCAGCCCAGGCCCAAAGCCCCCGCCTCTAGCCCACGTACTCTCATTCTAGTCAGACACTTCATCTGCCACCTCTGTGGCTGTCCCACATGCCTGTGAGGCGCACCCCAAATCCCTCGCATACGAGGGCTCTCCCCTGCCCCCACCCCATCTACATTACTTGTATTTTTCTCTATACTAGAACGTGTGTGTGTATGTGTGTGTGTACAGAGTAGATGACCTTGGAAGGTCCCTTCTAGGCTCATGATTCAGTGAAGCTCTTCTGAATGATGCCCAATTCTGGGCATATACACACATACATACATATACATATGTCTTTAACATATATACATATATGTGTACATACATATATATCTTTAATCACTGAAATAAATAGCTAAGACTCCTGGGATAGCCACCATCTGATACGCACTTATCCATGCCCCCTGTGGTATGGCACCAGTAGAATGGAAGCCCTTCGAAGACAGGGCATGTCTGACTTTGGTCTCTGTATTCCTTGACAAACAGTGCCTAGCATACATCTAGTGCTTAATAGATGCTTGAACTGAGTTTGATGGAGAGGGGGCTCCTGTGCCTGTGACCCAGCCTGAGGGGACGAGGCCGAGGCCTGGAGGGCACGTGCTAACAGGCACTGCGTGAGGCTGGGAGCTGGGCCATGGCTCGGGAGGTTCATGTCTGAGGAGGGCCCCCTTCTGCCTTCAGGCCCCTCTTGTAGCTGAGGGAGAGAAGAAACATTTATTAAGCGCCTACTATGTGCCAGGCAGGCATTGTGCTAAGCACTTTACAAATACTATCTTATTTGATCCTCATAACTCCCCTGGGATTTCTAGCTTTTCTTTCATTTCTACCTTGCCTGGGCCTCCCAACAATCTCATGAGGTAAGTACTTCGGGGATCATTATTCCCATTTTACAAATGAGAAAACTGAGGCTCAGAGAGGGAAAGTGACTTGTCCATGGCCACACAACCAGTAAACTTTTGAGGTGAGATGTGAATCTGGGTCCTTTCTGATCCTCACAACAACATTGCTAGGTAAACACCATGGGGATTAATAACCCTCTTTACAGAAGAGAAAATGACTCAGTTGTGTGTGGCTACTTAGCTAATAAGTATCTGGGGGCGGAATCCCCAAAGCTCTTTGCTAGAATGTCACTGGCTAGGTTCTGTCCTCCTGAGGGTGGAGGGAAGGAGTGAGGGGGAAAGGCTGTGGTGAGGGAGAAGGGGGGGGCAGAGACATCAAGAATCTGGGGGATTCCAAGGTCCCGCCCGCCTGGAGGAGCTTCCCTGAGTCATGGGCCTGGAAGGCAGGTGCCAATGAAGGGGCCTCTCCGTGGGCTGTGCTGCTGTTAATAACACACACCTTTGAGGTCTTCCTCATCATGGCCCTTCTAAATCTCTCCCACTACAACCATCCACCCCTTCTCTTTGGGTGCTGGCCTCTGTGTTCCTAGAGGGAGACCCCACAGCTCATTAACAGCTCAAGCTCCACGTGTCCCCAGACATCCATCATCTGCCCCCTCCCCCACTCCCTGCTGGCTTCTCCTCCTACCCTGGATGCTTCCCTCTTCCTCACCTGACATCACCAATCAGGTCTCTCCATTCCCCCAGACACCACCCTCTTCTGGGCCTTCTCCCCCTCTTTCCTGGATTATTGGAATCAGTGTCTGCTTCCAGACTCTCTTCTCCAGTGAATTCTCCATCACAACTGCCAACAACCTCTTCCCAAGACATATATCTAACCACATCAGTCTCCTGCTGAAAGCTCTTCCATTGCTCCCAGTTACCTCTATCATAAAGTCCAAATGCCCAAGGCTGGCAGTGAAGGCCCCCCCAACCTGGGCTCTGTAGTCTGTATTGAAACTGGCATCTCTGCTGTTAGCTGAGCCCAGCATTCTGGCTCCTGGCTCTGCCTTTGCACAGGCTGGGCCCCATGCTCAGAATGCCCTCCCTCCTCCCTTCTGCCTTCCTTCAAGGCCTAGCTCACTGTGCCACCTCCTCCAGGAAGCCTTCCTGATTCCTCCCTTCTCTAATCACCTCATAGGCACTGTTTTCATAAATGTATCGAGCCAAGGAAACATAAATCCCTTCAGAACACATGCTGTATTTCTTTTCTTTTTTGGTTTTTGTATTGCTAGGGCCTAACACAGGCTCTTACATGCTGTATGAAAGAATCCCAGAATCTCAGGGGCAGAGATCAGCTGCCATCTAGCTTGGTCCACTCGGGGACAAGAGTCCTGTCTACAACATCCACCACAAAAGGTTGTCCAGCGTCTGAAGCCTTCCATGGAGGGGGTGAGCCCTTCCATCCCCTCTGATGCAGTCCAGGCCATTGTTAGGAAATCTTCCAGCCAAAGTCTGTCTCTTTGCCACAACCCTCCCTCCATGTACTCCCACAATTCACATGGCCTCCACAAGCCATTAACCAATCACAGATCATGGACTCAGAAACTTTCCCCCCTCCTGCTTGCCCCCCAAAGCGCACTCTCTATGACCTCCCAAAACTGTGGTGCCCCAAATTGACCATCATGCTCCAGAAGTGGCCTGATCAGGGTGGAGGACAGAGAGATGATCACCTCCTTATTCCTGGACACTCTTTAACACAGCTCAAGATCAAACGATCTAGGAGGCCAGGCTTCCCAATCTCACTGTTGTCTCATGGAGCTCTTGGTCCACTCAAATCCCCAGATCCTTTTCAGAAAAGCCACTATCTTACACTGCTGCCTCCATCTTGTACACAAGGCCTCCCCCGCCCCAATTAGCACCCCCTCCTTCTCGTAATAACTTGGTAATACTCGGCAGTTTCTGACTAATACAACAAGGAGGATTGTAGCCTCCTGGTACAATGACTGTTTGAGAAGAGGCAGGGTCTTTTTTTAGCTTTGGTTTCTCCAGGGCCTTGTACACGGTAGGTACTTATTAATGTCTGCTGATCTGACCTGCTTGCCCACCAGAGATCTTTGCCCACTGGGAGTCAATTGATGAGATACCTTGGGCATTCCTTCTCCAAGATGAAAGAAGAAGCTTCTAGCGGTCTGGGGGGGGGGGCTTTAATCAAGGACACCTGGCTAGTGGATAAAGGGTCACAGTTTAACCCTACTTCCGAGTTGGTTATGTTTTAGTCCTGCCTCTGAGACTGGCCTTGTGACCCTGAGCAAGTCACAACCTCTCAGCTGCAGACTTTTCCCACAGAGAGGTCCTCACAACTAACGAGAGGAGAGAGTGCAGCTGGGAGCCAGTTCTGAATAGGATGGCAAGGTGCTAGGAAGGGGAGTCTCTTGTCCAGCAGCTGCCATGGAAGAGGGCTGGAATCTTGCTTAAGGTGGGTGGGCCTTCGAGCAAGGTGGTACTAGAACGGAAGAGCCAGCCTTGACTGAAATATCGGTTACTTGGAAGGAAATGGGAATGTGTTGATCCTCCGCCTGCCTTGTCCTAGGAAGTGACTGAGAAGTACATTTCCTTTTGCAGATAGGTAAACTGAGGCCTGGCTCAACCAATTTGTACTGTTGAGAGTAGAGGCCTATTCTCCTCATCCTCTAGCCATCTGCTGTTCTGGATGTAGATGGCCATGCCTGTGTTCCCTGCAAAGCTATCTGGGGGGGATTTCCAAGGTACTACTCTGCCCCCTGTCCCTTCTGCCACAAAACAGCCAAGATGCAGCCAGCAAATGCCCTTTGTAAGGGGATAACTTTCACAGAGATCTCTCCAGCCAATTGACCTCCTCCTGCCTCTTCTCCCTATTGGACACACATCGCATTGTGGAGAGTTGGACATCACCTGGAAACTAGGTGGCACAGCATGCCACTGAGGAAAGAACCCTGAGTTCAATTTCCAGTTATGCCACCTGCTGGTTGTGTGACCTTAGAGCAGTCATTTCATTTCTTTGGGCCTCAGTTTCCTTCTCTGTAAAATGAGAGACCAGATGTCCTCTAAGGTCCTATAACCACTGTGGCAAAGGCATGACTCCTTGGCCCCCTCCCAGACCTTACCCTTCATCTTACATCCCCATTCCCATGGTGTAACTGCAACTCCCCTCCACTGCAGCCTCCCTTTCCCTCTTCTACCTCTCTTGTTTCTCCCTGGATCACTACCCCTGGAGTCCAAAGTCATGGAATCTCCTGGGCTTCCCTGCTCCAAACCAGGTTCCCAGTCCTAAGCCTGGTATCCCTGTCCCAGCTGCAGTGAAAGGCCACCAACGGTGGGGAGTATCTTTGATGGGACTGTGGCTGGCACACAAGGACTGGTGGAGCAAATGAAGTTGCCTACAGAATTAGGGGATGTGACCCCAACCGGGGATTTGTAGAGGCTAGGATAGAGGAAGTGACTTACCCAAGTTCCCACAGCTAGTACATGACAGGGCCACATAGTAGAATTAGGTGTAGCCAAATAGATAGAACACTGTAAGTGGACTTGAGAAGACCTGAATTCAAATTTGACCTCAGACACAAACTAGCTGTGTGACCCTGGACAAGTCACTTAACCTCTGTCTCTCTCAACTGTAAAATGGAGATGATAATAGCACCTGCTTCCCATTGTTCTTGTGCCTGGAGTGTAGTAGGCCCCAGCTAATGTTTGCTATTATTAGAATCCACATCTCCCAACTCTTAGGCCTGGGTTCTCTCCACTTCCCTATGCTACCTGCCCTTACACTGTAAAAAGCACACCTCCCAGGGTGGAATGGGGTGCTAGCCAGAGCAGAGCTTTTATAGATTCTGGGGAGAGGGAGATGCCATCATTGTTTCCTACTGGTGGGCTCCTCTGTGATGCTCATGGCACTCCCATGCTGTGGGGGAGAGCTGGAGCTTGAGAAGGCTGTGCCCACATGGAAAGATTGCCCTGATGTTAAAGCCAGTGCCAGCCAAGGTCGGTTCTAGGCTCCTTCCTCCTTCATGGCTGCCCGCAATGAAACATGTCTCTGGGAGCTTGCGTGGAACTAAAGGCACTTCTGCTTGGTTTAAAAGAAATGGGCTGAGTTTGGAATGGAAGAGGAAGAGAATTGATCTTTGCTATGGAACCAGCTCGGCCTCTGGACTTGAAAGCAGGGAGACCAGGATTCAAACTCCCAGAGTGACCCTAGGCAAGTCACCTCATTTCTCTGAGACTCTGGGTTCCATCTGGAAAATGGGGATAACATTGACACCAATCACATAGAGTTGTGGCACAGCTCAAATGATAAAGTCTATAGAAAGCACTCTCTATAGAGATGGCAGCTACTTTCTATATTAGTCCAACCACCACTATTTTACCAGTCAAGACTCAGAGAAGGAAAGAGATCAGCCCAGGCCACCCAGGGCATTGAAACTGGAGCCAGGACTTGGACTCAGCCCTCTTCCCTCCCTCCTCCCCCCTCTTTGCCAAAATGGCTTTCTTTCTTTTTTTTTTAAAGCAATCAGGGTTAAGTAACTAGCTCAAGGTTACACAGTCAGGTGTTTCTGGGTGTGGTGCTAAGTGTCTGAGCCCGGATTCGATCCCAGGTCATCCCAACATTGGAGCCGGTGCTCTTACTCGCTAAGCCACCTGGTCGCCCCAAGTAATTTTGGTTTGTGTTTTTCCAGTTTTTAGTGTTTTTTGCCTTTTGGAGGGCAATTGGGGTTAAGTAACTTGCCCAAGGTTACATGGCTAGTTTTTTTTTGTGTGTGTGTGGGTGTTGTGTCTGAGGCTGGAACTGAACTCGGGTCCTCCTGACTCCGGGCCGGTACTTTACTCACTGTGTCAACTAGCCGCCCCTAAGATGACTTTCTTCTCAGTCTGATGTGCAAAGTAGCCCCCATGCACAAGGGGGCCCCCACACTGACTGGCAGAGCTCCTTCCCTGGCACCTCTGCCCCTGGGTACTACACACCAGGGGCCTCCTGGACACACCAATCCCACCACCACCAAGGGCCTAGTCTAATTGCATTTCATTTGTACCAATGACAATCTGATTCAAAGAGCACTTCCTTACAGACCCAGAGGGTCCAGCGCCCTCCCTGCACCCACTTTCCAAGAGCGTCCTTCCCCTCTCTGCTTCTTCTGCACCTTTCCCCCTTCCCAAATGCTATTCTTGCTCCATTGAATTTTCTGGCTCTGTTCTAGGAGGCGGGTGGGAGGGGGATTGAGGTGGGAAGGGGTGGCAAAGGCAAAAACCAAACAGTCTCTTCCCTTGCCCTGCCCTCTCTGGTAGAAGGAAGACTGGGGGCAGACACTGGAGCCAATGGCAGGCAGGGTTAGGACAGAAGTGGGGGGCCACCCCCCTCAGGAGGCAAGGGCTTCCCTGTCCTTGGGGGCCTGCCGATGCTGCCTGAGTGGACAGCTCTGGGATGCTGGGTGGGGGCGCTCTTACATGCCTTCTCAGGGTTAGATTTGGAGTCAAAGGACCTGGCTTTCAGTAAGGAATTTGGGTGACATTGGGCAAGTGGCTTCGTCTCCCTTTCTGGGCCTCAGTTTGCTTATGTGCCAAATGAGAAGTGAGAACTGGAAAGCTCTAAGGTCCCTTCCAACTCAGTCTCATCCTGTAATCTCTCTGTTTCTCCCCCCTCACCACGCCCCCCATCTCTCTTCCTTCCCTCTTCTTCAATCCACGAGAGAAGAGGCGAAGAGTTTAACTTCGGACTTCTTTTTCCAACGGAGTAGTAGAGGAAAGAGAGTGGGAGGGAGAGGAAGGAGCCTGAACCCGGGCAGGGGCAGGGGGCCGGGCTGGGGCGGGAGCCGGGCAGAGGGCTGGGCAGGGGCAGGAGGCCGGGCAGGGGCGGGAGCCGGGCAGG
>NW_027187307.1:981601-1017631 GCF_028583685.1 Petaurus breviceps papuanus
GGGCAGGAGCGGGAGCCGGGCAGGAGCGGGGCAGGGGCAGGGGGCCGGGCAGGGGCAGGGGGCCGGCCGGGAGCCCAAGGAGCCTCCAGGCGGGAGGCACTGAGTGCCCCGGTCGGTCTCTTGGGGCGCAGGGGAGCCCCTGCCCTTGGCCCTGGGGGTGGGCATGGGGGCAGGCAGCGCTCTCCTAGGACGCTTTCAGCGGCTCAGCCTCAGACAGCAGTTCCCTCTTACCCTTAGGCAGGCAGGCTCGGCGTTCTGAGGCTCAGAGCGAAGGCACTTGGCAGCCTGGGACCAGGCAGGGCTCAGAACCGCCGCCGGCGCCTCTGCCGCCTGAGGTCGGCCTGTCGGGGGTCCGTCTGGGGTCTGCCTGGGCGCTGGGAGCCGGGAGCTCCGAGGCCAAGTTCTCCGGGCTGCGCGCGGCCGCTGACCACCGAGGGCTAGCCAAGCCGCTCCTTTGGCTGGGAGGGGAAGAGTCCGCCCACCTCCTGAGGGTCATTGACGCAGGCTCCTCCCGCCTCCTACCACGTCCGCCCGCCCAGGGGCCCCCCTGCCCCGCTTCTCCGTTCTCTCCCCTCCCGGCTCCCTGGTCTCCCAAGCCCAAGCCGCTGCCTCGACAATAATAGTTTTTACGACTGTCTATCGATCTGGAGCCGGAGGGGCCCATCACACTCACTTGACAGAGGTGGAAACTGAGGCCAGGGGCAGGCCAGGGGAAATGCCTTGCTCAAAGTCATACAGGGAATAAAGGACAGAGGCAAGATTTGAACCCAGGTTTCATAGGATCAGAGATGTAGATTTGGGAAGGCCCTCAAGGGTCACCTGGTACAACCCTGTCCGTGTTGTCTGTCAGTTTTATACTGTTAGAGACAATCATGTTTCCTCTGGGCCTTTGGCTCCAGACATGGCAAACACCTCAGACACGCGCTTCTTTTTCACCCTCATTTTACAGAGGAAGAAACTGAGGCCCAGGGAATCAAAGGTCATCACTTTAAGAAGTGCTGGGATGTAATAAATGTGTAATAAAGTGAAAAAAGTTTGAAGGGGCTCTGGGTTCAAATGCTGCTGCTGCTCTGTGTGACCTTGGGAAATGTTCTTAACCTCTCTGGGCCATAGTGTCTTTATTTGTATCAGAGGCCCCCTAAGATGTCTGCCAGTGCTAAATCCTAAAGCAGAGATTTGCGCTCAAACTTTCCTGATCCCACCATTCAGCATTCTTTCCACTGTGCTACATGGTTTCAGAGGCTTACTTCTTGGGAAGCAGGAAGTACAAGTCTTATTATCCCCATTTTACAAAGGAGGAAACTGAGGCCACAGAGGGTCACACAGCTAGTAAGTGACTGAGTCTGAATTGAAACTCTAAATCCACATGCCTTACCAAAGCTGGGCACAGAAAACTATTCAAACAGGAAATGATTAGTTTGCCAAAGTGAGTATTGGGGTGGGGGGGGGGACAAACTTTCAACTTCAGCCACTCAGAGTCTGGAGAGGGCTCCGATGTTACTTAGGCCAGTGTTCTATGCCCAGTAGATATTGGGCTGGGCCAGGATTTGAGTAAGGGGCAGAGGCTAGACTGAAATGCCAGTCTCTTGGCCCCCTCCCAGGTTGGGGCTCTCTCCACTGTGTCTGGTGAAGTCCACCCTGACTCCTGGCATCTCTGTTCAGCCTAACTGAAGTGGGCACTAGGGCTGGGGCACAAGGCTGAGTGGGTAAGTGGGCCTTCTGCAAAGCTGTGGTGCCAGCAGGGGGCAGTCTGGTACAAAGTGGGAGCCAGAGGAGCCTGCTTGACCTGGGGCCCTGAGGTCAGCAGAGCAGAGGATCTGAGCCTGCAGAAACCTCCAGGGCTTCGAGGAAGGACTTCACATGGAAGCCTAGAGAGAGGAAGGGCTTTGCCCAATGCAGGGAACGCCAGAGGCAAGATCTGAATCCAAGACTCAGGAATCCAACCCTATTGCTCTGCCCACTCTTTGGGCTTCAGTCTCCTCATCTACAGACCTTCAAGGGCTCTCCCTCTAAGGGGCTGATACTCATGACTCCTACAGCAATGAAGGACAGTCCCACGCAGTTTCATTTAACTCTCTGTGTGCCATGTATGGGAATCTGGGGTCTGCAAGGACAAGGCCTGTGGCCCAGCCTCCTCCTGAGTCCTAAATGACACTCAGTGCTTCAAAGTTGGCAATTCCTTAGGATCTTATCCCTATTTTTTAGAGTTGATGGGACTTGCCCAAAGTCCCAGGGGTCTGAAGTGCTTGGGGTCTGAACCCAGGCCTTCCTGGCTGAAGTCAGGCCAAGCTTCCAAGCCACAGCGGGCCTCAGAGGGCAGGGGGATAGGACTCTCCATTTGACTTCCCTGGTGTTTCCTGTGATCCAGGATGCAAGCCCCTTGGATGCCCACTGCTTCTGTAGCTTGCTGGATCCCTAATTTCACATGGACTGGTGATCACTGTCCAGAGTGAGACACATCTTCTGATTTAGGTGGGAGTCCTCCTCACCCCAGGTTAATGAGCTCAGAGAACCTTACCACCGTAGCTGGAGACCATCTTTGGCACCATGACTTAGAAACTTCCTTGGGCCATGCATGACTCAGCCACCATCCCAGAGGGCAGAAAACTGGCCCAGACAAATCAGCTGCCATACCAGAGGGCACAAGGTTAGGCTGGACAAATGGCCTGTTTCCTTGGTATTTGAAAGACCAAAGGTTCAGCCTTCCCCTCCATTAGCTCCCCTCCTCCAGACTCTCCTACTTCCAGTGAAGGCACCACCATCCTCAGACATCCTGTTTTATAAACGGAGAGCCTTCCTGGCCTCTGCTTCTTCCCTCACGACCTGATTTACTCAGTTGGAAGGTTGTTGATTCCACCTCCCCAAATTTTCTGTCAGGGCAGTTAGATAGCCCAGTGGCTAGAGCTCTGGGCTTAGATTCAGGAAGACTTGAGCTCAAATCCAGCCTCAGACACTTCTTGGCTGGTAACTCCAGACAAGTGGCTGAACCTGTCTCAGTTTCCTCAACTGTCAAATGGGGATAATAACAGCACGTATCTCCCAGGGTTGTGGTTCATTCATTCAATAAACATTTATTAAGTACTCATCCTCTGCTGGGTAGTGTGCTAAGTTCTGGAGGAAAGAGGAAAGAGATAGTCCCTGCTCTCAAGGAAGATCAAATGAGATAATATTTGGAAAGTATTTAGCACATAGTAGGTGCTTAGCAATTGCTTATTCCCTTCCTTTCCCCTTCTCTCCATTCACATAACCTCTAACCTCAGTCAGGCCCTCATTATCTCTTGTCTAGGCAACTGTCCATGGTCTCCTTGCTTCCAGGCTCTGTTCTTTCAAATTCAGCCTCCACACAGCTACTAAAACTTCTCTGAAGCATAGCTCTGATCAGGCCACTCACCTGCTCAAGAAGCTCTGTGGCTCCCTCTGGTTTCTGTGATTCAATACAAACTTCTCTTTTGGAGGGATTATTTCCCAATGACTCCCTCCTTCCACCTATCCCCACCACCAATAGATAGAACCCTATGACAAAGAAATACGATTAAGCAAAACACACCAACACATCGGCCATACCATTGCACACCTCTAGCCTATCATCTCTCTGAAGGAAGTAGGGAGCATGCCTGGTTCACTTATCATTCCCCTGAAGTCAATTGGTCCCTGCATTGATTCAGAAATCTTTTGAGGTTGTTTTCCTTTTTGTTATTGTGATCATTATGCAAATTATACTGCTGGTTCTGCTTATATCTCTTTGCATGGGTTCATACAGCTCTTCCAAAGTTTCTCTGAATTCTGTGGCAATAATATTCCATTACATTCATGAACCATTCCCCATTTTATGGACACCTTCTTTGTTTTCAGTTCTTTCCTACCATAAAAAGTGCTGCTATAAATATTTTGGTATATAGACAACATTTCCCTCTGTCTTTGACTTCCTTGGGGGTATATATCTAGTAGTAAAATCACTTGGTGAAGGGCCATGCACAGTTTTTGTGACTTTCCTGATACAACTCCAAATTGTTTCCTAGAACAATTAAACCACCCCCCAGTTCTACTAGCAGTATATCTGTGCACCAGTCTTTCCCTAGCCCTTCCATTCTTGCCTTTTCTCATCTTTGCCAATTTGATGGGTGGAACCCATATACTTTTCTCAATTTATTTTACTTTCTAATACTTTTCTTCGCACTCTGCATTCTAGTCAAACTGGCCACCCAAAGACTCTTCGTACATACCATTCTGTCTCTTATGTCTGTAGCTCTGCACATACTGTCCCTCTGACCTGGAATGCTTACCTACCTCATCTCAATTCATCCATTATGTCCTTGTGCTCTCTCTGTCTCTGTCTCTCTGTCTCTGTCTCTGTCTCTCTCTCTCTGTCTCTCTCTCTCTCTGTCTCTGTCTCTGTCTCTCTCTCCCTCTCTGTCTCTGTCTCTGTCTCTCTCTCCCCATCATCCAATTATGCACAAACCTCTATTTATATGAGATACTGCAGATTATGGGAGAGAGAGAGAGAAAGAGAGAGAGAGAGAGAGAGAGAGAGAGAGAGAGAGAGAGAGAGAGAGAGAGAGAGAGAGAGAGAGAGAGAGAGAGAGAGAGAGCTGGCTACAGAGTCAGGAAGACTTGAGTTTAAGAGTCAACTCTCACATATACAGACAAAGTAACCTTGGGCAAATCCCTTAACCTCTCAATGCTCCAAAGCTATAAATTGTAGGGGAGTGACCAGCCTGCATTGGAAGAGGGACTTTCCTTACCTGGGAATTCCTGATACCAAAGAAATCACAAGTCCCTAAGCTTCATACTTCTCTTGACATATTATATCTTCCCAGTAGAATGGAAGTTCCTTGAAGGCAAGGCCTGTTTTGTTCTGTCTACTTATCCCTAGCACCTAGAACATAGTAGACACTTAATAACTACTTGTTCAAAAGGACCTTCCCACAGTACCTTCAGTGCTTCAAAGCACTTTCCTGTACATCATCTCACTGGGTTTTCTAATATCCCTAGGAAGGAGGAAAACCAGTGGGCAAGGGTTAGGGTCATAGATTATAGATATAAGGCCACAATGGAATTTAGGAGTCATATAGTTCAGACCTCTCATACTACAGATGAGGAAACTGAGGCCCAGAGATATCCATGACTTGCCTCTGGTGATACAAGTAGTAAGTGGCAGAGCAGAGACTCCAAGTCCAATGCCCATTCCCCTTTGCTATTGTTTTCCCTTCATTAAAGTCTTCCTCTAATCCCTCCTGGTGCTGAGGAGCTGAGCCTAGCTCCATTACCCTTCTCCCACAATCTTATCTCTCCAGGTTACAGGATTTTCCAAAGAACCAAGGGAAACAGTGGGCCGGGCTCAGAGCTAGAGAAAGGTGGATACTCATCTGTCAAATCTTTGGTTAAGCTTTGTGATAAGAAGCTCAGTTTTTCTTGTCTCAGTCTTGTCCTTTCTTAGAGACTCAGGTGGGACATTTTGCCCTGTTGTAACTTGGGCACCTCTGGATCTTTCCCAGTCCTCTAGGAAAGAGGAGGGATCTCACAGATAGGTCATGTTGGCCCTACTCTTCCCTTTTATAGTGCTTGTCCCCAGAACCACAGGCCTTGATGTCCTCTTCTGGAAAGTAAGAGATTGCCCCCAATGCATTGGAAGGTCCCTTCTAGCTTCAGCTCCTCTGATAGCCCCATCCAAGCAGTAATGGTAACAGCATGGAGAGCAGGACCTGAAGGGGGACCAGGGGCCATGGGAGATCCCAGAGTGCATCATCCAAACCCTCCAGCTGTTCTCTGGGTTCATAGAGGTTAGGGGAGGGGAGGGGAGGGGAGGGGAAGGTCAGCTTCTTTAAAGAGACCTCTCTTTAGGAACAAGTGAAAACAAAACAGACTTTTTTTAGAAATGTCATATTAAGGAGAAGATCAAAGGGAGGCCAGTACCATTGCTTGGGGTAGATGGGATTGTGATAAGGCACAAGAGACAGCTGAGAAGGATAGTCAACGTTTGGATTACTTTGGTTTTCTCTGCCAAGGAGAATAATCTTTGTACTAGAAAGAACAGAACAAGCCATGGCTAATAGGCAGCTGATGGCCAAGATAAGGAGGGACACAGCAAGAGAGGACCCAGCTGTCCTTGATGGGCCCCACTCATCAGGGACAAATTCCCTTTGAGGTCATTCAAAGAGCTGGCACTCAGAGTTATTGAGTCACCGGCCTTGATATCTGAAGGAGCTCAAGGGGAGTGGGGGGGCCCTGGCTCCCCGCACCTCACAGCACAGTCTTCCCATAGAAGAGAACCTGACTGCTTGATTCTAAAAAGAGCCAAAGAGCCTGGCTTCTGAACTCTAGACCACTGAGCCTAGGAAAACCAAAGCACCCAGTGATGGGATGTCTATAAACTACATTGGGACCCTTCAAGGGCCCTAGGAATATAAGCTGTTGGCATTATTTTGGGGAAAATTCTAGGCCAGATTGCTAAAAGGACAGGAATTAGTGAACACTGAGAAAGGGCAGAGTCAGCATGGCCTCCTCCAGACCAGGCCCAGAGCCTTGTTGGACAGGGGCGAAATGCTGCCAAGATCATTTATTTGGATTTGGAGCAAAATATTTGCAACAGATTTTTGTGTGTGACAATCCACTTCCCGACTCTAGCCTTTCACTGCTACCTCTTGGTTTCTCTGGCTTCCTTCAATACTCAGCTCCAATTCCACCTTCTTCCAGAGGGTTTGCCCAGTCCCCCTCCACCCTTCCACCCCTCCACTGCTAGGGCATTTCCTCGGAGCTAACCTTCCAGCAACCCTGTCTATATCTTGGATGTAACTGGTTGTTTGGAGGTTTCTTCCTTCCTTTGACTCTGAACTCCCTGAGGATAAGGACTGTCTTTTACCTTTCTTTGTATCTTAGCACAGTGAATGGCACACAGTAGGTGCTTAATAAGTGCTTGTAGACTAAGTTTCTCCAGCAATTGCTTTTGTTACAGGAGAAATTCATTTAGCTAGATTCCAAATTGGTTAAATGGACACACCCACAGGTAGCTGGGGCAGGTAGGCGGCACAATGGCTAGAGTGCCAGGCCTAGAGGCGAGAAGTCCTGAGTTCAAATCCAGCCTCAGATACTTATAAGCTGTGTGGCCCTGAATGAGTCACTTCACCTGGTTTGCCCCACTTTCCCCATCTGTAAAATGAGCTGGAGAAGGAAATGACAAACCACCCCAGTACCTCTGCCAAGAAAACCCCAAATGGGGCCATGAAAAGTTAGACACACCAAAAGCACTCAACAACAAAAGGGGAGCTGATGATAGGGAGATGTTAACCTCAAAGTAAGTCTCCAGCGGAGGGCCTCAGGGCAGTGGTCTCCAAGGTAGGGCGCCTTGTACCAAGAGAGGGACTAAGCAATTGGGAGATGGAAGAGATTACTCCTTGAAAGCTAATGATGAACTTGTCTCCAACTATGACTCATTTTTTGCTCTTTTTTTGCTCTTTCAGCCCTGGAAGCAATTATAACCTAACCCCAACTCAGACATTCCTAGTAGCTCAAATTCAAATTCTCCCTTTCCGAGGATGCCTTTCCAGGCCCCTTCCTCTTTCCGTCACCTTCTCTCTGGAATTACCTTCCACACAGATTGTCTAAATATAGCTTGTCTAGATCTGGTATGTATATCATTACTTGCATGTTGTTTTCTGTAGTAGAATGTAAGCTTTCTTTATATCCCCTACTGGTAGCACAATGCCTAGTACATAGCAAGGCCTTAAGGAATGCTTATAAGTGACTGACTGGCCCAGTCTGCAGCACCCCCACATCACCTGAAAGCTAAGGCAGCCTCTCAAATCTTTGGTCCTGGCAGTGGCCAAGTGAGTAAGAGCCCCGACCTCCCCAAACACACTTTTCACTTTTTCATCAAGGGAGGGTGAGTCAGCCAAGATAAGCCAGCATGGCTGTGTTGCATATTGCACATTGGAGTTCTCACTGGATTCTCTTTCCCCCAGATGCTTCCCTCATCTCTCTTTCCATCCCTTTAGATGTCCAAGTTCTCAACCTCAGAGTCCTTCTTGGGTCTTTCATCACTCCAGCCCCTCGTAGATGATCCTCTCACAGATCTCATCCTCTCTTCCTTCACAGCTCTCAGATAAGTCCCTTTCTCTGCCCTCACATAGCCACCCGCTGCTTCACTGTCTCTTGCCTTGACTATTATAATCACCCTCAAACTAGACCCCTTTGCTTTCAGGCTTCCCCCAGTTGGGGGGAAGTCCAGATCTGACCATGTTAACACCTCTACTCAATGAGCTCCTGTGGCTCCCCAGTGTCTTTGAGATCAAATAGAATTTCATTTCTCTTTCATTATTTTTAGCTTCTATTTTTGCTTAAGTTCTATAGTGTTTATAATTACTAACATAATAGAATGTGTATATGACTTATAAATAACGGTTTCTACATATTGAATGTACATATTCAAAAATAGTTTTCAATGGTAATATGTAATCAAAAAGTTTGGTAATCTCTGCCCTAAGAGATCTGTCTTTAGCTCTGTGCCATCAGCCAATTTCAGGATCCCCCAACATGTTTCAGATGAGATGAGAACACCAGGCCAGACCTAATCAGATGAAATGCAATTTTATCTGAGAAACATCTCATGGTTGCCTACTCTGCAAAAACAAATCTTCGATCTGAGTTCAAAACAGACAACTTCCCCCAAGCAAGATGGAGAAGGTGGATGTCTGAGAAGAATCAACAGCAGCCAAGAGAGTGGTTACAGTAAGGGGGAGCCATAGTAAGCAGCAAGCCTGGAGGATGGCCATTAGGATGGTCAAGGGCCTCCAGATCAGGCCACACAGGACTGTTTGAAGGACTAGGGATAAGAAGTTGGAGTGGGCACATGAGAGCTCTCCTTTAAGTATCTGAGGGGCAGACAAGAGGGATTAGATTGTTCTTCCTGGGCCCAGAGCAGAGGGGGAGGGGATGGGAGGAGGGAAAGGGAAGGGAGGGGAGGAGAAAGAGGAGGGAAGGGAAGGGGAGGGAAGGGGGGGGGGGAGGGGAGTCTCAGAGCCGCAGATTTGGGCTGGATTTCAAGGAACACTTCTTAGATGCCTCAAAGTGGAAGGGCTGCATGGGGGCTGGGATTATGGAACCCAGGACCCACAGTGCATTTCCTCTGACTAGAAGCAAAGGCTGGAAGACCATGGCCAAGCATGTAGGAAAGAGGATTTTTGTTAAGATCAAGATTGAATCAGAGGTCCCCTAACATCGTTTTTACCTCTGAAACTCAATGATTCTGTGACCAACCCTGGGATATTCTCATGTCTTGAGACTGGCCTACATCTTGCTTAATCTGTGCTTTCTCTAGGGCTCCCCTGGCAGTGTAGAGTTCTGGCGACTGGCCACTGAGCTCTGGCTTCCCTCTGCTGAGGCCTCCCCTTCAGGTACTTCATGTAGGGCATTGCCAGTCCTGGAAAGTGCCATCCTCCCGTTACCTACTCAGTATCTGAGTGTCAGACCATTTGGGGCATATTGGGGGGAGAGAGGAGAGCTAAGCAGATCAGTTAACCAATAGGCATTTTTTTTGAAGGAGGGAAGGCAGGGCAATTGAAGTTAAGTGACTTGCCCAAGGTCACACAGCTAGTTTTTTGTGTTAAGTGTCTGAGGCTGGATTAGAACTCAGGTCCTCATGACTCCAGGGCTTGTGGTCTATTCACTGCACCACCTAGCTGCCCCAACCAATAAGTATTGATTAAACATGTGTCAGGCACTGTGCTAAGCACTGTGGATACAAAGAAAATACAAAAAGAACCCCTGCCCTCGGGGACCTCCCAGTCTAGTGGAGGAGACCACACGCACATGCAGAAATTTGGACAGAAGGCATACAAAATGCATGCAAGGTCATTGGCGGGGGCATCAGGAAAGACTTCAGGGTGAAAGGAGCCCTTGAGTTGAGTCTTGAAGGGAAACCAAGAATTGGGAAGAGCCAGCATGATGGAGGATATGAGAGCTCCTACAACATGCAGAGGGGTGGCAAGTAGGCCTAGAAAGGGGGGAAGGTGCCAGCTGGTAAAGCACTCTACATGTTGGGCAGGAGGTGAGGGATGTGCCAGTGGTGTGGAATTAACACCCCCACTTGTATGTGGTTTAAGGTCAGTGAAACACTCTTATCTCAACTGAGAGGTGGCCAGGTGGCTCAGTAGGCAAAGCTCTGACCTGTGCAACAAGAAGAAAGCTTCTTTTTTTAATACATGACACAACCTTCTCTGCAACTTAGTCTTACAGAGCAGCCTAGAGCACCAAGAAGTCAAGTGACTTATCCAGGGTCACCCAGTATCCATTCGAGACAGGAATTGAGCTAAGTTTTTCCTGGTTCCAAGGAGCCTCCCCTGGAAGAGGAATAGCTAGATGAAAGCCAAACCAATCCTTGCCCTCCAGAAGCTTCCATTCTAATGTGGAGAAAACCTTGGAACTCCTACTGCGTGGAATACTCTTCCCGTAAATCCTCCAAAGGGAATCTCTTCACAACTAGAAGCCTGCCTGCTTTCTTTCCCCCCTCCCACTCTTCCTCTCTCCCTCCCTTCCTTCTTACAGGTCCTCTCCATTCCCCCAGGGCCAGTGTCTGTCATCCCTTCCTCTGGTTCCTCCCCTGCCACCCTGATTGCTGGTCCAGAAACAGCAGCTAGGCTTCACATTCAGACCAGGCAGGCCAACTAAACTTTAGGACACAGAGGATAATGGTCAACTCCAATGAAGGAAGCACTAGGGAAAGGCCTGCCAGGCCTGCTCTGGTGCTGTCCTGGGAGAATAGTTAAGGGAGGATAATGAATCAGCATCACAGGAACACAATCTAGCTCCCCCCCTTCATTTTAAAGAGAAGGAAACTGAGGCAAAGTGATTTATACAAGGTGATATAGGGACTAAGTTGGGCAAGGATATGAACTGAGACCATTACTGTCGGCTAGTGCATCATAAGCTCTCACCTGGATTATTACAATAGCCTCTGAACAGCTGCCGAAGTCATAGGCCTAAAGCACAGGTCAAACCATGTCACTCCCATGCTCAAGAAACTCCAGTGGCTCCTTATTATCTCCAGGGACAAAGATAAACTTCTACTTCACAGTCTGGTTCTGATCTCTCTTTTCAGACTCATTGCACATTTCCCTTCACACACTCCCTGTACACAACATTCCATCTCCAGCCTTTGGACTTTGGGACAAGCTGATCCCCACACTTTGAATGCCTCTTCATTCACAGTCTCAGCTGTACTTCCTGTACCTTTGAGAGGCCTTCCTCAAACCTCTAGTTGTTAATGCTGTCCTGCCCTTCTGAAATGGCTGTGTACCTCTTCTTTTCCTCAAACAGGATCTAAGAGGGAGGCCTGCCATGTTTTGCTCACCCTGAACACTGTAGTGAAACACCTGGCCTAGAGCATAAATACTTAATAAAGTCGGGTTGAAATGAAAATGGAAATAATCATCTCTATTCAGCTTTTCTTGAGAGGGCCCAAGCTTGAGGATCCAGAGGAACAAATGGATTGGAGAGTGAGCAGAAGGAGAGAGAGGCCTTGTTAATATTGTTATACACACAGCTCATAGCACTGGGCACCAGAACTTTTTTTTCAAATGCTGTATTAACTTCTGATTTACATCATTTATTTCCACCAGATTTAGAGTTACAAATTTTCTCCCCATTTTTCCCCTACCCACCACCCCAAAATAGCAGTCCCACAGGAAATCCCCTCCTCCAATCTGCTCTCTCCCATATCTTCTCCCATACCCCTTTCGACTTTTCCACTAGGGCATGGTGGATCTCTATGCCCCAGTGCCTGTATATCTTATTTCCCAATTACATGTGAAGTAGTATTAATAATAGCATATTATATATATATATACATATATATATATATATATATAAACATTTGATTTTAAAACTTTTATTTCCAGATTAATTCCCTTCCTCCCTTGTCACCCACCCTTACTGGGAAGATAAGCAGTTCAGTATAGGTTGAACTTGTGTGGCTAATGCAAAACATTAACATAGTAGATATATTGTAAAAGACTGACTATATTTCCTTCCCTCCTATCCCACCTCCCACTTGTTCTATTCTCTACTTTGATCCCGACCCTTTTCAAAAGTGGGTGCTTCCAACTTCCCTTTCCCCCAGCCTGCCCTTCCTTCCATCATCCCCCCTCTCATCCCCTTCCCCCCCTACTCTCCTGTAGGGTGAGATACCCTATTTAGTGTGTATTTCATTCCCTCCTCAAGCCAAATTCAATGGGAATAAGGTTGACCCATTCCCTTTTACCTTCCTGTTCTTCCCCTCCATTGTAACCATTTTCCCTTGCCTCTTCTATATGAGATAGTTTACCCCATTCTGTCTCTCCCCATCTCTTCTCATTATATTCCTCTCTCACCTCTTAATTTCACCTTTTAAGTATCGTCCCTTCCTATTAAATTGGTCCTGTGCCCTCTATTTATGTATACCTGTAAACATATATACATACATTCACATATGTATTCATATGCCCATATACCCTCCTATATAGACATGTATATATTTATATTCACTTCAACTATTTTCATACTGAGAAAAGTTTCATCAGTTACAATTATTGTTTTTCCATGTAGGAATGTTAATAGTTCAACTCTGATAAGTTCCTTATGATTTCTTTTCCCTGTTTACCTTCTCATGCTTCTCTTGCTCCTTGTATCTGAATGTCAAATTTTCTATTCAACTCTGTTTTTTTCAGAAGAATGCTTGAATGTCCTCTATTCCACTGAATGACCATATTTTCCCCTGAAACATGATACTCAGTTTTCTTGGGTAGGTGATTTTTGGTTTTAATCCCAGCTCCTTTGACCTCTGCAATATCATATTCCAAGCCCTTCGATCCCTCAGTGTAGAAGCTGCCAGATCCTGGGTTATCCTGATTGTGTTTCCACAATATTCAAATTGTTTCTTCCTGGCTGCTTGTAAAATTCTCTCCTTGATCTGGGAATTTTGGAACCCAGCTATAAAATTCGTAGTTTTGTTTTTGGGATCTTTTTCAGGAGGTGATTAGTGGATTCTTTCAACCTCTATTTTGCCCTCTAGTTCTAAAACATCAGGGCAGTTTTCCTTGAGAATTTCTTGGAGGATGATTTCTAGGTTCTTTCTTTGATCATAGCTTTCAGGTAGTCCAATAATTTTTAAATGATCTCTCCTGGATCTATTTTCCAGGTCAGTGGGTTTTCCAATAAGTTATTTCACATTGCCTTCTATTCTTTCATTTGTTTGGATCTGTTTAACAGCATCTTGATTTCTCATAAAGTCATTACCTTCCATTTGCTCCAATCTAATTCTGAAGGAATGATTCCCGTCAGTGAACTTTTGACATTCTTTTTCCATCTGGCAAATTCGGCTTTTTAAGGCATTCTTCTCCTCATTGCCTTTTTGAGCCTCTTTTGCCATTTCAGTTAGTCTATTTTTAAGGTGTTATTTTCCTCAGTCAGGTTGTTGACTCTCATTTCATAATTTTCCTGCATCATTCTCGTTTCTCTTCCCAATTTTTCCTCCACTTCTCTTATCCACTTCTCTATGGCCTGTAATCAGCTTGTATTTTCCTTTGAAGCTTTTGGTGCAGGAGTTCTGACTTCACTGTCTTCCTCCTATTCCATGCTTTGATCCTTTTTGATGCCAAAAAAGGAGTGTAAAGTTGGGTTGCTCTGTTTATTTTGCTTTCTTTGCCTGCTCATGTCACCACTCAATCACTTGACCCCTGGGCTTTTTTCCACAGTAGGACTCTACCACCAGAAAGGGGAGCTTCATCCCAAACACTGGGGTTTCTTAGCTGCCAAAGGTATTAGTTGGGTGCCCTCTCTGAAGCCTCCACATGCTCTGGCAAGCTGGACACACACCCCAGGACCTCCACCCTACACTGCAATCCAGATCCAAGCAGGTAAAAGCAAGAGCGATTACCCCTCAGACTGGTTGCTTAGTCCCCCTACACTCTGCAGGCCAGGAGCTGAAGATGACATGTGGTGGCAGCTGCAGGGCCACAGTTCCTCAGTGGCTTCTCACCCCCAGGGGCAAAGGCTGACCGAATTACCAACTACTGGGTCCCAAAGTCCAGACTGCACTGACTTCTCACTTTGTCCTTAGCATCTATGTGTTGATAAATCTGGAAACGGCCACAGCTGCTGGTGATCTTGAGTCCCTCTGGCTGGTGGCTGGTCAGGCCCGCCCTGGGGCTAAAACCTCTGGCTCTTGGGGGCCTGGGCTCAGCTCCCAGAGTACTGCGCTGGCTAATTCTTGCTGGCCTGACGGGCTGTCCTCAGCGGAAGGTTAGCTTCTCTGTGTCATTTTGTGGGTTCTGCAGCTGCAAGGTTTGTTCAGAGTCCCTTTTTTACATGAATTGGGGGAGGTGGAAGTTGGAGTCCCGAGGAATTCCTGTTTCTACTCCACCATCTTGATTCCCAGCACCATAACTTTCAGTGTGTGACAGTGAAAAGAGGACTGGCTCCCAATAAAGACAACCAGAGTGGGAATCCTACTGCTGCCACTTACTCCAAGGACCTTAGGTAAGGTCCTCTGGACTCAGTTTTCTTCTTTGTGAAATGAGAGAGTCAGACTCCATGACCTCTGAGGTCCCTTCCATGTTGAAACGGCTGATCCTTCTCTTTGCAGAGGGCTAGCGTTGGTCCTGTATGGCTAGGCACAAAGTGCCTCTGGTATCAAATACAAACTTGGTTTTTGGCATTTTAAGCCCCTCACAGTCTGATTCCAGCCCACCTTTCCAGATGTCCTTCTTTCCATGATATTTGTGGTCTCAGGGGCAAAGCCAAGATGGTGGAATAGAAACAGGAATTCTGTGTGGCTCTGGCTCCCACCTCCTCCAATATACATAAAAATGGCTCTAAACAAACTTTAGAGCTACAGAATTCACAAAGTGACAGAGAGAAACAAACCTCCCACTGAAGGAAACCTGGCAGGCCAACAGGCTGGCAGGAAGGGGCTATGGCACGGAGCTGGGAGCCGAGCCCAGTCTGGTGTGAGCCACACAATTCCATCCCCAGGGCAGCCCCAATTAGCAGCCACTGAGTATAATTCAGGAGAGTGAATCACCAGCAGCTGTGGCAGTTTCCAGACTTCTCAACTGGTAAACACCAAAGACAAAGTAAAAGTTCAGTGTGGGACTCTTTTGGAACGGGGGTGGATGGAGGAGCATGGTCCGGCCCCTGCCCCCAGGGCAAGAAGCAGGGGAGGTGCGGCAGCTGTGCCAAGTGGCTGCCTCAGGAGCTCCTGGCCGGCAGATCATAGGGGGACCAAGCAGCCATTCAGAGGGTAATCGCTCTTGCTTTAACCTGCTTGGATCTGGATCGAGGTCTTGGGTGAAGGTCCTGGGATGTGTGGCCAGGTGCCAAACCCTGTGGGGGCTGGAGAGAGAGTGCCTCCCTAATTACTCCAGCAGCTGCAAAACCCCCAGCAATTTGGGACAAAGCTCTTTTCATTTTGAAAGCAGAGTTCTACTGTGGCAAAGCGTTCAAAAGTCAAGTAATTGACTGGCAACATGAGAAAGCAGAGGAAACACGATCCTACCATAGATTCCTTTTTTGGGGACAAAAAGGATCAAAGCATGGAATTGGAGGAAGACAACAAAGTCAAAACTCCTGCATCAAAAGCTCCCAAGAAAACTATGAATTGGTTATAGGCCATGGAGGAGCTCAAGAAAGATTTTGAAAACCAAGTAAGAGAAGTGGAGGAAAAATTGGGAAGAGAAATGAGAATGATGCCACAAAATCAAGAAAAGCAAGTAAACAACTTGACTGAAGAAAATAACACCTTAAAATATAGACTAACTCAAATGGCAAAAGAGGCTCAAAAAGCCAGTGAGGAGAAGAATGCCTTAAAAAGTTGAATTTGCCAAAAGGAAAAGGAATTTCAAAAACTCTTGGAAGAGAATAACTCCTTCAGAATTAGATTGGAGCAATTGGAAGCTAATTACTTTATGAGAAATCAAGATATTATGAAACAGATCCAAACAAATGAAAAAAAATAGAAGACAATATGAAATATCTCACTGGAAAAACCACTGACCTGGAAAATAGGTCCAGGAGAGATCATTTAAAAATTATTGGAGTACCTGAAAACCATGATCAAAAAAAGAGTCTAGATGCCATCTTTCAAGAAATTATCAAGCAAAATTGTCCTGATATTATAGAACCAGAGGGCAAAATAGAAATTGAAAGAATTAACCAATTGCGTCTCGTAAAAGATCCCCAAAAGGAAACACCTAGGAATATTATAGCCAAATTCCAGAGTTCCCAGGTCAAGGAGCATATACTGCAAGCAGCCATGAAGAAACAATTTGAGTATTGTGGAAACAAAATCAGGACAACACAAGACCTAGCAAGTTCTACATTAAGGGATTAAAGGGCTTTGAATATGATATTTTGGAAGTCAAAGGACCTGAGATTAAAACCAAAAATCACCTACTCAGCAAAACTGAGTATAATGCTTCAGGGCAAAATATGGTCATTTAATAAAATAGAGGATTTTTCAAGCATTCTTGAAGAAAACACTAGAGTTGAATGGAAAATTTGACTTTTTAGAAGCAAGAGAAGCATGAGAAGGTAAACAGCAAAAAGAAATCATAAGGAACTTTTTAAAGTTGAACCATTTACATTCCTACATGGAAAAATGATCATTGTAACTCATAAGACATTTCTCAGTATGAGGACAGTTGAAGGGAATATATATGTACGTATAGGAGTGTGTGGGTGTGTATGAATATGTATATGTGTGTGTGTTTGTGTGTATGAATACATAGACAGAGGGCACAGGATCAGTTGAATAGGAAGGGATGATATCTACAAAATAAAATTAAGAGGTGAGAGAGGAATATAATGAGAGGAGAAAAGGAGAGATAGAATAGGGAAAATTATCTCCCATAAAAGAGGCAAGAAAAAACTGTTACAATGGAGGGGAAGAACAGGAAAGCAAAACAGAATGGAACAACCTTACTCTCATTGAATTTGGCCTAAGGAGGGAATAACAAACACACTAAAAAATTTTCTACAGGAAAATAGGAGGGAAGTGGATAATAGGGGGAATGATAGAAGGGAGGGCAGATTGGGGAAGAGGGTAGTTAGAAACAAACACTTTTGAAAAGGGACAGGGTCAAAGGAGAAAATAGAATAAGTGGGGATGGGATAGGGTGGAGGGAAATACAGTTAGTCTTTCAAAATATACCTACTACAGAAATGTTTTGCGTAACTACACATGTACAACCTATGTTGAATTGCTTGTCTTCCCAGTGGGAGTGGGTGAGGAGGGAAGAAGGGAAAAAAATCTGGAACTCAAAGTTTTAAAAACAAAGGTGTATTAAAAAATTGTTCTTTCTTTTTTTACATGCAACTGGGAAATAAGATATACAGGCAATGGGGTATAAAAATCCATCTTGCCCTACTAGAAAGTTAGCAGGGTGATGGAGGAAGATATGAGAGAACAGATTGGGGAAAGGGGTATTTAGTAGGCTTGCTATTTTGGGGTGGGGGTAGGGGAAAGATAGGGAGAAAAAATCGTAACTCAAAATCTTGTGGAAATGAATGTTGAAAACTAAAAATAAAGAAATAAATTGAAAAATATATTTTAAAAAAGTGGGATCAGAGCAAAGTCTTGAAGAAGCTGGGACTCTCCACTCAGCATCTAGGATGACTCTCTGAACTAGTCTAACCTGCACCTGAGAGGGAAATCTCTCATAAGACCAACAGGCCAAGAGAGTGGGTGTCCAGACTCACACTTGCAGACACCTAGAGAGGGGCAGCCCACTGTTTCCTAAGGTGATTCTTTTTTACATGGATCCTGACCCTTTTTCCCTGTAACCCCCCATCCCCACCCTCATTTCTGTTCCTAGGTCTACCCTCTGGGGACAAATAGAACCCATCTAACACCAAGTCCCCTCAACATGACAATTCTCCAAGGATTTGAGCACAGTTATCATGGCCCCAACACTGTCTTCTGTCCTCCAGGCTAAACATCAACATTCTTTCAACCCATCTGCACATGGCATGATCCCAAGGCCAAGATGGAGGAACTTGATGGAATATTAAAGCTTGGAAGGATCCTTTCAGAACACCTAGCCCAAGGCCTTGTTTCTTTAACCTATATGTTATGAATATAAACAGAGAAAAGCAACCCACTTTCTTTTTGCTCAAAGAAACCAATCCCTGTTTCTTGAACTCCTCACCCCAACTGGGTCTCATCTTCACAGCATCAGGTCAGAAGTAGATCTCCCAATGACACCCCACCCCCCTGCCCCATCCCTCAAGCTGGTGGGTTGCCGACTTCCCGTGACAATATCCGGGGCTGGATGCGTGCCTTGTGGCTTTTGACATAAGCAAAAGGCTAAGAATAGAGCAGAGGATTGTGTGAAAGTAGAGAGCTAAAGCAATATCTGCACTCAGAAGTGGCCCAGCTGTCCTCAGTCAAGGTCATGTAGTGCAGCTGAGGCATTAAGATGTCAGATCGGGGGCCCAGTATCAGCAGCTCCTTTGTACCCACTTCAGCCCAAGGCCAGGGCTCAGTGTGCCAGCTGAGCATTAGTGGGCCCTTTGGAAATAGGCAACACACAGGGGGCACCCGAACTCGGGGCACTTGACCTGGGTCTCTGGGCAGTGGACTCCCTAAGGCGTCAGCCCTGACCCCTGGGGGCTAGCAGTGTTTCTCATTTCTTCCACATAAATTGGAGGGCGCTGAGAAGAAAAGGAGGGGGAGAAGGCAGAGAGCACCAGCTCAGCCTCCAAGAGAGCTTTCCATAGCTACCCTTCATCATGGTCATGCTTGCAGGCAGGCCATTCATGCTAGGCATCTGCATCCTCACTTGTAAAATGAATAGGGTCTGTTCCAGCTCTGACAGTCGGACATTGTCACCCAGGAATCTAGAGATAGAACCTAGAGCCCAGAGAAGACAGAGAAGACATTCTCGAGGGCAACTGGGGTCAGAAGACAGGGTTCCAGTTCCAGATCTGACATTTATGAACTAGGATCCTAGGGAAATACCATCCTCTCAATTTCTTCATCTATAATTTGGATTAAATTATCTCAGATCCAATCCTTTTTAAGGCCCATTAATAAAGAATTTGTATTCTTAGGCTATAGATAATTTTGTGCCAGCTTCAATTCCTGGAACATCTGGGACTTGGGTGGTACTGTCAGGATTCTCCAAAGTAGATATCAATAAGAGAAATGGATTTATAGGTATTTTCTGGTCCCACCAGTCTCCTTCAGCTCATAGAATAGGTGGCAGGGCTGAGCAGGGGAAGCCCTGATTTGATGGACTGGGATACCTCCCATGGAATTGGACATGTCCTCTGACTTCTTGCTAAGCAGCACACCCTATTTTCCAGTATTCACCAAAGACCATTGGCAACCGAGTACCAAGATAATGGAGTCTTACTGGGGCCTCGACGCCAAACTCCTGCCAGTTTATTCTGCATACCTGGTCTATGCATGTAGTCGGTTCCGTTGTCTCTGGTTAGATTGTGAACTCCTTGAGGGCAGGGACTATCGTCACTTTTTTTTTGTAATTCCAGGGCTTAGCACAGTGCCTGCCACATAGTAAATGGCTTAATAAACCCATATGGAGGGGCGGCCAGGTAGCACAGCAAGTAAGAGCACCGGCTCCAGTGTTGAGAAGACCTGGAGATCGAATCCCGGGCTCGGACACTTAGCACCCACCCAGAAACACCTGGCCGTGTAACCTTGAGCAAGTTACTTAACCCCGATTGCTTAAAAAAAAAAAATAAACCCATATGGACTTGACTTGTTGAATGTAGCAAGGGAGGCGATCAGGGTAACTTGCTGGTTTCCCCCAAACAGAATGGTTTCTACCTTTCCCCAACTCGTAATTCACAGAGGGGATGATTGCTTCTGACAAGGATCCATTCTTCAGACTCTCAGTATGAAGGCAATGACCAATAGGCAATCACCTCTGGTGCAGTCTCTAGCCACAAGAGACCAAGCAGGACTCCCCCGTCCTTTCATCATTCTTTCTTCATCTGTGTCTGAAGATCCTCACTTTTTTCCCAGGCCATTCTTTTGCACTAGAGAAAAGAGGACCCAGGACAGAACCTTGAGGAGCACTCATGGTTAGTAGGCATGACATAGATAAAGAAGCAGAAAAGGAAACTGAGAAAGCATGGTCAGACAGGTAAGGGGAGGACCAAGAGAGTGTCACAAAAACCTAGAGAAGGGACAGTATCCAGGAGGAGGTGGTGACTGCCAGTTTGAAAACTACAGACAACTCAAGAAGGATGAAGACTGAGAAAAGGGCTTTGGGCTTGGCAATTTCTTAATTGGTAGGCACTGATTGTCACTTCCCTTCTTCTCCAGGCTACACTCGACTCTCTGGACTTTCTCTGCTATGCCACAGGAACCTCTCTACCCTGAAAGCTCCCTCTACCCCTGGGCTTCACACACTGAAAGTGTCCCTCCCAGAACCCCATTTTAAGGAAGATACCCAGGCCAACAACTTCAAAATACACAATTACATGTTAAAATAGAAATTCTGAAAATCAAAGAAAATATGTTTAAAATTGAAAGGAAAATAACTTGATTGAATCAATAAATCAAAGACTTTTTTAAAAAAAGGGTAACTCGTTATTTAATTTGATTTTCAAGAAGAAAGATGAAAAGAAACATTTCAGAATTAAAACTAAAAAAGGAAATTTCCCACAAATTAATAAGAAATAAAGAAAAGTGGCAGCTAGGTGGCACAGTGAATTGAGCACCATCCCTGGAGTTGGGAGGACATGAGTTCAAATGTGGCCTCAGAAACTTGACATTTACTAGCTGTGTGTGACTTTGGGCAAGTCACTTAACCCAATTGCTTTACCTTCCCCCCTAAAAAAAAGAAATAAAGAAAAAATATTATAAATCATTTTGCTTGGACTCTTGGGTCACATGCACAACAAGCTTTCTCTGATCCCCATGACCTGTCAAACCTCTTCCAAACAGAAATTATGCACCAAAGATAAAGCAAATTCAGCTATTTCCATGGTCTAGGACACTCAGAATCCAAAAGAAGGTTTAAAAATCCAAACCCAGGAACTGCTACTACCTGGCCTCCTTCACCCCACCTCCAGTGCTATTGGCAGTGAGGCTGAGCTAGCAGACCCAAGAACATAATAAAGGCTTACATCAAAACCAACCCCTGCACCATGTTCCTCTCTCCTGCTTTCCAGTGCCATAGAAGCATGGGCTTCATGCTTTGGAAGTTTGCTGAAACTTCACAGTCAGCTTGGCCATAGCCCTTAAAGAACAAAAGTCTATTGGGGGCAGCAGCCCAGAAGCACTACCATTACAATGCTCTCAACTGTTGGTGCTGGAAAAAGCAGGCTCTCAGCTGCTGGTACCAGACCAGAGAACTAAGGAACAAAGGTAATTGGGCAGGTCATGAGGACAGGATGCCATGCATGTGGGTAGCTCTGTATCACTCCATCAAACCTCAGGGAAAGAGCACAGCATCCAGCTGTAGCCATTTCTGGTTACTCAAAAGTCAGTTGGGCAGAGACTTAGGCTGGTGAATTATGAATTGCTGAGCATGAGAGGAGGCTGAGACTCTTTGATATTCAGCCCCTAAGGAAAAAACTGAACAGAGAGAGGGAGTCAGGAAGTGAATAATAAGGGAAAATAAGATGGGGGGGGAGAGGGAAGAGACTGAAATTATCAAAGATTTCAAGAAAAAGAAATATCAATGACTTTTAACATAAAAAGATGTTTAACAGGGAAAACAGTAACAGAAGGAAATATGGCCCTCCAGAGCTAGTAAAAGAGTTCCAGCATCTACAAATAAGTACTACAAAATGAAGGGAAATGATTCAACACTTGATGAGGGCAGGGCTTAGGATGGGTATTTTGGAAGCTTTGATTGTATAAAGAATACAGAGAAAAGAGAGAGACCAGATGATTATAGATGTCATCAATCAGAGAATGAGGTTCTAGAGTAAGTAGAAAAAGATAGATAATGAAAAAAGTGAAAGAAATACTTTTTGGAAAGGGATACAAAAATGAAATTGAAAGACTAATGAACAGGACTGGCTGAAAGGGAGAAGACAGAAGGGGGAATCTACTTGGTTAAGTGAGAAAAAAAAGAGGGGGAAGAAATATGTAACCAAATAAAAGCAGGAGAGAGAGAAAAAATCAATGAAACTCTATAGAGAAAAAGGTAATGAATGAGAACAGGGGATCAGAAGAGAGAAGGGGAAGATAGTGGGAACAGGGCCACCTTACAAAAAGATTAAAGTAAAAGAATTAAAGAAACATAATACTATGCTTACAGAAGACCGAGGGAAAAATATTAATTAAAATACAATTTAGAGACAGATGGAGGAAAATATAAACCAACTCTTAAAACTTTTAATGTGAATGGATTAAACAATTCAATAAAATGAAAAAGAGTGACAGATTGGTTAAGAAAACAAAACCCTACAATCTGTTGCTTACAAGAAAGACATTTGAAAAACAAAGATATATACAAAATAAAGCTAAGGGGATGAAAAAATATTTACTATGCATCAAATGAATCAAAAAAATTAGGAGGTGTCATTATGCTATTGGAAAAAGTGAAAACAAACATTCAAAAAATAAAAAAGGGACAAACAAGGAAACTATATGTGCTGAAAGGAACAATAGACAACAAACAAATATCAGTAATAAACTTATGTACTCTGAATGCCTTAGCATTCAAATTCATAAATTCAGGGGTAAAAGAAGATATAGTGAGGGAAGATACCTTCCTAATGTGAGATGAAGAGGAGGGGGAAGAAGGAACTCTCAGTAAATAACTTTCTTTTTGTTTGTTTGAGAGGGTGCGATGGAAGTCTTGAGGAGAGATGAGATTTGAAAGTCACCGTGGAGAGTGGGAAAGTGAATTGATTAGAGAGGTGTTAAAGAATTGGCTTGCTACAATGAGGGTCTGGTTGGTATTATGAAACATAAGTTTATAGTGGACCCAGTCAGCAAAATTTCACGATTTCCTCTAGCTCCACTGAGCAGCATGTGAATAGGATCAAAGAAGGAGCCTGGTTGAAGTAACTCAAGGTTGGGATTTGACAAGGAAGGGCTGGTAATGGAATTAGGTGGCAAGGGATTTGAGTATAGATGCTAGAATAAAAATGAACTGGTTCACCAAGAGGTCAGTATAGAAAAGGGAAGAGAGTGCATCCAGCACAGGGGAATGACCTGGGAAAAAACTGAGGGTGGAAGAATACTGGAGGTCATGATGGCAACAAAAACCAGGGTTAGTTAGGGGTCTTAAGGCAGAAATGAAGAAAGAATGATGAAAGGACAGGGAAGTCCTGCTTGGTCCCTAGTGACTAGGGACTGCACCAAAGATGATTGCCTATTGACTGGGAGTCAGAAGAATGGGTAGGAAAGGGGCCCAACAGTACCAGATCTCAACTATACTGCCAAAATTGGTCATCGAAATAAAAAAACATAGAGGTCAATCAGTGGACTAGATCAGATGTATAATATACGGAAACAAATGAACAGTCACTTAGTGTTCAATAAACTTAAAGATCATATCTCCCAAGGTAAGAGTCACTATTGGACAAAAATGGCTGGGAAAACTGGAAAGTTGTGTGGCAAAAATTAGGATCAGCCCAACATCTCACACCATATGTCAAGATGAGTTTAAAATGGATATATGATGTGGATATAAAAGATCATATCATAAACAAAATATAGGAGCAGGTAAGAAATTTCTTGTCAGAGTTATGGACAAGGGAAGAGTTCATGACCAAACAAGGGATAGAGAGGATCACAGAAGATAAATGAACAATTTTGATTACATAAAAATTTAAAAGTTCTTTTTTTTTTTAAAGCAATTGGGGTTAAGTAACTTGCCCAAGGTTACATGGCCAGTTTTTTTTGTGTATGTGCTAAGTATCTGAAGCCAGAACCGATCCCGGATCCTCCTGACTCCAGGGCTGGTGCTCTTACTCACTGCGCCACCTGGCTGCCCCAAAATTTAAAAGTTCTTGCACAAACAAAACCAATGCAGCTAAAATTAGAACAGAAGCAAGTAACTGGGGAAAGAATCTCTGCAATAAGTTTTGCTGATAAAGGTTTCATATACAAGATTTTTAAATAACATTCAAATTTACAAGAACAAGAGTCATTATTTGAGCATTTATTTGATCAATGTTCAAAGAGTAAAATGAGTAAAACCGGTAGAACATTTATACAATAACAACATTGTAAATTGTAAAAGCAAACTGCTTTGCAAGCCTTAATAACCATGATCAATGCAGTAACCAACCACGATTCCACGGGGCAGATGATGAAGAAGGTTACTTACCACCTGAGAAACAGAGGCAATGGACTGAAGATGCAGAATGAGGTACACATTTTTAGACATGAGTGTGGGAATTTGTTTTGCTTGACTTTTCGTATTTGTTACAAGGCTTTGTTTTTCTGTGCTAGGGATGGGGCAGGGCAAGATGAAAGGGAGAGAAAGTAAATGCTTGCTCAATGGAAAATGAAAAGTAAATTTTAAAACAAAAATAAATGTTAATTTAAAGAAAAGTTTGAAAAAGAAAGTTATCTAGTCCACAGGCCATCAAGGACAAAAGACTTCTTAGAATATAGAATTTGGAGTACAGAACATGGAATATCAGGGTTAGAAGGGCCCTAAAATATCACTTAGCTCAACCTCCTCATTTTGTAAATGGGTCTCCCAGAGAGGAGAATGGGCTTGTCCAAGGTCCTAGAATGAGTCAGTGGCAGACACTTGGATTCAAGGCTGATTGTCAATATGAAATCTAAGGCTACATTAGATCTATAGCATTTGTCCACCCCTGAGGTCACTTATGTGGTTCTCTTGCCAACTTTTACAAAGGAAACTGTTCCACAGCAAGAAAAAAAGGCTTTTGGCAACCATGGTCCAGTGGGGGTTGTGGAGACAGGGAGAATAAGGTTAGGTTGGGGCCTGATCCCCCTTCCACTTGTCTGTTGCTTGGTCCCTTGGCCCCTTGGCAGGGGGATTCACTCCAACTGATGCCGCTGGAATCCCTCTTTGCCTGATTGCTGGATTTTCTTCTAGAACCAATTAGAAGTAGGGGAATAGTTTAGTAATGTTGACCCAAGTTAGGGTTTCCAAAGTTCTCCCTTCGACACCTCCCCCTTTTTTTCCAGCAGCTCTGCTTCTATAGGTCCTTGCATTCTGTGATGCTTTTAAAAAAAATAAACTTATTTTAAACTGAAATACAAAATAAGAAAAGAAACAATTGCTACGTGCATGGCAGAACGTGAGATGATTCAAAATACATAGGAAAAAAATTTCCATTTCCAGAAAGCCTACATAATAAATACTGCACATTGTGTTCTGAACTTTTCTTTGCTTCTTTGTTAAGTTTTCTTTTGTTCTCTGCTGGGGCACTGTCTTAACTTCCTTTGTCCTTTGGTGGCTCCTTCCTGCTCCCCAGAGAGCCCAGGTGGGACCTCTGGCTAGTCTATCTCCATCTAGATGGTTTTAGAGAGCCCTTTCATATCTGATGTTCTCTGACCATTGATATTCATAGGACCATAGAGTTAGACATGGAAAGAACCTTGGAGATCATTGACTCCCACCTCCTCATTTTACAGAGGAAGAAACCGAGGCCCAGAGACAGGAAGTGATTTGTACCAAATCACAGATGGTAAGCAGCTGATGTAGGATTAAAAGCCAAATCCTCTGAGTCCAGCTTCAATTCTCCTTTTCCCAACAAAGCCCTCCAACCACCAAGGGAAGGTTTACAATGCTGGGATTATTTAATTGGAAGTTTTGCTGGAGAAAAGGGAGAGATGGTGAGCTTCAAGTGAAACCATAGGGATTTTTGTTTTAGCCAATGGCTCCCTCTTGTGACCAAACGGAGGATATTTTGGAAGTGAGAAGGAAAGAAGGACCCAGACTCTCTGAGACTCAGAGCTATATTGCAGAGACCCAAGCAGACAGGAGAATAAAACTTAGGCCTTCACTTAGTAGAGAGGTTCCTAGCTGAGGGTCCTGGTAGCTCATCAGGTCTCAAAGCCCAGACAAAGCTAATCAGCCAAGGATACAGTCTGCTTCCAGGATCCAGGCAAGGCTTCCGGATCTCTCCCCATTACAATCACCATCTCCAAATATAGCACTGAGAATGGGACATGATACTCCTACTGGGGGTTAAGGAAGGCATGAAAACAGAAGTGTTCCACCTAGTTGGGGCCATTAGACCTCTAGTCATTCATTCACAGTTCCCCTTTGCCCTTTTGGTAAGCAGACCCTCCCGGGCCACACTGAGACCCTGGAAACGTTTTCATTTGCTCTGCTTTCTAGCCACATGGCCCTTATCTTAGATTGATGCAGTTGATTCATGAACCTAATAACAATGACAATAGTTCACACTTATCTAGAGTTTTAAGATTTTCAGAGTCCTTTTAGTCCATTATTTCATCTGACCCTCAGCACAACAATCCTATTGGGGAAGCGCTAATATTCTCCCAATTTTTCATATGAAGGAACTGAGGCCCAGAAAGGTAAAGTGACTTGCCCATGGTCATAAAGCTAGTCAGTATCTGATGGGGAATTTGATTCCAAGAGGAACACTTAATTCACTATCCCATGCTTTTTTTGTTAAGAACTTTGTATTTGCCTCTTAAAACTTAGCTGACTAGATTGGTCCTATACACAAGCATCAGCAGTGAAATATTGGCATTAAAAAGCAATGGGCCTTCATTTCTGAGAGAAGCTCACTATCCTAAATTAGAAGTTCCTTGGAGGCAAGAATTATGTTGTTTTTTTTTTTCTTCATAGCCCCAGTGCCTGACTAGCAGAGGGTCTGGACTGCAGTGCGTATGTAATAAATCCTCACTGACTTATTGATAGATTAAAATAACTTTGTCAACAAGATGGAGGATTAGCCATTTTATCTGATCCTCATGACCTTTCCAAAATAGGAATTTTGTACCAGAGATAAAAAATTTCAGTTATCTCTACAATTTAGAACATCAAGAACTCCAAATTAGGTAAAATCTCAAACTACCAATAGAGAAGGCTAAAATCCTGAAGCCCTAATGACTTCTTCATCACCCCCCACCTACCACATTCTTGGCAGCAGAATTGCAAAGCTGATCCAAGACAATGTAAAGGAACTCAACTCTATCCCTCCCTCCATCTTCCCCACTCCCAGTGCTAAGAAGCAAAGGGCAGCAATTTGTTCAGGCTGCAATAGCAGTGAGGATAACCACAGGGGGCGTGGTAGCATCCGGTGTTCCAACTGAACACAATCAGGGAGCAGAGGAACAGGGGGAATAGGAGTAGGAAGCTATCCCTGCTTGGAGCAGAACTCAGCTCTAGGCTCTGACCTGCCCCCACTCTTCCCAGTGGCACAGAGATCCAAGATCTAGAATGAAGAAATTCGTTCAGGTTACTAAAGCAGCATGGCCAGAGAGCCGAGGAACAGAAGGAACTAGGACAGGACGCTGTGTATGAGCCTGTGTGGCACTTCAATAAGCCTGAGGGAAAGTGTCCTTCCAGAAATCACTTGTGGTAGACATAGAGGCCAGTGAAGTATGAATTATCAGCATGAAAGGAGACTGAGACTGTTTGAGATCCAGCCTCCAGGGAAACACCAATCAAAGGGAAGGGAGTCCAAAAGTGATCATCAGGGGAACATAAAGGAACAAGTTTGGAATTACTAAAGATTTCAGGAAAAGAAAAACTGAATTAAAGAACTTGAACATAAGTAGATAAATCAACTGGGAGGATATAAACAATACAAAGAAATATGGCCTCCAAATCAGCAAAAAGAGTCCAGGCATCTAGAATAAATATTGCAAGACAAAAGTAAATGAAACAGTATCAGATGAGGCAGAGAACCCCATGGATTCCAAAGAGAGCATGGAATAACAGCAGGATGTTCCTGAATGATTCAAGAGGAAAATCAGAATTGCAAAACTAGAATTTATGGCCTGAAAAGCAGAAATAACAGGCAGAATAGAAAAACTTGAATTTGATGTGGCAAATCTCACCAAAGAAACAAAGAGAATAACTGATTGGGAATGCAAATACACGGAAGTGAAGGACAAGCCAGAAGAAGAGAAGCAAACAACAATAATGTAAAAAGAAAGCATGTTCTTCATACAAGAAAAATATATTGATCTAACAAAGATAACTTTAAGATTCTAGGTCTCCCAGAAGAACATGAGAAGTCAAAAAGCCCAAATTCTATAATGTCAGAAATAATGCAAAAAAATTGCCCAGAATTTCTGAACACATGAAACAAAGTGCCAACTGAAAGAATCCATAGATTGCCTCCAGCAAAACAAACAAAACAAATACCTCATGCTGTGTGGAAGATCTAAGATGGTTAAATTTTAAAATTCCATTATTCCATTAACAAACAACAAATTCTGCAGAGGACCAGGAGAAAAACCTTCAAATATAAAAGAAAGGAAATTGGAATAAAACAAGACTATTCTGCACCCATCAGAAACCTCAGGAGGAAATGGAATAAGGTAATCTGAAGAGCAATGGAGTTCATGATGTGTAAAGCCATGCATGAGCAGCTTTCCAGAGGACAGCTGCTGTGAACAGCTTTCAAGGTTCTGATTACATGGTATAGTGAGCTCTCTATTTATTCAATAATAAATCAGAGCAAAACATTCATAGAAAATCAAAATACAGCATTCACCATGTCACAACTCTACAACTTATCACTAAAATGGCCACATGGTTTTCACCAAAGTGGTCACATAGTTTTAAACAAAGTACATTCATTTAGTCAATCACAAAATCCTTAATTCAATCACAAAGTACAAAAATCAAAGTTCTACACCCCTAGGTCACAGTAAATCATAATCTTTTCAGTCAATACACAGTATCCAAGTAAAGTATTCTTTCAGCTTGACTCAAGGCAGGATCTCAGCTTCCATGGTCCCAGCTCCAACTGTCACCTGGGTTCAAAGGCAGGCAGCTCCCAGTTCCTTGACCAGCTCCTTGCCCAGTTCTTCATCCATTTCCCATTCCATACTGAAGTTCACAGTGTCCAGTCCACCTCAAGTCCTTCATAGTTCCTGTTTCTGGGAAGACAAAGCTTGACAGAGCCACAATAATATTCATTCACATTGCCAGCACGATCATGAATTCACTATCTGCCTGTGAAATCAACTCAGACCCACCAACAAGGTCTGAGAACTCAACACAAATCATCAACATAGAAATCAACACAGACCCACAAACAAGGTCCAAGAGGTAAGCACAAATCATCACTGCAGTCCCAGGACCTCCAAAGCCCTCCTCCAGGACTTCTATAAATGTACAACCAGAAAATCCTCTTCCAGGGCTTCCAGTAAGGTCCCAGGGCTTCTGTACAAAGTATCACAAACAAACATCTACACATTCAGAGCAGACAGAGTGCTGGGATACCACAAGTTTTCTCCTTCTTGACTCTGCCACCACAAGAGTCCTCTTCTCAGTTCTGCTGTCTCTAGCCCTGGGCCTCTCCTTATATATGGTCATTAGCTCCTTCCCTTCCTGTTGCAGGACTTCATGAGTTCTAGGGTTCACAAGTTGTGGGGTTCACATGTTCTGTTTCTTAACAGACTTGATACAAAGCTCAAAAAAACGTGAACTGAAACAAGTTGTTAATTCAATAGCTGAAACAAGGTGTGAACTACTTCTGTACTTGCCATTACAAGATGCAGTCCAAGGTAACATTAACTTGAAAATCTGAGCCCAACTATAAATGAGAAAAATATACATTGGATTAAAAAAGAGGTGTTTAGAAACATTCATAGAAAGAAAAGCAGACCTAGAGAAATACAAGACAGGTAAACAAATACAGCAACCGAGTATAATGGTGACAACAAAATCATAGTGCTCATGGTTGGGCTATTCTGGCTGATGTAATGAAAATGATGATAGAATCAAAAGTCATTGATGTTTTTAATGCTATATCAATCAAACTATGAATAGGGTACTTTACAGAAATTGATAAATAATAACAAAATTTATTTGGAAAAATAAAAGCTCTAGAATACAAGGGAAATTTTGAACAGAAACAGGGACAAATGGAGAATAGCACTTCCAGACCTCAAACTATGTTATAAAGCAACAGTCATCAGAGCCATCTGGTATAGGTTAAAAAATACAGAAGTAGAATGGAAGAAGAAAATGGAACAGACTAAACAAAGAAGAATGACAAGCCACGGAACTCAATAACTTAGTGTTCAATAAACCAGAAAAGACATACTTAGGAAAGAACTCCCTATTTGATAAAAAAAGAAAAAACCCAAACTGTTGGGAAACCTGGAAAGCAGAAACTAGAAAACAGAATTTCTTTTTAGAAAAAATTAGGGTTAGACCAACACATTACATGATATTGCACAATATACCCTAAATGGATATGTGGCCTTAATATTAAGGATAATACTATTAAAAAAATTCAAAGAGATGCCTAGATATGAGTAGGAGAGGTATTCTTAACCAAATAAGGGATAGATAGAATTACAAAGGTAAAATAGGTAACGTTGATTACATGAAACTGAAAAGCCTGTGTGCAGACAATGTTAATGCATCTAGGATAAGAAGGAAAGTGGTTAAGTGGGGGGGAAAACCTTTGTATCAAATTTCTTCAATAAGGATTTGGTATCTAAGTTATATAAATAATAAATGGATATTTATCTATATATAAATATATATATGCATATATTAATATATATATATATAAATAAATGTATATATGTCAATAGTCATTTCCCAATAGGTAAGTCATCAAAGGACATGAACAGTTCTCAAAAGAATTGCAAAGTACCAACAACTATGTGAAAGAATGTTGTAATAATAATAATAGAAATGCAAATCAAAATAGCTCTTAAGTTTCACTTCACTTTCTACAAATTGGAAAAGATGAAAAAAGATGGCAATAGTCAATGGTGGAGGAGTTGCTGAAGATAGGCACACCAGTGCATTGTTGGTGGAACTGTGAATTTGTACAGCAACTTGGAATTGTGTAAATAGCAATTCAAATGTCCATAGTTTTTGACCCATACATTTTACTACTAGGCATAAAATCCAGGAGGCCATTAATTGAAAGAAAGTCTTCTGTGGACACCAAAAATATTTATAGCAGCACTTTTTTTGTAGTGGTAAAAAAAAAAACTGAAAATAAAGTAGATGTCCATAAATTGTAGTACATGAATGCAATGGAATTAAGGTCAGCAAGGGTTGTACTACAAAACCAACAAATATGATGAATGTGAAAAATAGTGGAAAGATTTACATGATATGACAAAGAGTAAAGCATGCCAAGCTAAGAAAGCAATATATGCAATGACTATAGTAATGTAAATAGAAAGGATAACCACCAGAAAAAAAAATCAGGAGTGAATGTTGCAAATTTCCAAGTTTTCAAGTCAACAAGCATTTAAGTGCTTCCTATGTGCCAGGCCCTCAGCTAAGTACTGGGAATATTGAGAAAGACAAAAGACCATCCCTGCCTTCAAGGAACTCACAGTCTTATGCAGAAGTCAACATGCAAACAACTGTACAAACACAATATAAACAGGGTAAATTGGAAATAATCTCCAAACAGAAGGACCTAGCAGGAAAGGCTTTTCACAGAAGGTGGGATTTTAGTTGGGATTTGAAGGAAGCTACGAGGTAGAGAAGAGGAGAGAAAAAATTCTAAGTATGGTGGACAGTCAGTGAGAAATGCCTGGAATTGGAGATGGAGTGGCGAGTTCTGGAAACTGAGTAGAATAGTGTCTTGGTGTCAGAGTATGTGGAATGAGGAGAGGGGGGTGCAGGTCAGAGGGCTAGAAAGGCAGGGAAGGACCAAAACCAAAGAAGATTTTCTCTTTCAACTTAGAAGTAGAAGGGAGCCCCTGGAGTTTACTACTGAGTAAACATGGGTGACATGGGCAGTCTTATGGCTGAATGGAAGATGCTTTTAAGTGGGGAGAGACTCAAGGCAGGGAGACCATTGTAATAATCCAAGTGTGAAGTGATAGAGGCCTGCACCAAGTGGGTAGCTTGGTCCCAAATGAGATGTTAGAAGAACCCCCCGCCACATACTCCTTCTGAGAGGGGTGTGTGTGTGTGTGTGTGTGTGTGTGTGCGCGCACGTGTGTGTGTTTGAGAGGGTTGTGTGTATGTGTGAGTGTGTGTATGTGTGTATGTGTGTTTGTGTGTCTGTGCATATTGTGTGTGGTGTGTGTTTGTGTGTCTGTGTATGTGTGTATGTGCATGTATGTGCATGTGTCTGTGTGCGTACGTGTGTATGTATGTGTGTATTGTGGGTGAGTTTGTGTGTGTTTGTATATGTGTGTGGGGTGTGTCTGTGTATTGCGTGTGTGTCTATGTCTGTGTGTATATGTGTGTGTATGTGTATGTGCATGTATGTGTCTGTGTGTGTGCACGTGTGTGTGTGAGGGTGTGTTATGGGAAGAGTCCACAGATATGAAACATTGCATATGTTTTCAGACTTTTTCCATGTATTGATTGGTTTTGCTGATTTTTTTCTCTTCTTCCTCTTTTATTTTCTTAAAAAATATTCTCTGTTATAGCAGATGTCCCTGGAAGGGAACAGGAGAGAGTCAGGGAAAATTTTAGGTGATGTATAAACTGAAGATATCAAGATAAACGTATTTTTTAAAAGCAAAGAAAAGCAGACTGTCTGCCCACTTTTGTCAGGATTACCCAGATTGCAAAGAGCGGTGGGAGGTGGTGCACCTGTGTTGGCTGGTATCTCCCCTTAGGGACCCTGGCTAGCCATGTAACCCTATCTGTGAACCTTGCTTCTTTCCTCATCTGTGAAGTGGGCAGAATAGGTCTAACTGGATTTCCCAGGGCAGCTGTGAGGACTCAATTGATCGTGTGTGTGTCATTTTGCAAACCTCAAAGGGCTATGCAGATGTCAGGCATTAGAATTATACAGAAACTTCAGATCATTTACGTGGGCCTGGAGAGGCTCTCAGAGCTCATCTGGCCAAATCCCTCCACTTCACTGAGGAGGAAAAGGAAGCCAGGAGAGGAGAACCGATTTGTTCAAGGTCACACAACAGCACAGGCTCCAGCTGAACCCTCTGACTCCCCAAAAAAAGCAGGGTTCCTCCCCATTAAAAGTAGCCTAGGTGCTCCCAGGGAGTGAAAAGGACACTGAACTTGACCTCAGGAGACTGGGGTTCAAGCCCTGGCTCTTACCCTTACTAGCTGTGAGACCCTAGGAAAGGCATTTACCTCTGGAAGCCTCAGTTTCCTCTTCTGGCAACTGGAGATAGAAAATACTTGTACTTAGCTCATAGGGCTTTTGTGGGGGGAGAGCACTGTAGGAATGTAAATTGTCATTAGGTCTTTGCATCTTCTGAGCCTAGAGTTGGGCTCTTAATAAGTTATGGAATTGAATTGAATGTACTCCCCCTCCACCCTGACCTTCCCATTCCTCCTGTGCCCATTGCTTCCATGGGCATAAGGCCTTCAATTTGAAAAATTCATTTCTTTGACTTTTAAAACTTTCTGGATATCTTTTGTTTTTCTATTACAGCCATTCCAGATATAAGCTCTGACTCCAGGGAGCCTTCTCTCATAACAAAGAAAAATAATGAAGAGAAAGCAGCCTGTGGAGCGACTGTGTTTCCCAAGGATGTTCTGTTTTTCTCACACCTTTCAGGGATCTCCTCATCTCTCCTCAGGATCTGATAGTGATTCTTCACCAAACAGGCCTCAATGCCTAGTCACTCAGAGAGGCAACAGTTCCACTGACCCAGGTGCCAACTGCTGCTTTCACTCCCACATGAGCCAACTCCAATGCCCTATGCAGCTTTCTCCAGGGCATCCACTTTTCCTTGACTTCTCCTAGGATGGAGTGGATTAAAGCAGCTAGTCAGGTCCTCCTGCTGAATGGAAGCCAAGTCTAGGGGAAGCAGCTGAATTTGCCTCCAAGCTGGTCAATGGAGTAGGCCTTCTGAGCCAACCATCTTCCCCGCAGCATGCACACACACACACACACACACATTGGGGTCTAGAAACCATCAAAGAGAAATGTGCTGCTTGCATGTTTCAGTCACAATGGTCCATCAGGCGACACTCTAGCATTCAAGGCACATCCCACCAACTCAGGAGAGCTGCTGTACATCAGCTGTGATCAGCATGGGCCGTGCTGGAATCAGCAGAGGGTCACCAACATACCGATTCTTTTTTCTTTGTCTCATGCACCCTTGTGTGCCAAGAAAAGGCCAACAAAAGCCTGAAAAGCTGGGTTTCAATTAAACAGGCACCATTTCGGTGGGAGTCATCAAGCCAGCAGTGTTCCAGGCTTGAGAGCTGGAAGAGTCACCCCCCACCCTATGCCCCTGAGCCCTAACCAGCTAGAGAGATTGTGCCCAGAGGGTGGAAACTAAGGGTAGGAGGAGGTAAAGTTTACTTCCTGATGGGATGGGATGGTCAGGGTGGAGGAAGAGTATATTTAATTCAATTCAATAATTTATTAAGAGCCCAATTCTAGGCTCAAGACCTACAAAGATAAAGTCAAAGTCTCTGCTCTCAGGAAGCTTCTGTTCCAATTGTATGGTGGACAGGGCCACAGGATCACATCATCATGAGAGATGGAGGGAGATCATTGGGCTTGAAGGCCCCTTACATTTTTCCTCTTCCCCACCCCCATATCTTCCTGGTATTGGCATAGAAGGGTTGGCATAGAAGAACTGGCATAGGAGGGCTCTCCTGTCTCCAGCTCTTCCCTGCTCTCTGGCTTTCCGTTCCCAGGAGGCCTTCATGAGCTCTCATCTAGCCCACCCATCTGACTCCCCTGAATTCTTTGACTGAATTCCCAAAGACTTCTGGAGATGCCTGTTGGGAGAAGGGGAAGCAACCAGCAGGCATAAAGGAAGCTGTTTCCAGGAAGGGCCGGGGTGTGCCCGTTTGCCAAAGTCTGATGGCCTGCTTCACGGGTCCCATGGAAATGACTGGCCAGGAGGCACCCAGGCCACTGTTACCGTCTGGGACTGGTCACAGCCCAGTCTCAGCCACCAGGCACAATATCAAGTGTCTGCAAACAGCATGGAGCTCCTGCTGCTGGGTCCCGACAATGATGAATGGTTGTCCAAGTCCCCTCTGCTTTAGAGACAGGGAAAATAGCTGGTGAGAAAGATGAGACCACTTCAAGGTGCTTGACTGAGTTCATGGGAGGAAGGGGGGGGGACAACTTCACTCCCGAGTCCCACCCAGCTCTCGATTTGCTCCTCGGACCTAACTCCAACAGCTTCTATTGGGGACCCATTCCTTTGGCGGGAGAAGAAAGAGAAACCCATGCCTGGCAAAATTCTCTGCCCCCAGAACGGAACTCAGTCTCCTTTGCCTGCCATTCAAACCCCTCCATACTCTGCCTCCAGTCTTCACACTCAACTCTTCCCCTACCCAGGAGCTGTGCTTACTCACCATTGCCCAATCCCTCCTGTGCTCTGCTCCCTCCTCTTCCTCACCAACCGTGTCATTATGAATGCCCTCTTCCCCATCCCTCCACCTAGGGGAATTCTCCCAGATTCAGTTCAGGACCCACCTCCTCTAGGAAGCCCTCCCTGATCCCCTAGTCCCTCCACCAAATCTGGGAGTGATTTCTTTGCCCCCAACCTGTCCCCACCCCTACCCCAGACCTTGAAAGTATCTACCACTTGCCTTTGTTTGGCATTGATTTGTGTGCCTGATATGGGGACTTCTAACATCTTGAGGGCAGAGCCCAGAAGCTGAGTGCTCTTCACTCAGGTGTGCATGCGAGAATCTTCTCTTGCTGAATGGACTCTAGAACTCTGAGGGATTGCCAAGTGTCTGTCTTCCCATGGTAGGCTCTGGAGAAGACAGTTGGGATACTGATGCTGATGCTGCTGGTGCTGCTGCTGGTGCTGCTGGTGCTGGTGCTGCTGCTGCTTCTGGTGCTGGTACTGCTGCTGGTGCTGGTACTGGTGCTGCTGCTGGTGCTGCTGCTGGTGCTGGTGCTGCTGCTGCTGGTGCTGGTGCTGCTGGTGCTGCTGCTGGTGTTACTGGTGCTGGTGCTGCTGGTGCTGGTGCTGCTGGTGGTGCTGCTGGT
>NW_027187307.1:1017731-1029361 GCF_028583685.1 Petaurus breviceps papuanus
TGCTGCTGGTGCTGCTGCTGGTGCTGCTGCTGCTGGTGCTGGTGCTACTGCTGGTGCTGGTGCTGCTGGTGCTGCTGCTGGTGCTGGTGCTGGTGCTGCTGGTGCTGGTGCTGGTGCTGGTACTGCTGCTGGTGCTGCTGCTGGTGCTGGTGGTGCTGGTGCTGCTGGTGCTGGTGCTGCTGGTGCTGGTGCTGCTGCTGGTGCTGCTGCTGCTGCTTCTGCTGGTGCTGCTGGTGCTGCTGCTGTGGCTGCTGGAGCTGCTTTCCATATTGAACATCCCATTGGTGACTTGTGGGCTAGCTGCAAATCACCACCTGCTGCCCAGATAGTGCTTCGTCCTGATTCCTTCAGGTAACTTTTCTGCCCATCACAAATGCTACCCAGTGTGGTAGTTTCTGGAGGCCCCCTCTGTTCCTATGACTGGGCCAGCCTCCACTCTCCATAGCTGGAGAGATCAGACTTCCACAGGAGGCAGACAGCACGCTGTAGTGGAGAGATCTGGAGTCACAGGGCCTCCTCTGGGAACCAGGCTCAGCCATTTATTGCCTGCACCCTTCCCTTCCCTGGCTCTCAGTTTCCTTCTCTGTAAAGTTTGTGTGCGCTAATATCCTGCTGTAACAGATACTAGAGTCCTCTGAGGATGGGCATCATGCAGACAAATGGCGCTGTGACCCCTATGCAGCCACTGCCCAATCTGTCCCCCCTTCATTCCTGCCCGGGATGCATGCTGCATGTATCTCTGAAACTGCACATTCCCTTTTGCCTAAAATCCCCCAATAGGAGGGGAAACTGAGGCTCCAGAGAGTGAAGGGACTTGCCAGGAGTCACAGGGGTTCTGTGCCTGTGGCCCCCCTCCAGGCCTGGAGGTGACACGATGCTGGGTCTGCAAGAGCGGAGAACTCAGCCTCAGGACCACTGCTCCCAGCTGGCTCTCCATGGAGCAGGGGCTGCTATTGAAACCATATGAACGGGGGGAGGGGGTTCAAGGAGGGGAACTGAAACCAGATGCTCTGGGAAGGAGCCCAGGGAAAAATCTCAGGAAAGTCTTGTTTTTCGTTAACTTGAAATATTTTATTGGCTTGGTTCCTGTTCTCCCCTTTGCAGCCTTCCCCTCCTCCATCCCCTGCCTCTGCATGAGGCGCCTGGCTGGGGGGGGGGGGGCGGGCCTGTCCTGGGGGGGGGGCACTAGGCAGGCTGCTAACCTACAGATGTTCTGTCTCTGGAGATTCCCATAATCTGGGATTCTTCCTCTGCCCCAGCCCCCCAGCAGGCTTGGTCCCTCTCTCTCCTTTTAGGAAGGATACTGGTTCTATCTGAATGGGCATCCATGTTACCTCCTCCCCTTCAGAAAATGAAGCCTCCTTCAAATCTTCCATGATTTTATTTACTCATTCATTCAACATAGCCTGGTTGAGGGAGGCCCCTCACCTCAGTTGGAGGGGATACCCCCTTACCCTCCTCCCCCATAGGGTGGTGCAAGAACTGAGTTCCATGACCACCTCTGATATTTACCACCTCTATGACCTTGGGCAACTCAGAAAAAGCTCCCTGGGCCTCAGTTTCCCCTGCTGTAAAATGGAGAGGCAAGCATGTATACTGCCTGCCTGCTTGCCTCCTGGGCTGTTGGAAAGGAAACACATTGTGCGTGTCACAGAGTGGGGAAATGCTAGGAGCCCTGGGCCCAGCTAGTCTGCTCCATGCTAGGTTAGAGTCAAGACATGAAAAGAAACCAATCAGTACCTGTTCTCTACCCCAGGAAGCACTGCCTGCCCACCTGCCCTCCTACTGCCCGCCTGCCCTCCCACTGCCCACCTGCCTGCCTGCCCTCACACTGCCCACCTGCCCTCCCACTGCCTACCTGCCCACCTGCCTGCCCACCCACCTGCTTGCCTGCCCTCCCACTGCCCACCTGCCCTCCCACTGCCTACCTGCTCACCAGCCTGCCTGCCCACCCCACTGCCTGACTGCCAGCTGTGGTCTCAGGGCTGGGGGATGGATTTGTGGGGTTTCCTGAGTCCATGTATTAGAAGTCAGAAGGCGTTTTCCCATAGAAAAAGGCTCATAAATGCGGGTAAAGTTACCAGGGTAGTAATGAACCTGTAACAAGCCTGAAGTCGTAAATACTCTATTTCAGTCTTCTTTGTAACTGGCTCTCATGGGAGAATGCATTCTGAATTCCTCCTCTGGGTCCCAGCACAAATCTCGCTCCTGCCTTGGAGGGGGGTAGGAGTGGAGAATAATCCTGGGTAATGTGGTACAGCGGGAAGGGGCCAGTTTGGAATCACAGGTCCTGGGTTCCAATCCTTACTCTGCCTACATGACCTTGGGCAAGTCATCTAACTGTTTACTCATCTGAAAATTGTAGGGACTGGAAGAGATGACCTTTAAAATCCTTTGGGGGAAAAATCAATATGAGTCAACCATGCAGCCTTCCAATGACAGGCAGAGGGCCCCAACAAACTTGGGCAGAAACCAGATACAAGATCACATGCCATGTGGCATTGGGAGAGCAGTGCCCACCCTCCTCCCCAGCCTGCCCACTTCCCTCCTCCCTCTCCTCTGGCCTTTCCAGTCTCCTCACACAGTGTCAGAAACTTTGGATCTCTGTGGAAGAGAATACTATATCAAATGACTTCAGAACTCTGAACAATTCAATGATCAATCCTGGCTTTCAGGCTTGATAGTGAAGCACACCTCTTGCCTCCTGGTAGAGAGGCGGTGGGCTACAGATACAGAATGAAGCATACCTTGTCAGAAGTGGCCAATGTGTTGACTTGTTTCCTTAACTGTACTTTGTTATGAGGGAAGGTCGTGTGGCAGGGATGGAGGAGTCATTAGGGACTGATGGCTATGTAAAAAGATGTGGACACTGAGGCCCAGGGCTAAGAAATGCCTTGTTCAAGGCACCCTTGTTTGCAGGTGTCTAACTAGGGAGTTGAGTCCAGAGCCCATTCTGAGGGGCTGCATTCACCGTGCCAATGCTCACAGCCCATGATGCCATCAGCAGCTCTCCCAGTGTGGCGAGGATGTTTGCAGACTACATATGCCCAGGAGCTTTGGAGGAAAGGGGTATGAATGCAGAGAAACTCCCTGCTCTTCTCCCTCATCTACCATGACAGCGACTCTGAAGCTGTTAGTCTCTAGGTTTCAAAACACGTGTGTTTGTATGTTATATCCAATCCAGGGGAGCTTAGAAATCCATGACTGGTATTCCCCATTTAAGGAGTGGTGGGAGGATAGAAACAGGCCCCAAAGAGTTAGCAATGAATACTAAACGAAATGCAAAGCTAATGACTTGTGGTCTTTGCCGCTGTCAAGCATCCTCCCCTGATGGGTGCTCTCTCCTCTCCAGGGCTCTTTCGGTTCTCCTCCTACTCCTTGGAGCACTCTGCAGACTCCTCTTGCTGGATCCTCACCTAGGTCATGCCTGCTAATGGGGGCGCCCCAAGGGGTCTGTCCTGGGCCCCAGCCGCCTCTAACTACTTCACTTGGTGATCTCATCCTATCCATTGGTTTCAATGAGCATTTTTCAGCTGATGATTCTCAGGTCTGATTATCTAGTTCTAAGCTCTCTCCTAACCTCCAGACTTAAATGTCCTACTGCCTATTACACATCTCAAATTGAATGTCCCATAGACATCTTAACCTAGACTTATTAGATACACAGCATACGAAGCAAACAAATACAAACCCTAAAACTCCAGCTACTGGGGTAAGAGCTCATAATTTGACCCTCCCCACAAAATGCTAGGAAAATTGGAAAATCATCTGTCAGAAACTAGGTATAGACTATTATCTCACACTGTATACTAAGATAAGCTCTACACAATATTACTTAAACATAAAGTGTGACTTCATAAGCGAATTATAGGAGCAAGGAAGAAATTACCAGCCAGATCTATTAACAAAGGAAGAATCCATGACCAAACGCAGAGAGGATCACAGAAGATAGAATGGATATTTTGAGTACAAATATTAAAAAGTGATTGTGCAAATAAAACCAATACAGGTCAAATCAGAAGGGAAAAGATAAATTGGAAAAAATCTTTGTAGCAAGTTTCTCTGCTGAAGGTCTCATTTCTAAGATATAAAAGGAATTGCTTCAAATTTTGAAGAATCGGAATCATTTTCTAATAGATAAATAGTAGATGGGTATGAAGAGGTAGTTTTCTGAGGAAGAAATGCAAGCTATCAATAGTCATATGAAAGACTGCCCCAATTCACTAATAATTCAAGAAACGGAAACAAACAAAAGCCAGTCTCTGATCCCATCAGATTGGCAAAGTTGCCAAAAAAGGAAAATGACAAACACTGTGGGTGCTGTGAGTGGCCAGGTGCACAAAAGTTTGGTTCAGATCCAGGATCTGCTGCTCACTGCGGGTCCTTGGGCAAGGTACTTTGTCTCTTTGAATCTATTTCCTAACCTGTAACATGTGGGTGGTCAGTGACCTATCTACCTGACAGTTGTTTTGAGAGTCAAAAGAGACAATACATGGTCTCTTCAGCATCTCCAGTATTCCCCTGATATGTGTATTTGAGGACAAAGCATAGCCTCACCTTACCATTGTGGGAAGTAGGATGGCAAACTGATGCACAGACATGACATCAGAGAAAATTTTCACTTGTAAATTGGAGAAGCAAGAGGAGGTCATCCAGCCTTTTTTTTAACATAGGAAGGAGGTTGATGGGCAGTTAGAGCATGCTATGTGCTATTTGCCTTTTGCAGAAACACAAACTTACCTCATTTTATGCAGGCCACTGTAGTTAAATTTGCTTTGTAATTCTTTTTTTTTCCTTTTTTTTTTTTTGGAGGGCAACTGAGGTTAAGTAACTTGCCCAAGGTTACACGGCTAGCTTTTGTGTGTGTGTGTGTGTGTGTGTGTGTGTGTGTGTGTGTGTGTGTGGGTGTGTGTGTTAAGTGTCTGAGGCTGGAACCGATCCCGGGTCCTCCTGACTCCAGGCTGGAGCTTTGCTCACTGCGCCATCTAGCCACCTCTTGCTTTGTAATTCTTAAGTTTGGTCTTAGAATGAACAGATTTATCTCCTGCTCCAGAAATCTGGGGTTGAAGAATTGAGGACACAACATTGGTGGGAGTGGGAGAGGAGGAAGACTTTGGAAGCTCCTGAAATCACACAAATAAAGCATGGACTCATAACTTCATGAAGTCACCTCTGGTTTCTGCTAATGGCTTGTCTTACCTTTACAAAGCGATAGCACATTACCTTTTTTGTTTGTTTTTTCCTAACCTAGCAGTTTCAGAGAGCAGAATTGTGCCAACATGACTTTTGTTTGATACCAAACAAAAAAGCACGATTTCAATGGTGGGATCGGATCCGGTCTCCCCCACCTTCAGTCTGTTTGTCCTATAAGTCTGCTACTGTTTCCCATTCCTTGAATCTTTCCAGTGTCTTGTTTCTCCTTTACTCTGAAATCTTCAATGGGCTTCCACGGCAACACAGGCCACTGACAGTCATGTTGACCTTTGTCTTGACTCTGGCAGAGAGAGTGAGGCTGGCGACTTTTTGAAGCTCTGCCTCACTCAAATGCAATTTGCATCGAAGTCAAGAAGGACTAACAGCAAGTGTTAGTGGAGCTGTGTAGGTGTGGCCATTCCCCAGTCATTTGGAGCGATGTCCCGAAAGGTGCTGACCTGTGCAGACTAGGCCTGTGCCCCAAAGAGATCAAAGAAAGACAAAAAGCCTGACCAAATAAGAGATAAAGAACATGGGGAAATGCAAAATGACTGAACAAGTTGTGCTACATGAATGGGATGGAGTACTATCGTAGTATAAGAAATGATGAAGGGCATGAGTTTAGAGAAACCTGGGAAGACTTGGATGAACTGATGCAAAACGGAGTGAGCAGAACCAGGAGAACCATTTACTCATTGACAACATCATAAAGATAATTACTCTGAAAGCCCTAATTATTCTCCTGTATTTCCTCCTGAGGAGGAAAGAGCTGCAGAGATGAGGTTAAACAAGTGCACAACATACAGCATCAGACTTTTTTTTTTGATGGAGTGACTGGTTTTACTGAATTAAAAAAAAATTCTTTGTTATAAGAGAAGACCCTTTGGGATGAAGAAGGGGAAGGAAACAGGTAATGAAAAACCAAAAGCTATTAATGAAAATGTTTTTTTTTAATGAGCCTTCCTTGAGGCCAGGGTTCAGAGAAAGGCTGCTTAGATGGGAACTGGGTGCCATAGGGCTGCTCTTGTGAAGACCTGTTGTTCATGGCCAGTTTCTGTGGCATTCTTCTGGAGCAGATGAGCATACATCTTCCCTACTTTCTGTTCTCGGGGTCTTCCCCAGAATTGCAAGGAAAACTCCCACGTGGGGCTCTCCCTGCTGCTTCTGTCTTCACCTGTATGCCAGGCATTCAAGAAGCTATTGGCTCAGCTGGGTCTGCCCAGGGGAAAGCAGGAAGATGCAGGAGGCCAGAGGCTGGAAGCCTCTGTGCTCTGCTCCCAGTGCCCTGGGGAGCTTGTTCCTAGATGCCCTTTCAGGTGCCATCCTTGTTCTCTCTCATGGCCCTCTGACCTTTGCCCTAAGGGCCCCTGGAACCAGTCACTGGCTGAACTTCAGTTCCTGAAGCAGTATGTCAGGGTTAGAAGGGCTAGGGGCAGACTCCAGGGCCTAGCCTGCCTTTAGTTTGCTTGCTAAGAACCAACAAATGTTCATACCCCTTAGAAAAGCTGCCCTAATGACTGTTCTCAGTTTCAGGAATGCCAGGTCAATTCCTCAAGCGCCAGTGGCATTTCAAGGCCACACTGAGCTATGGCAGGGCTGCTGACCACTCCTGACAACACAGTTCCCTGGGCTAGCCTGCTGGTGCCTCTCCTTCCCACCCCAAGAAGGTTACCATTTGCTGGGGATGCCCAGGAGTTTCAGGGAGTGGGAGAAATTCCTGCCATTCTTGCACCTTGGATGCTTCCCCAGCCCACACTCCTGAGAGGGCTTGGGGGGGGGGATCAATCTTCCAGTTGGCTCATATAAATGCCAGACCTCCAAGAGTCCAATGGAAGTTCTATAAGAGAAGGGATTCATTTGTTTCTGTCTTTGTATAAGGGTATTTTGTAGAAGGGTCTGCCTCACAGCAGGCGTGGAATAAATGCCGGTTGATGGCATGGAATTGAAGAGAGCCCAGGCTGGCGCTAGGAAGGCTGCTTTTCCTCTCTCTGCTGGCCCCCAGTGCCACCCAGGACTGCAAGAGAGGGCAGCTGGCAGGAAAGAAGTTCCAACTCTTCTAACAGCCTTTGTACTGGCACCCGACAAAGTATGCTGCAATGGGCAGCCCAGGGGATCATACATCCATTGTGTCAGGGAAGGAGGCTATTGCCTTCTTGCTCTCAAGAGAAGTCAGTGTGATACCTAGGAAAGAAAGGATGTCTACTCTGCGAGAGCTTCCACAGGGCCTGGGTTCGAATCTCAGATCTGCCACTTACAGCATGGTTTCATGCTGTCACCTTAGGTCAATGCTGTCCCCTCTCGAGGCCTCAATTTCCTACTTTGTAAAATGAGAGGCTTGGACTAGATCACAGGTGGAAAACACTGGTCCCAAGGCAGTTCCTGTGTAGCCTGAACCAGATCCTAACATCATCAGCAAAACAAACATGCATGAAAACATAATGTTCATGTGTGGTTTTCTAAATCAATGTGGCTCACAGGGATCCTTATGGAGGCTTGACTGGCTCTGTTTCTATTTCCAGCCATTCGTGGGGGTAGGACTCTTAGATGTTTGGCCTTCCTCCCTCCCCCGATCCTCCACACAGGTGCACAATGGGCTGGGTGGGTCCCAGGACATCGAGGAGAGCTGGGGAGAACCTTTGAGATCAACTAATATCCCATTTTTACATTTGACCTTCTCATACTGACATTTATTGATGAGGAAGTTGACGTTCCTGGAGGAGATGAGACTTACCTAAGACCATGCAGGTAGAGTAGTGGATCTGGGATTTGGACTTAGCCTTTCCTCACCAGCTCCAGTGGCAAAGGAGAATGAGCCTCCATCTTGAGGTGTTCTTTGGACATTGCTGATGCAAATTGGAATTCACAGGGCATTCTACTGGGTTCTTTGTTCATGCCTCGTCCTTCTGGGAGGAAGGCCTAGGGAAGCTGCTGCCCATTCAGGGAAAAAGGCCCAGTGTGAAGAGCTAACTTGGCCAAGTTGCTCTGTGTGAGTGTGTTGGAGGGGGTGGCAGGGGAGGGAGGGGACTGCTGAGGTCCTTCAATCAAAACTCCTAAGTTGGCATGAGAACAAGGGCGCAGAAGCGCACCTGAAGGGCTCCTCCAAAGCATGCCCTCCTCCATTTGTTTTATCAGCTCACCAAGCAAGTCTGGGGATAAAAATCAGTTGGATATCTCCTATATTAGAACGGTCGGCTGGAGTTTGCAAGGGGTCTGTGTCGTTCTCATGTTCGGCTTTAGAACTTCGTGGGGACTATGTACCTTGGCCTTGAGGCCCCTGGGGGGCTGGCTCACTACCCATCTGGATGAAATCTGGAAGGCCCTGGCCACTGAAGCCTTGTGTGTGTAGAAGGCCGTGCCACTGAAGAAAGCTCAAAAGAGCTGCGCAAAGGAGACACCAAGCCAACGTCTAGAGAAAGCTTTTATTGGATGGTGTTACCAGGACAGAACAGGATGTAGTTAGTACTAGAGACAGTGGTGGATGGCTCAGGATGGGGTCAGGTGTTAGGGGCTGCCCACTGCCCAGCTCCCTCCTTCAGAAAGCATTGGCAGTAAGAAGGCAGACATTTTAAATAAACACCCTCAACAAACACACACAAAATCATATTGTTTTTAATGTGAGATTTTATAGCTACTAGATAGGATGGTATAATTTATAAACTAGTGCATATTTACACACTTCCAGAATTAAAGCTGCCTCATTCATTTGCAGAGTTTCTAAGGGCTCTTTAGAAAGCAAAAGCAAAAAGAAGCCCCTCCCCTTCCCACCCCCCCCCTTTCCCCTTCCCTTCCCTTCCCGACCCCCCACCCAAAGGGCAGCCAACATCCACATCCACCCCAAACTTTCCCAACAAGACTTAACCCGTGGGTTGTGTCCAGTGGTGCTTCCCACAATCCCTTGGCTTTGTGCCCCCCCCCCCCACCCTGTTATCCCCAAACTCAAAAAAGCAGCATTAAAAGTAAAGCCTTCATCAATACAATACCAAATTCAAAATATGCACTTTGCTTAAAAAAAAGAAAAAGAAAGAAAAGAAAACCAAAACCCTAAAATACTCTATTGGATAGTAATCAACTTGATAGAAACATTACTGATAAGTATTTTGTATTGAACTACTTTGGACCAATCATGGTGCGAGATCCATTGGTTAGCATTGCCTTAATGCTTCCCTCCTCCCCTCTCCCCCCCACAACCTCCCCCCCAATAAGTAAAACAAGGCCTCCCTCCTAGTGAAGGTGCCAGAGAAATGCATAGATAGGTAGGGACCAGAGAGAGGGCCCCAAAGTGGCCACTAACAAGAAACTTGAGGTTTCTCCCATACACCTGAAATCAGAAGAAAATGAGACCCATATTTTAAGATCTTTTGAAAGAGCAGTATTTAGGTTCATTTAGACAGCTGCTGGTGACAAACTGGGGTAGGGGTGGGGGAGTCACGGAGGCCCCACTGAAATTCTGAGAAACGCCCTCCCTGATCGCCCAGTGTCTGAGCCAGCAGAATCCCTCTGTAATTCTAGGACCTTCACAGAAAATGCAGGAAAGACAACTTTGTGTAGGGAGCTAGGTGGGTGGGGGAACTGCAGCCACTGGGGGCTGCTGGGCATCTGGGTTAGCCTGCTGGACTGCTTTGAAAAGCTGTAACCAAGGACAGAGTTCCACTAGGAACTCGGCAACTCGGCCACCAGAAGAGAAAAGATCCAGGATCCGGAGAAAGGCCCAAGTGGACAAAGACAGGAGCCCAGGAAGTACACTGAGGCACCCATCTGTGTGCAGGTGGGGAGAGAGGGGTCTGCTTTGGGAAGAAGAAAGCGGGGGAGACACAGTAATTCCAGCCACATCCCCCCTCCCCTTCCAGCCTTGGCTCATTCAAAGGGGATTCCTTGCAGAAGATCCCAACAAGCAACGGAGCACTGTGGGCCAGCAGAAAGAGTCTTGGCCTGTGCTCCAGTTCCTGCTCTGCCACGGGCTCTCTGCATGACCTTGGGCACATCACTGCCCCTCCTCTGAACCTCAGTCTTCTCCACTATTAAAAAAAGAGGGGGATGAACGAGTGTCTAAGGTCCCTCCTGGCTCGAAGATTATCGGATGGATCAATGGATGAACATTAGAATGATTACAGTTCAAGGAGCATGCCTCTGCTGGATTCTGAATCTGTCTGGACGCTAATGCCAAGCCCCTCTGCCCATTCCCCAGCTCTCCCCACTACAGCACCCCTGCTGAGCCTCCCCTGAGAACTCTTCATTCACAGGGCAGGGACCTGCCCAAGGGCACGGGATGGCCCTCTACCTATTCACATTTCTATGATGCTTTAAGATTGATGAAGCACCTGCCCCACCGGAAGCCTGGGAGGTAGGTTGTGTGAGATTATTCTTTCCCTTTTACAGCTGAGAAAACTGAGGCTCAGAGAAGAAAAGCAGTTTGCTCACAGTTATACAGACTAAGTGTGGGAGGAGGGATCTGAACCCACCTCTCCCACTTTCAAGCCTACCATACCCCTTCTATCTGGGGAGTTATTTGGAGACGCTTCCCTCGAATGTCTTTGGTTCCTACCCTCACACTCATCTCCCTGTTACTTTCTAAAAGGTCTGTTAAGGCTCCCCCCCAGAGTGGTGTAATTGGGGATGAGAAGAGGGGGTGGGGCACAGCAGGGCCCCCCCAGCTCACTGCACCTTAGGGCTCTTTCCTGAGGAGGGTGGGAAATGAAGCAGCTTGTTTCCAGACCATGACTAGGATTCCAAAGGAGACTAGCTGCCACCAGACATATCCTTTGGTCTTTGGAAAGAGTCCACTGGAGGCAACATGCAGAAGATGCGAGAAGTTGGGAATCCCTCTCTGAGCAATTTTCTGATTTCTAACCTGTTCCAGACAACAGGTATTTTTGGAAATCTGCATGTAAAAAGTCAATGACCAGATGCCCAACAATCAAGATGGGTTCCATTTTTTTTTGTTTTTTTGTTTTGCTTTTTGGAGGGCAATTTGGGGTTAAATGACTTGCCCAAGATCACACAGCTAGTTTTTGTGTTAAGTGTCTGAGGTTGGATTTGAACTCAGGTCCTCCTGACTCCAGGGCCGGTGCTCTATTCACTGGTGTTCCATTTTTTTAGTGCAGGAAAGCTGAGGAAAGGGGGCTGCTGGAGGGGGAAAAAGCGGTGGCCAGAGTCCCATCCTCCAGCCCCCTTTCCACAAGCCACCAAATAGCATTTTCTCTGTGTGATGGCTAGATGGTCAGTGGACCAAGAATGCTTCTAAGCTCTCATCTCCATATCACAAATACATTTGTCAATGACAGTATTAAAAGGCTGAAATTGACAACCAAACTTGGTGCATTTAAGACAGTGGTTTCTATCCAGACATGAGTAGTTCCAGTATTCAAACAAGCAAAAAAAAAATCCAAGCCTAATTTAAAGCACATTCTAATTACTCTGCCATTTAAGGTCTTATCACT
>NW_027187307.1:1029461-1059113 GCF_028583685.1 Petaurus breviceps papuanus
TACTCCTTCTTCTTTTTTCTGTGTACTTAGTGGCGGGGGGGGGGGGGGGGGGGGGGGGAATGACTATTGCTCAAAACTCAAGGACTGTCCTGTTTCCAAACAAAATGACTTTCTGAAAAAACAAAAGATAAAGCATGGTCTTAGTGACTGGCTATATCTTTCCGTTGGCCTGTTTAGATGAGATATTCCACGATTTCCACATCTGGATAGTCTTGTCCTGGAACACGAACACTCACTTTTCTTTCTACGGCACCAGAGCGGACAACTGGCCCATCTGAATGGAAGCAGAGATGACAACACACATACACAGACACACACACACATACGCACACACACACAAATTCAAATCAGTTTCTTGGGACAGAAAGACAAGCTCAAGGAACCCTTTAAACCACTGGTGGGATGGTAATAACTATATAGAGACAGGCCTTTCCTGCTTTTACCACCCATTGCTCCACTGGGGATCCAGTCCCTCCTTAGTATCTTTTCACACTTGATGCTAGAGGCAATATTTGCAAACTTTGCTCCCCATCCATTTCCCTTGGAAAATCCTATGAGGGATGCACGCATTGTTTTCAGCAATCTCCCTAATAACGTCCACCTAGGACCACCCTGAGTAACATTAGACCCACTGGAGATCAGACACCAAAGGGCAAGCCAATAAGGTCCAGAAAATCCCAAGGGAGCACATTAGCTGATGCAGACAATGAATTACCTACCTGTCTTGTCTGAATTATAGGCCAAGTTTGGAGTGGGGAAATGAGCTGGTCCAGCGCTTGTGGCTGGATGTAGAGAGGAGGGAGCAGTGGCCCCGGCAGTGGCCCCAGCGGCGGCCCCGGCGGCAGCCCCGGCAGCGGCCCCGGCGGCAGCCCCAGCGGCAGCCCCGGAAGCAGCCCCGGCAGCAGCAGGAGCAGCAACAGCGGTGCTGGTGGTGGCAGTGGTGGCAGCAGCAGCAAGAGCAGGAGCTGCAGGAGGGATGGGAGCTGCAGCCGTGGCTGCCACCTCAGGTGCAGGCCCAGTGGCTGTGGCTGCGGCGGTATTGGCGGCGGCATTGGCAGCGGCAGTTTTAGCTGGGTCCGCTCCCCGATCAGTCTGGGTGCTGCAATCACGGCTGCCTGTCTTGGAGTGAGCTGAAAGTGGTGGGGAAGATGGGGTGGAAGGGATGGATGAGTCAGAGTGGCATTCTGTGGCCAGGAGGACACCTGTGAAGGGAAGAGGAGAAGATGAGGGCCCAGCAGACCCTGATCTGATCCCCCAATGCTTATTTCCCATGATGACTTTGGGGCCCCAGCCTTACGCTCACCTCCTGTCCAGGGACAGAGGGAGGGAGGCCCAGAACAAGGTGGTTCATGGGAAATCAGCCGCTTTGTCCTGTGGAGTCATTTCTCCAGGGGTGAGGAAGAACACGGACAACTGTATTATTGTTCCTCTTGCCCTTTAAGGTCGGTGTCTCTCATTTGAGCCTCACAATAACTCTAAAGGGCAGGTGCTATAATTAGTCCCATTTTGCAGATGAGGAAACTGAGGCAGCCTGAGGTGGAGTGATTTGCCCAGGGTCACAAAGCTAACAATGGTTTGCTTTAAGACCAGCACCATCCACTGAGTACAGAACACTGAGTCGTGTTCTCACAAGCAAAGTAAAGGTAATGATTCTATGAGGAACTAGCCAAAGGGCACCTTAGGCCAAGCCCTGCCAGGCCTCAAAGCGTAGAGCACCAGCTGCAATTGTCAAGAAGTCTAAGCCTGCCCAGCATATCAAATGGAGAACTGCCGCCTTGGCTGGAGAAACTTCTCTGTGGAAATATTTGTGGTGCAAATGATCAGATCATTCAGGCAATGGGATTCTTCTGCTTCAGTCTGGCAAATCATTCTAAATTCTCCACCAACTCTAGGGGGGAGGCAGAGAGGGAAGGAGAGAGAGATGGAGAGAGAAGAAAGGAGGATGGATGAAGGGAGAGTGGGAAGGAGAGGAAAGGAGGGGGGATGAAGGGAGAGCGGGAAGGGGAGAGAGGAAAGGAGGGGGGATGAAGGGAGAGTGGGAAGGAGAGAGAGGAAAGGAGGGGGATGAAGGGAAAGCGGGAAGGAGAGAGAGGAAAGGAGGGGGAGATGAAGGGAGAGTGGGACGGAGAGAGAAGAAAGGAGGGGGATGAAGGGAGAGTAAAGGAGATAGAGGGAGATGAATGGAGAGTAGGAAGGAGAAGGAGGAAGTGAAGAAGGGAGGGAGGCAGAGAAGGAAGAAGAAACAGACAAAGAGAGATAGATGTGGAACGGTTTTAATGTGTTGTATAGAATAGTTTCATCTTGCAAATCTGCAATTGTTTCAAACACTCCTTCCTCTCAGAAACTGTAAAAAAAGAAGTCTTTTTTGTGTATGTGAGAGGAAGGGAAGGAAAGAGTGAAATAAGGGAGGGGAAAGAGAAAAGGGGGGGAAAGAAAAGAGGGGAGAGGGATAGCTCACTTATGGCCCTGAGTGAGTCTGAGCCTAGACCCAGGAGTCAAAAAGACCTGGGTTCCAGTCCTGCCTATGACACACACTAACTGTGGACCCTCTCTATGCCTCATCCCAGTGGAGATGAGCTGCTAGTCTGCATGGTGGAGGGACCTCTCACACCAAGAGGTTCTCTTCACCAATGAGATCCTGGGATCGGACAAGAACAAATGCCCTCAGGCCCACGGGATATGCAGACCAAGAACAATCTAGCTCTTCTGGAGTTGTTTCTGTCCCACACAGAGGCACCTGCAAATCCTTTTCTTTACTTTAAAAGAGGAGAAGCAATGCCTTTAAAGGAAGAGACCCAGGAGGGCAAAAGGTGTTGTGGTCCATGAGCTGGCACAAGCAGAGGTCATCTAACTAACTGAGGGCAGCATCCAACACCTGGCCTTGGGCAGCCACTTGGATCAGAGGTATTTTCATTGACTCTGGGAGTAGTGTAGAGAGTTGGGAAAGATCTACCCTGACACAGTCACTTACCTCTCTCAATGCCCTGAGCAAGTACCTAAGAGCAGAAATGCCAAATATTTGCCAATTGCCATCTGCCAGTAAAAATGATAGGTTCCTGTCTCCTACTCCCAAATAATCATTGCTAAGGCTATTTTCTATCACTATAATGTGATTCTGAGGGGAAACAATGTAAATCCATTATTTATATTGAGTATACTACTATAATAAAATCATGAAACTTTTAAAAATTGAGATTCAATTCAGTTCAAATAAACATTAAGTGAGTGACCATGTAAAAGGTCCTAAGGTCGAAAAGGCCAAATAGGTCCTGCCCTTATTACTGGGATGCCTTTGTACCCCCAGGCTTTCACACAGATTTAGTGAGTCCAATGGAATCGTTGCCATCTTGCTAGTCATTGGGCTGGGTGCTTTCTCTGGCTATGGGAGGGGAGCCAGAAGAGACTCTCACCTTCCACCCTTAACCTCATAAATAGCACCTGCCCTACCTGTCATGTGTGTCACAGGACCTGTACGGACCAGCAAGGCCTCCGCACACCTGGGAGCTACCTGCAAAGCTCTCAGTGCAGGGAAGACCCCACTGAAGAGGCCAGGAAATGCCTCCATGGCCAAGGTAGAGCCAGGCCTTGCCTGGATGGCAGTGGCACTGGCATGCCCGATTCTCCTCCTTCTCCCTTTCCAGCAGCCTCAGCCTCCTGTCCCAGGCTGTGGCCTCAGCCACTGAGACATACTAACCTGTGCCTCTGCCACAGGAGGCATTCCTGCAAGACCATTATTTGCTGAGGGTGTAGCCTGCTACTAGCTGCTGGACAGCTCCCGTCCCCTTGCTGGGTGGCCAGCCTCACTGAGGCTCCCTTTCTAAAGAATCGTTACCTAAACTCCCCTTCCAGTTCTTGTTTTCCTGCTTCTCTTCCAGGATGGGGGAGCTGCTGAGGGTGAGGGAGTGAGGGATCAAACCTGAGCTGGTGTTAGAAATGGACATCAGAGACTTTGCTGGACGCATGGGTGGCAGCTGTTCAGTCTTGCTGGGCTCCTTCCGGGAGCGCTGCTGGAGAACTTTAATCATGGCATCTTTTTCAATGATCTGGGCATGGAGGGTCTTAATCCTGTTAGAGAAAGCATGTGAAAACAGTCTTTGGGACTTGGGCAGCACTTGGAGGTGGGGTGGGGCAATGCCACAAGAGGGAATGTGGTCATACTGTCCAGAGTGAGCAGGCATTATTTGTGAGGCAGAGGAGTCCAGCTTAGGGAGAAATACCCCATTGCCTGGGCAAGCCGTGGCTGAATTGGAAATTAGCAAACGTGGACTGTTTGTGAAAATAGTGGGAAAGACACAGTGATAACAGTGACAGAGGGCTGGAGATCTCTTCCCCATAAGCCAGAAATCTTCAGATCTACCACTGAGACAATGGAGAGCAAACAGTGGCTCGGTAGGGACATTAGCTCAGAAGAATCTGCTCCGGGATTAGGAAGAGGAGGAATGGGTATAGCCTCTCACTTTAATGGGCCGACTTCTTAGCTCTTTGATTGCAATAACCAGGGAGCAGTATGAGAAGAAAAGAGAATTTCCTGTTGGCTGAGGCCAGGTAAAAAGCCGTTCATTGACCAACTTTAAAGGGGCAGTCCTGGTCAATTTCCCCAGTTTTCAGATCTTGAGGTTCAGGGGACATTGGCGGGGTACATGGCTCCATCAGGCAAACCGGGATCCTAGGTTCATTGGAATGTAGACTGCTGCTGCTGCCGCCACCCCAATTACCTGCCCTCCATATCAAGGCATCTCCTGTTGGCCAACAGGATCTCTTCCTCCTCCTTCTGGATCCGTGCTTCCAGGGACTTGTCATAGCTGGTGTTGGGAGAGTGGCTGCTGCTCGTTGTATCCCTGCATGAGGAAATGATAAAGAGATGTTGGGAGGGACTAGTAGACTCTGTTCCCATTGGAGGAATTTCTAGAAAGGTCTAAACTAGGGCCCACCAGGATGTAACAGGATGGTTATACAGAGTGACTCTGGGCTCCATACCCAAGTTCCCACATCTTAGGCCATGAGAAGGTTATAGGCACAGTAACTTGGACTGGATTACTGAGAGTCAGGGACTATCCTCAGAAAACAGGTCACGGTGTCTGTGCTCCATCCCAACTCCTCAGATCTGCAGCTTGGGCCAAGGCACCCAGGGGAGGTCTTGCTTTCCCTTTCTCTCCCAGCTTCCAAGGTAAACAGGAGACCTCCCGTCCTCCTTCCTCTTCCTTGTCCCCCTCACCCCACCACAAAAGGCCCTCCATTCTGCAGTCAAGTTAGCATCACTCTGCTAGCTGGGTACAAGTCAGGCAGGATGTGATGGGGGAGCAAAGCAACAAGCCCCAAACAGGACACAAGCCCTGCTGTTGGAGTTTCAGCCACACAGTCCCCATCTAGTGCCCAACATAAAGCTGCCTCAAAGCGGCCAGAGACCCAGCTCCAAAAGGGGCACCAGGCTTCTGCTGCTCTGATCAGCCTAGCCCCAGTCACCCCAACTGATCAGCAGAAGCAAAGTAACATGGGGTCCAGCCTGGAGCTACAGTCTGACCACAGGATTTTAAGGGAAGAGTTAGGGGAATCAATCAGAGACACCAAGACTAGCCCGAAACACATATATACAGGCCAGCGGCAGTTGTTATGACTCTGGCCTTCTAAGGCCCTGAGCCCTCTCTGGAGGGGACTCAGCCTTTCCTCCTGCCAAAGCGGGAGGCTATACTGTTAACAAGCCCCAGTGTGTTTGGGCCCTGGGGGGGCCTGGAGAAGGAAACTGGGCAACAGGGGGAGGGGCAAGGTGGAGAGAGAGAGAGAAACTAGGCTGGGAAAGCCCAGACCGGACACCAGGAAAGGCTCAGGAAATCTGAAAGCTGACAGCTGCTTACTCACTGGCTCTCTTCTCCTCTCTGCTCTGGGCCCCTGCAGAAATGGGGGTCTGTGTGTGGGGAGCAGGGCATCACTGGCTGCCACGTCTGCTTGGCCTGGAGCCTCAGCACCATGGTAGAGGAATGGGGGAAGGAGGAGGGACAGGCTGTATCTCTATGACACTTTGCATTTGCTGAGCCCCTTAGATGCACACTGCATTGTAGGAGGGTCATGATATTCTGCTAAGTGACCAGTCCACAGCTAATATGTGCCTGAGGTGGGTTTCAAAGCCAGGATTTGCTAACTCCAGCTCCAGAGCACTATCTGCTGGGTTGGGCTGATCCACAATGTGTAGGACTGACTAAGCAAGTCTCAGTTTCCCCACCTGTGAGTCAGAGGAATAGAGGCAAAGAAGAAATGGTCTACTGCCTCGGCAAGCTGTGGACTTTAGGTTCCATAGTCTCTGTGGTTCCCTAAGCCCTGAAATGCATGCCCATATCTCCTCAGTCATACCTGGGGACTTCCTGTCCTACCTTTACTAATACTCCCAGCAAGCATTTTTCTAGCATATGAAGATCTGCAAATTACCATCCCGAGTATCTTCTTGGAATCCAGTCTGGACTCCCCCAGCCTAGTTTCTCTTTCTCCCCCACTTTTCCCTTCCTATGTTGCCTGGTTTCCTTCTCCAGGCCCCATGGGGGTTCAGAAGTAGGTAGTAAGAATTTTGTTATGCCCATTGTACAGATGAGGAAACTGACAGAAGTTAGGTGACGTGCTCATGGGGACATAGTTGGTAAGTGTCGAAGGTGGGATTTGGTCCCAGATCTTCCTGACTCTGAAGCCAGCTCTCTGTCCACTAAGCCACACCCAAATCATTTTTGTGGCCAGGATCTCATCAGGATGCAGCTAATTGGTCAGAGTAGGGAACGATACAACCCATCTGAGCCTTGCCCCATTCTCTTCAGGCTAAAGCGATTTCCAGGACTGTTCATTAAAAGTCCTCCCAGGTGCCTCACTGGGACCATGGAGGGGACACTGAGCTCTCAGGGGCCACACCAAAAAGCCCAAATTCTTATAAGGACCTATGCCAAGCTGTAGAAGTTTGGAGTGCTGGTGTGGAACCACATCGCCTGCCTGTGGCCTGAAGAGCAGCCTTGCCAAATTGGGAGAGGCTCAGCAGCTGGGCACACCCTTCTAGACTTCCTCCCAAGGGGCTGCAATGGGCATTGCTGGAGAAGGCCCTTCTCCACTGAAGGTCCAGGGCCATTCATGGATTGTGCCCCAGCACCTTTCTCTTCTGTTCCCTAGCAAAGGTGACATCCCAGACTCCTCTGGGAGTGTCTGCTGTACAGCAGAAGCCCTGAGGAGGAAGAGGGTACCAGCAGCAGCAGCACCTAGGCTGCATAAGCAGCTTCCACCAGCTGACTCTGTGGCTCAAATAAGGGAGCAAATGAAGGGACTGCACCAAATGACCTCTAAGGGTCCTCCTAGCTTGAAATCTGTGCTCCATGACCCATGGTAAGTGAGCAAAGGCCAATTTTACAGGGAAGGGGGCTGGGGTCACAGCAAGGCCAGCTGCTGCTTGTGTTGAGTAAGATCCTGCTTTAGTGGCCCTGAGCCCTGCCAGCTGATTGAGATGACTAATCTGAGAACCTGAGGCATGGTGCCTGCAAACATGGGGCCACTGGAAGAACTGTTCAGAAGGAACAGCCAGGGAGGCCCCAGTACAAGAGGGGGTCCCTTGGGAGCTTGGATTCAGAGTTAGATCATCTGTTCCAACCTCTTCATGTTATGGAGGGGAAGAGACTTGGCCAAGGTGATAAATGGTAGCAAGAATGGTGTCCTTCAATGTCCTCCAATCCAGTCCTCTTTCCCTATATCACACTGCTTTAAGGCACTTATAAGGTACCTACTATGTGCCAGGAAGAGTGCTAGGCCCAAATGGAGAAGACCCTACCCTCAAGCTGGAGAGTGGCTGAGATGCTCCAGACCTGCCCTGTGACTGTGCCTACAGTAACTGAGACCTCTCAGAGTGTGGGGCCCAGAGTTTGGGAAGACAGTGACCGAACCTTGCAGGAGAAACAGGAAAAGGAGGAAAATGACCTCAGCAGATGAAAACAAACAAACATTCTGCTTAATGCTAGTCAATGTTTAGCCTAGAAGGAACTCCTGGGATAAGAGGTACTTCAGTTTCTGCTCTCGAACTGAATTTGTCTCCTGCTGAAAATGAGTGAGGAGACCTCATTAGCCAGCTCTTTGAAATTCTAAGGTTCTAATTTGGCTCGAATTTCTATTCTTTTGTGTACATTGGATCAAGCACTTACCTCTCTCTAAAAAATGTAATGTTTCACCCTGTAACCTTGAGCAAGTTACTTAACTCCAATTGCTTAAAAAAATGTAATGTACAAATGTAACTACTGTAGACATATTGAAAGAGTATGGAATAATTCTGGGGAAAGGGAAATATGGAGGTTAATCAAAGGAAAGGGTAGCATCAGGCACAAGAGAGAAACTGATGGGGTGCTTGGACCCCAGCCCTAGGACCGTATCTCTCCCCTGTCCAAAGACCCTATATCCGGCAATAACTCACAAGTGGACCCAGTGAAGCAAACTCTCTCTCCCTGTTACAAGAACAAGCTGACTCTATAGAATTTCCCTTGTATGAACAGGACTATCTCATATCGGAACTATCATGGACTGATTCCCACCGTTATTGTAGAGGATGCAGACTCCCAAGACTATCTGGTTACAGACGCACAGATGTGCAGATGTGCAGACCCCTTCAAAGCCTCCCCCATCCAGGCCATGCCAACAGGGAATGACGCCTGTGCCCAAGGCACACAGACTGAATGTTCACCACCTAATTAGCATGCTTGGCACACAGCTCACTGTGCTTTTTCTATAGAAGCCTTAGCATCACTCCTGTTAGGTTAAGAATTCCCTAAAGGAGCTCTGCCCTTTTAATGCCATTATTAGCTTATAATAAATGTTTTGCCACCCGACTGGAAGACTGCTTGAGTCTGTGAATTCTTTCCAGACATCTCTGCTCTGTGCCTCAGCATTTTGGGGTCCCTACACCCCTAAACCACATCAAAAGCTTTCGTGAAGAATATTTCATCAGTCTCAAGTGGACCCTCCGCTGATATGAGATATATTGAGGGAAGGAAGGTATATGAGAAGAAAAAGCTTAGTATGGCAGCAGAGCAGTTAGGGAACACAGTCATCACCTTCTTGACCTGGGGCCTTCTGGACTCGCCATTTTGATTGGATCAAGCAGATTGGAAAAAGCTATTTGAAAAGCAGGCTGTCCCAAGGCCTTGGCCAACATCCTAACCTGAACGAACATGGCCTAGGTACCCCCTCGTTTACCTGGAATCTGTATGTCCGCTCCATCTGTGCAGTGACCCTCAGCATGGAGGTGAGCCTGGTACTTCAGCTTCTCAAAGCCACTTCTTAGGACAACCTCCTCACAGACAAGGGCCATGCAGAGGAATAGCTGGCTCAGATTCTGAGGTGACTTACGGTTTTCAAGCCAAAGTCTGGACGAGTCACCACTTAATGTGATGGACAGCTGTACTTGGGAGTCACAGGACTTGACTTCAAATCCCAACTCTTCCACTTATTACTTGTGGAACCCTGGACAGATCTCTTTGCCTCATTTCTCTCCTCTGTAAAGTGAGGGAGTCAGACTAGAAAACCTACCAAGTCCCTTGCAACTCTAGACCTATGGGAATTTATCAATGCCAGCAAGACTCAAATAGCACTAAAAATTAGATGTAAGGTTAAAGGATATGAACAGGTAAAGTCTCAACCACTATAAGAAAGAATGTACCAAAGAACTAATAATAAGAGAAATGCAATTTTAAACAATCCTGAGGTTTTACCTCACATCTATCAGACTGTAAAAGTTGAGCAAGCTTAAGACAGGTCATTGTTGGAGGGGCTGGGGAAAAACAGGCACCAGAATGCACTTCTGGTAGAACTGTTAATTGTTCCAACCATTCTGGCAAATAATTTGAAATTATACTAAAAATCACTAACTTGGCCATACCCTTTGACCCAGAAACACCAGGGCAAGGCACATACGCCCCCTCAAAGGTCAAAGACAGAGGGAAAGGTTCCATATGTACTAGATTATTTATAGCAGCACTTTTCATGGTAGCAGAGAAAATGAAGCCAAGTGTCCAGTGACTGGAGGACAGTTCAACCAATTGTGCCATAAGGGACAGTTTTGTTTTCATCTTTGCACATAACGGGTATTTAGTAAATGCCTCTTGAATTACTGAATTAGAATTAATTCACCTATCCCATCCGAGAGACAGAAAGACTAACTATCTGGGTGGGGGTGTTCTTTCACATGTCTCTAGCTAAGGAGGGACACCTTATCTGCCAGGAGTTGACTGACCCCTACCTTTCAGCTATAACTTGCCAAAGGACAAGCAACAAGGGGAAAGAAAAAGAAAATTCTCTTCCACTTTTCTCTTCCTCTCACCACCTCTGAGAGGGGGATGGGCATGTGACCATCAGGCTTGCTCACTTACTTGTGGCCAGGAACGTGACCTTCAAATATCATTTCCCAAAGGGCAAGAATGGCCTCCTGTCTGGTGCAGCCCCACAGCATACCTCAGACACTCCTTAGCTATCAAATCACAACGGCCCCTTCCGAGTGACATTTTGAGAAGACCCAGGCAACCAGGCAACTCTTCCGCTCTCCACCCTCAATGGTACTGAAGAACATGAGTAGCCCAGAGAGTGAAGCCAGACAATCTCTTATCTGAAGCCCCCGGCTTTTCTCTGAAAGATGAGCATGGATTATTTTGGCCTAAAATCCAGTTGGTTCTGAATTTCCTACCTGCTCACCCTCTCTGTCCCCTCATGGTCTACAGTAGATTCAAGCCAATAAGCATCTATCAGCCCCTTCGGGTTCTAGGCACTGGGGATACAGAGGGGTGGCTCAGTGGCACAGGGGACAGAGTGCTGGGTTTAGAGTTAGGAGTTCCCATCTCGACTCAGACGCACACTAGCTATATGACCTTGGGCAAGTCACATGACCTCTATTTATCTCAGTCTTGTCCACTGTAAAATGGGGTTAATAATAGCACCTACCTCTCAGGGAGAATAATTGTAAAGCTCTTAGCACAATGTGGGCACACCATAGGTGCTTAATTAATGCTTACCCCCCTCCCAAATGACACAAAATAATGAAAAGGGTGCAAATGCCAACAGCGTGGAGGCCCCCAAAAACCCTAAGGCAGAAGAGCTGCGCTAAGGAAGGAAGCTGAGACTTCTGGGAGGTGGTGGTGAGCACAGAGGGCACTCCCGGCATGAGGCCCAGGGCTACAGAAAGGCACTGAGGTAGGAAGCAGAATGGCAAGCCGTTCTGAACAGCCAGCAGGCTTCTTTTATGGGAATGGAGAGAAGAGAGAGGAACGAGATTGGAGGCCCAGGAGGAATGGTGGACAGAAAGGGGAGGAAAGCATCCCTGGATGTAAATGACCCGCCCTCCAGAGGGCTGCTTACCTCTGTGCGGCCACTGTGGCTGCAGTCTCCAGGGCAAACTGCCTCATCACTGTCTCTTCCAAGTACTTCTGCTCCCACTTGGTCATGTCAGCCTCCAGAGCCAGGATGCGCTCCTCCTTCTCCCGAAGCAGCTCCATGAGGGCCGAGGCGCTATACTCTGAGAGGCTGGTGGCCTGTGAGGTGCCTTGGCGCTGGTGGCACAAATCCCCCAATTAGGGCCAGTCCTCGTCGGGCTAAGATGCCACCCCCCAAAATGGGCCCTCAGAAGAAAGCCACATGCACCGAGACTCAGAGCTCCAGGGGAGAAGGGAAGGGACTTGCCTAAAGTCACACAGGGAGATAGGACTTCACAGAGGCAAGATTGAAACCTGGGTACTCTGACTCCCAATCCAAAACTCTTTCCACCACCCCCTGCCTAGATCCAGCTCTGCCATAATTCACTGTATGACCTTGGGTAAGGCTTTTTCCCTCTCTGGGCCTCAGTTTCCCTCTCTGCAAAATGAAGGCCTTAGGTCCCTTACAGCTTCTTAGGGGTTACATGGAGGTGATGCCAGTACCAGGTCTCATGCCTGTGTATCCATTACTGAGGCGGCTCTGGGCAGAGGAAAGTCAGATAGCCGACCATGGGCCCTTCTAGGTCTGGCATGTACAGCCCAGTAACCAGAGAGCAGGAGGGAAGCTGCTGAGTGGGGCTTCGGCCTGGCCTGCAGTACATGGCGCCATAGCACATGGGCGTCCCCAATGGCCCTGGCTCGCTCTTACCTGCTGCATGCGCAGAGACTCCAGCTCTCTCTCCAGCCGGGCCCGGAGGCGGTTCTCCAGCTGTTCCCGCTTCTCACAGGCAGCCTGAAGCTGCATCAGAGCCTGCTGCATCTTCTCCACCTTGTCCACATACACTTGTTTCTTCTTCAGCTGAACATGAGGGAAGGGAAGAGGCTCAGTTGGCTCTGTGTCTCCCAGGGTGTGGAGAAGCCACAGCCAGAAAGTGCTAGAACAGCTCCCAAGGGTGGCCCCCCCCCACACCTCACCATCCCTGAGGGATGCAACATGATCAAGCCATGCAACAAAGTGCTCTGAAAACCTCAAAGAGAAGGGGGGGCAGAAGCCAGGCCCCCGTTCCGTGCCCAGTCCCACTTCTGAGTCCATAAAAGGACCCTGGCAACCCCAAAATCTACAATCTGGGACAAGGGGCAGCTTTGCCCACCTTGGCTTTCTGGCAAGTTCTTGGGTCAAGAGTTTGAGGCTCTCCACATCGGGTAGCTCCTCCCTTACCACATTCTCACAAAGCAGAACTCTTTCACAGTCTTGTTTATCCCCATTAGGCCTCTTTCTTGTGTCTATACTCAGCTAACTCCCATAGTTTCCATCTCTCTCACACACACACCTCTGTCTCTCCTACTCTCTCTCTCCCTCCCTCCCTCTCACATACTCTTGCCATGCACTCACACACACACACACATACTCTCATTTCTCTGGTCTTTTCTTTGTAAGGTTTCCAAGGTGCTCTCATCACAACAACCCTGAAAAAGTTAACCAGAAGATTTGCATTTGGGAAGGCCAATGACTTGCCCACAATCACACAGATTAAGAAGCGTCAGGGCCAGGATCAAAGCCAGGTCTCCAATCACTTCAGTCCCAACTATGCTGGGCTTTCCCAGGTGCAGGCCTAACTGGCAGCCTGGCCAAGCTGGGCATTCTGGAAGAGGATGCCCCTACTTCAGATGCCCCAGCCACAGGGCCTCCTCCATTCCACACCAAAGAAAGGCTGAGAATCTGGGGGAGGTCCTTCCATGAAAGATCTCAAAAACAGAGGGGAAGGAGAGCTCAGTGACTCCCAGGGCCGTTCTGGCCTCCCCCTGAGGAGGTGGGAGGCCTGGGTGAGGCTGCAGGCCCAGGAGGCTGGCTAAGGCTCCCTGGCACATGGCTCCAGCTTCTCTCAAGTTAACCTGCTATGTCACGGGATGAGCATTCAGAGCTCAGTTGATAACAGAGGATAGTGATCTATCTTTTGTCATGAGGTCTTCAAAAAGTTCCCAGAAGGTACAAAACAAAATCTCGGATCTAGGGCCTGACTGAATCAGACTAGATTCTTCCTTTTTCCAGAGGGGGGAAACTGAGCAGCCCTTGGGAACAAGAAAGCCAATGGCACAGGCAGGTATGAACTGAGGAGTCCCAGCTTTGCCACACAAGGAGGCCAAGAAGGCTCAGAGGCCCTTCCCTACTACGAGCCTTGGGCCAAGGGGGATTCTTATTTCAGAGTTCTGACATGAAGCATGCCCCCTTTCTTTGAGCATACAGGGGCATGGAATAAGGCAGACGTTTTCAGACATGGCCAATGGATTGATCTCTTCTGTCTAACTGCATATCTTTCTTATGAGGGAGCGTTCAGCGAAGGGAAGTCATTGGGAACTGAGAAATATTTTAAATGAGCCAAACTTTTTTTTAAACAGACCTGTGGGCCTCCCCTCAGGTCCTGGGTCCTCACCAAAAAGCCTGCCAACACCTTCCTAATGAACACCTCCCCTTCAAGTTGGGAAAATTTGCCCTCAGGCCTCTTGGGGGATGCTAAGAAGCTAGGGCACCATCCAGCTTAGATGCAAATGAGTCCAGAAAGAAGAAAAAAGGTTCAAAAGAAAGTGACCGCCAAGAAGTCAAGAAAGTCTTACTTTCTGAGAGGCACTGACTATTCAGTGGTAATGGCACGTGCTGACCCCTACATGGTGACAGGTGCAGGTGTGGAACTCCAAGGAATCCAGGCAGAGGGCCTGACTTTGGGGCTGGCTTACCCAATACCACCCCCCCAAAGAATTACTGACCACCTTCCTCCTGGACATGGAGGGAGGCTTAGGAGGCTTCTGTACCAGACTCAGGGCTAAGAAGGACTGCTGAGGCCCCTCCTTAGTTCCATGACTCGGCCCTGTCGCTGGGGCCCTGATTTAATAGTCTTATAAACAAGATTCAATGATTTACCAGTCCAGGTGCCCCCTTCCCTCTCCTTCCATAAACCAGAGGTTCTGTTTGATCAATGGAAGGGCCCTCAGAGGTCATTCTGCCCAACCCCTTCACTTTGCAGAGGGGGAAACTGAGGGCCAGAGAGAGGAAGGGCTTTGTCCAAGTTCCCAAAGCCCAAACCCACCCAACACCAGGGATCTGCAGAATGCCAATGCACTTAACTGTTGCTATTGGGGTGTTCATGTATGTGATTGCAGTGGGAGTGGGGGAAGGGTCTCCATTTCCTCCCTTGTTCTTGAGAAGTGCTAGGGAAGTGGTACCACCTTGATATAGAGGATCCTAATCCTTGTTCCCAAAAGTTTACAGCAGCTAGTCAGGCAAGAAACACTTATTAAGTGCCTACTATGTGCCAGATACTGTGCTAAAGGCTGGGAATGTAAAAAGAGGCAAAAGTCAGCCCCTTTCCTCATGGTGCTCATAGTGTAATGGGTGAGATAACAAGCAGACAAATATTTACAAAGAAGTTCTCTACCAGATAAACAAGAAATGACCAGAAGGAAGGCACTAGAACTCAGATGGGCTGGGAAGGGCTTCTTAAGTACAGGATGGGATTTGAGCTGGGACTTATGGGAAGTCAAGAGTTTATACTCAGACCAATTAAATGCAGCCAGCAACCAGGTCTATCATCCATGGGCAAAAAGATGGCGACTCAGACTTAGAACGGAAGCAGCAGTAGCCTGTGGCCATTCAGATTTCTCCACTCCCTGTCTTTGCTGGAAAAATAAAATCAGAATCTCCTGGACCAAAGTAGCCCCTGAAAGAGGTAGTCACCACCCTCTGGGAAGGAAGAGCTGTAAGAGACCTCAAGGGAAGTTTAACCAGACTGTGAGCTCCATGAGGGGTAGCCTGAAGTGATTGTGAATGAGGCCTTGGGCCATATCAAGAGGGACAGAGCAGGAAGAACTAGGCAGGCAGCCAGGCAGCCATCCCTGCGGCCTTGTGGCCCAGCCCTGGTCAGGTCCCATGGGGAGGACTGTGGCCATTTTAAAGTGAGCCCATGGGTGCACCACACTCTGGGTGAAGGGCTTGAAGAGGGTGCCATTGGAGAATCAGGCTGGTTAAGCTCAGGCTCTGGACAGGTCCAGTGCTAGGTGCTAGGCATGCAAGAAAAAAAGAGAAACAGTCTGCCCTCAGGGAGCTTCTTCTTTTAGTGATTGAAGGAAATGGTGAGGTTTAGCCTTGAACTGGGAGGGTTCTCTCCCCACCAAAGAACTGCACATATTCTCTGAGCCCCCCACATTTTATCTGCTTGTGCCCAGTGAGAGGGAGCCCCCCAGAAGGAGTCTGCCCTTGCTGTCCAAAGGGCCCTGGGTTCTAGCTGAGTATCTACGACCACTTGGGACCAATTTGTGGCCTGGGCCAGAATTCAGTTTGCTCTTAAATCTGGGGGCTGGACTAGATTCTGTAAAAGCATGAGGGCTATAGAGATACATGAAATCTATACTCAAAATAAAGGCACAGGAATTTGGAGGTGGATCAGGAAAGGCTTCACCTAAGAGGAGATACCTGAGCAGAGCTTTGAAGAAACTGAAATTTCAAGGGCTTCGGGCAAGGAAGAAGAACATTTCAGGGATGGGGGGCTAGTCTATACAAAGACAAAAAGGCGAGAGCCAGAATGTTGTGGGAATGGAGAGGGAGAGGGGTGATGGGAAATCAGTCCGGAAAGCTAGGCTGGAGCTTAGCCAGATGACCTGGGACTTGTCTTGATTCTAAGGCCATTCCTCTCTTTGGGGTTCAGTTTCCTCCTCAGTAGAATCAGGAGGTTGAACTAGATGGCCTCCAAGCCTCCTTTCAGATGCATGACTATATTGTAGCCCAGCCCCATCCTTGATTGAGTCCTGTGGAGAATTGTTAGAGCCCTAGTTCTTGATGTGCTAACTCCGTAGCACCTTCCATCATTCCCATCGGGACTCCGCCATAAGGATGTAGCTGACAGAAAGCCCAAGCTAAGCCCTGTCTCTGATGTACTGGTACAGGTCACTCTACTTTTTAGTCCCTGAGACCAAAGGCACCATCAAATGAAACTCAGGGCCCTTGAATAAATGTCAAATTGGAAATGTTTAACAAAATACATAAAGGCGTGGATAATGCTCATTTGTGGTTTTCTAAGTTAACATGGCCACTGGCCTTTGATACTATAGCTCTAGGCAACTCTGTCCAAGAGCAGAAGTAGGGCAGGCCACAGGCCGAGCGTGGGGCGAGGGGTTCTACTCGGGCTCGCTTCTTCCCCCATCTTCCTCCTTCACACCAGTTTCAGTGGACTCCATTTCTTATTTCTCAAACCACTCCCTTCACCCTGCCCCCTTGCCTTAGGATTGTGCCGCCTCTGGCAGCTTCTGTCTCTTGTATTATCATGTTCCCTCTCCACTCCTCCCTTCCTCTACCTGCAGAGATGCAAAAGCTTCTCCTATCTTTCCAAAAACACCAAACCAAAAACCAAAACCCAAACCAACCCCCTACCACTTAGTTCTGCCCCCCTCCCTTAACTCTCTCTTCCCTGCTCCCCTACCCAGCTCTCTCCTGAGCCCCCTGAGCCCTGCTGGCTATCTCCTGCCCTCCACCCTCTCCCATTGCCTCCCCCGCCATTTCTCTCCTGAGCCCCCTGCTGTCTGGCTGTTGCCCCAACTGCTCCACTGAAACTGATCTCTGGCCACACTCAGCAATGGCCTCATCAGTCCAATGGCATTTTCTCCCTCTTTAAAGTACTCGATCCCTTTGACACTGCTGATCCCCACTGTCCTGAAAACTCTCCCTTCCTTTGGCTTGCACACTATTGCTTTCTCCTGCCCTCAACCTCTTCTGCGTCCTTCAGTGGCATGGCTTCCTCCTGCCCCCATTCCGTCATCAGGACCTCAGGCCTCTATCCTTGGCCTCCTTCTCTCTCTGTTAACTCCCACGGAATACATTCCAGAGCATGCCTCCCAAATGTCTCTCTAGCTTCCCTTCCTGGCTCCAATGTACACAGCCCTCAAAGAGAACCTCAAACCAGCCAGGAGTCCCCAAGTCCGCTCCCACCTCTCTGATTTCTGCCCACACTCCTTTGGGGCAGCCTTGGACCTAGCTCTGCCTCTTGCTCCCAGTCCAGCCACTAAAAACCCCGATCACTCTTCCTTCTTTTGCAGTCATCCTTCCATCTGTCCCTCTTTTTGCTCAAACACAATAATTCAAGGCCTCCTAAGCTGGCCTCCCTGTTTCCAGCCTCCCTTCTACAGGAGGCCAAGGTAATCTTCCCAAAGTCTCCCTTTCTTCCAGTCAACAACCTTCAACCACTTCCAGTTGTACACAGGATAAAGTCCAAACTCCTCGGCTGGCCACTCAAGGCTCTCCATAGTCTGGCCTTGGCCAACATTTCCAACATTATCCTCACCCCCCAAATCAGTCCCCCATCTGCTTCAGTAGGCCTGGGCTACATGTTTCCACACCCACATCTCCCCTTGACTGACAATGTTGTTAAGTCAATATTTGTTGACCAGAGTCTCCCATATGTACTGTGAATGCCACACCTCCCCAAAGGGTGGGCCCTGAGACCCAGCAGCTCTCCTGATCCCCAATCTGAAGCTGGAGGGGCCCTCATAGGGCAGCTAGTACAACCTCCTCATTTTATACTCAAGGGGGAGCCATTTGCCCAAAGCCACACCTGGAGCAAACAACAAAGGCAGGATCTGAACCCAGGTCTTTGGACTCAGTGTGCTCTTTCCATCATATTATCCTGTCTCCCTTCAAAGCTCAACATATGAATGCAGACTGGCTGAACAAATCAGAAATCAGAATTGATGCTGATATAGCATTTTTGAAAAACTCCATACTCCTTTGAGTCTTGTGACAACCCTATTTTACAGAGGAGGAAACTGAGGTACAGAGCAGGGCCTTAGCTCACTTAACTTTTCTGGGTTTCACTGTAAGATAAAATGGCCACTTCTGCACTCCATCTATGGTCCTAGGGAAGCTGGTGGACAGTGGCCATGGATGCAAAAGGCCAGATTAGGGCCAGCACACGGCTAAGCAGACACTCAGACTGGCCCATCAGATCTTTCCACTGCGTGTCTGAAATCAGCAGAACAGGCTCCCTTCTGAGTCTGGAAAATTGGATCCCTGCAAATGAATATGTGGTGGCATCTCTTTTCTCCATTTCTTTCAAACTGTGTGTGTGCATGCATGTGTGCATGTGTGTGTCTGCACACATGTCTACATGTGCGCACACACGTGTGTGTGCTATTGTGGGGGGAGTGCACTCAATCCTATCCCTTCCTGAAATTCCACTTGTCTTTTTATCACGTTAACCTTTTGGGCCTGCTGGCTTGTCCGGGAGCCGAGCACAGGGCCTCTGAAGCCAGGGCTAACTCGTGCCCTTGAAGAAGACCTTCCTCTGGCTGGCCTCTCAGTTAGACTCTATGGAGAGTGCGGGGCTGGCCTAAGGGGTTCCAAAGTCCCTTCGAGCTCGGTGCCATGAATACCTTTGGCAGTCAGCCTGGTGAAACCCAGGGCCCCCTGATCAGAATCAGGTTTTTAAATAGATATAATCAAAGGAAACCAAAAAAGCAAATTTATAGAACCCCTGATCTGGACCCTGAGATCCTGCTCACGAGGCTGGAGAAGCAGAGAGAGCCTCAGTTCGAATCCCACTCGGATCCTTGCTAGCTGTGTGTCCTTGGGCAAGTAGCTTAACCTGAGCTACAGTGTCTTCCTCTGCCAGATGGGAGTAAGACCTCACTCAAAGGAGATGAAGCCTGGAAGAAGTCTGCTTCTTTTTGTTGCCTCTTCTCCCTCTCTCATGGCCTGGGAATAATTCAGAAGTGGCCACAAAACAGGGCAAAATTCTCCCAGGCCACAGAGCCGGGCTTGCATGTTTCAGCTAGTTTCTTTAAGGTGTCATGCCCCCCTTCTGAGCTGTGGTTTCCACGATTATCAAATGGGGGCCATGGCTTCCTGCCCAGCCCCCTTACCGAGGTCATGATGAGGGTTTAATGACCTGCCATGGAGGAAAAGGCTTTTCCCAACAGCAGCTCAGTCTGGATAAACACTCAGCCCCACAGTGTGAGGAACAAACACGCCCCATTGGTGCAAGGATATTCTAAGGCAGCGTCTGGGAACAGACTCCACTGTGGTCCTTTTGGGGCCATTTGCCACTAGGCTGTGTCTTCCCCCTTCTCTTATTCCCTTGTGGCCATCCCAATCCCATTGGGATGAAAGCCATTTCTCAGCTGTCCCCAAAGGAGCCTGCACATGCCTCTCTGCCCCTCTTCAGTCCCTTGGGGAATGAAGTCCCTCAGGAGCCTTCTGCAACCTCAGCTGGTTTTCATTTAGCCCCTGGCTCCAAAAAGAGAGCTCTGCCTAAGTAATCCCAGGAACAGTATCCTGGTATTAGTAGTGCCTGATCCCACTGTCAGGACACTGTCCTGCCCTGTCCTTTCCTGACCTGGCATACCCTAAAAGAAATCTAGAGTGGAAGAACAGTCACCTCGAGGAACTGGCCACCCAAGGACCCAAGATCTCCCAGGCAGCAGTAAAGAGGCCAGGGGTAGTCCTCAATCTAGGGATTTTAAACAGGTTTTCCAAGGCCAGCATCAGAGGCCAACAGGAGAAATCCTAAGGTCAGAGACAACTAACTGCAGTTGGAACGGGTTGCTTGTTCTGGCTCAGAAAAGGGTCTAAACCATAGCTAGACATTCAAGTCAAACTCACAATCCCTGTAAAATGGCCTCTTTGAAGTCATTCTAGTTGGTCTGTCTATACCTAGAAACTCTTGCAAGATCTCTCATAAATCATTATGGAAGGGTCTAGAGAGCACAGCAAGTCAGAAGCACAGGCCATCAGAGCCAGGAGGGACTTTAGAGAACATCTGGTGCAACCCAGTGCATCCCTCACCAGGAAGCCCCACTCTGCTATATTGGAAGAGATGGGCATCCAGCTTATGGAGGACTAGAAAGGGGAACCTACTGCTTCCTGAGAATTCAAGAACTTACTAACTTCCATGAAGAGTTAACATCAAGCCAAAGGCTGTCTCTCCTTCCCCTGGAGCTCCTAGTTCTACACCCAAAGGGCCAAGAAGGGCGAGGCTGATCCTCTTCCATGAAAGAGCTCGTCAAGACTGCAGACAACTACTCCATTCTTCATCAGACTAAACAATCCCAGTTCTTTTACACGATCTCTCTCTGACCTGATCTTAAGCCCCTCTCTACATCTTATAGAGGATAAAAATGGTGTGCAGAGCAATGGATTCAGGATAACATTGTGTCTGAGCTGGTGGGAGACCTCAGAGATCAGCCAATATAAGTCCTCCATTTTGGAGAGAAAAGCGGAGGCCCTGGTTGGGCCGAGGACTGGCCCAAGATTATAGAGCTATCGGCTATCAGAACCAAGGCTTAAGAAGCCGGGTCTCTTTCCATCTTATCAAAGGCCTCTCTGGGGAAAGGAAGCAGTTGGCCATGGTAGGAGTCACCCACCCTCCTGGAAATCATGCATCCTTCACACTAGACTGAAAAGAAGTGATATGGAAACAGGGCACAGCAAGTAGCAAGGGGGGGGGTGGGGGGGGGGGGAGCCCCAGGTATGGAGAGGAACCCCCAAATCCCTAAAGAGTCAAGCTCGAATTCAAATCAGCTCAACTCAAGCCCAAAAGGCACCAGCTCAGCAAAGGTTAAGGGAGCTCCCCTGCCTCTATTCTCCCTGGCTATCATGCCAGCCTGAATCTGGCTAATGGGAATAGCTGGCACTCTGTGCCAGCCCTCCCACAGTCAGCTCTGTCCTTTCCTGTTGAACTCCACACACAATCAAAAGGCCCACCCGCAGCATCTCCCTCTTGGATCCTGCCAAGGCCTTTTTTCCCACCATCCCGGCGACAATTACCCAAGCATCGGCCGGGCTCTGGATCCTCTCGACAACAGCCAGCCAGAAGCCTGGGCAGCTTGAGCCTTGTGGGCAGAGATGCCAGGCATCTGTTGAATCTTTTCTGTGAGGTCGGCTGGGGGCTGGGAGGGGATTCGACGGGCTGGTGCTGGGGGGTTCTTTGGACAGGAGAGTGCCATGGCCGCTACAGAAGACAAAACTCCTTGAAGCTGGGCCTCAGTGAGCCCCTATCCCTCTTCATTTGCACCATTGTGACCCAAGAGAAGAAGCTGAGTCTTGGAAGTCACCAGTTAGCCGTGGTACAAGCTGCTCACTAGTGGCAAGGCCTGACTGACAAGGACTCCCAGATAAAGTCCCCATGTGTCTTAACCACATTACTGTGTCACCTCCTCCCTGGGCAAGCATCCACAGAGGAGGGCTGGCAACAGTCTCTGGACTGGACTCAGGGAGAGGCAAGAGAATGATTCTGGAAGGGCTGTGTCAGCCCCTAGTACCATCCCCTTCTAGGGCTCCATGCCAGTCGTTTGCCTGGAACACAGAGAGCAAGGAGCCTGCTGGGGTGAGGAAGAAGGAAGGGGCTTTCAAGAAGGCAGCCTGAGCCTGAGCTTTTAAGGGAGAAAGCCTCCTCCATGCCTGCTGGTTCATCCCCCCAAAAGAGGCAAGGAAGTCTGAAACTAAAGCTGATACCACTGGGCTGGAGCCCAAGGTCCCTCACTCCCATCCAAGCGAGCTTTGGCCTTGGCTTGTCCTTAACTTAAGCCTGCAGGAACCTGATTTCATAGGTTTGCCCGTGCTTATTACCCCCCTTCCCCCATCACAGAACATCCAGCTGGGTAGATGGTCTCAGACTGTCACGAACAGAGAGCCTAATGAAAGGAACTGAGCTGAGCAGACGCTCTCTGGGGACAGGGACAGCCTCACTTTTGTCTTCCAATCTCTGTCGCCTGGCACAAGTCCCAGAACATAAACTGGTGCTTGAGAAGTGTTTACTGGCTTGAACCAAAGATAGTTCCCTATGTGGCTTTGGGCTCAGGCAGGCCAAGCTAATAAGACTTGGAGCAGGATTCCGTTTGAAGACAGTCAATCTTTTGGTGCCTCAGTTTCCCCATGAAATACATCTGAAACCCTCCCATTTTTACTCAACTCATAAGGGCTCCCCCCATCTCTGAGGCCCCTGCCCCCATTCTCATAACGGCAAGAAGAGTGAGCAGCACTATAGCATGTTCAGGTTTGCACTGAATTTTCCATGTGTTCATCTCGTTTCATCTGGACTGAGAAAAGTGAAGTCATCCGTGGGTCATGAGCTTGCTCCCGTTGCCCTCGGTCCCTCCCCCGTTTTCCCCTCCTTTGTCCCTTTGCTCTTGGCAAAGCTAACTTGGCCCCTTGGGCCTTCCATCCCATCCCGGTCCCGCCTACTGATCATCCTTTTCCTCATCTCTACTGGGTCCTGCCCCTCATGCCCACCAACCGAGCTGTTCAGAGCTCACCATCCTGGACACATGGTAACAAGACACTTCTTCTGACCTTGCTCTCTGCTCAGGCTGCTCTCCCAGTGCTTTCCTTCCCTTCATTATGTAGCTAGCTCCTCAAAAGGGGAGTGTCCACCTGCTGCCTCTCTTTCCTCCCTAGCCATAACACTGGCTTTTGAGGCCCCAATTCCTATGGCACTGCTCTCTCTAGTTGGCATCTTCATGGCTAAGTCCTATGGTTTTAGCTCAGTTCTCCTCCTGCTTAGAATTTCTAGAACCTAGGCTACTGCTGGATCCTCTCCCAACTCTCTGGTCTTTCTGGATGTTCCTTCACTGGTTCATCTCCCACCTCCCACTCATGTGTGGGAGCCTCCCCAAAAGATCTCACCACATTGCCCCTCCCCCTGAGTCTCATCCCTGATCTACAGCCTTCAGTGACTCCCTATTGCTTAGAGGGTAAAATACAAAGTCCTTGGCCAGCCTTGCAAACTTGGTTTCTCCTATCCTCCCATTTTTGCTCTGCATCATTCCCAAAGTCCCAGGCTGGATCATGATCAGACTTGGTGGGGTGGGGGAGGGTCTCTCTGCCTTCTCCTCACCTCTAGCACTCAGCCTATAAAGGTCCTTGGCTCAAATAGGAAAAGGGCAGAGAAGCACCACAGCAGGCCAGCTCTCAGCACCCCCAATGCAGTGAGGACTCTGCTGGATCCACTCAGGCCAAAGAACACTGGACCCAAGCAGAATCTCAGAATGAGGGTGAGTCTGCAACAGCACCCAGGCATGTGAGGCAGGGGCTGCTTCCCTCACACCATAGGAAGGAGACCCAAGCAGCCACCAGCCAGGAGCAGGCCCAGGTCTCATCTGCTGCTGGGGGGGGGGGGGGGGGGATGGGGCGGGAATGCCGGGAGAGGGAGGCCAGTTGAATTTCACTAAGCTGTGGTTTCAAGGCTGTACATATGCTAGCGGTCATCAGGTCTAAGAATCTGGAAGAAATTATGGGGCCTCTGAGATTTTGCTGAGTAGGAAGTAAAGCAAAGACAGGATGTCTCTCTCTCTCTCTCTCACACACACACACACACACACACACACACACACACACACACACTCACTCACACACACATACTTACACACGCACACGCCATAACCCCCTCAGGCCCTGGGCAGGCTCTCCCAGCCAAAAGCTAGCCTTGTCAACTCCACCCCCTTTTACAAGAGAAACTTGGAACTTCTGGACAATTACAGAGACCAAGAGGTCCAGCCGAGGAAAGCCATCCTACGCCAATGCTTGCAGCTGGTGGTCACTGGCTAGCATCATTCAGCCAGTACAAGAGGAAGGGGTCCTGGGAAGGAGCCAGGAAACTACAGGTTGAAGCCTCACAGTAGGACCTTGGAAAGGTCCCCTCCCTCACCTCTCCAGGCCTCATCTTGCCCTCATTTTGTGGAGCTCTCAAAGGTCCGTCCTGGCTTGGACAGTGGAAGTCTATCACCTTGACATCTTGAGGCCCTCTCACATAAGTGATTACTCTGAGAACCTGGCCATATCCTGGGAAGGCCCTAGGAAATTGTAAGAATGCTACAATCCTGGCCAGGCTGAAGCCAGGAACAAAGAAATGATTGCACAAGATTCTTTTACTAAAGTCAAATGGTGGGCATACAGATGCTCACCTCGTTTAGCCCCCAGTTCTTTGGCCTCTTTGAGACTTTCTCCATGTATGAGGCTGAACCCCCTTCCCTTCCCCTTTGGGGAAGTAAATGGGGAGTGGAAGAAGAGAGCAATCCCAGAAGCCAAAGTGGAGCAAGGACATGAAAGGCCCATGTCTCCCTGCAGACCTGTCAATGTGCTGAGGGAGTATATTTTATCTTCCACAGTCTGCCCTGGGCAAAGGGATTCAGGTCCCAGGTATCATACACATAGATGCCTCAGTCAAGTCCAAATCCTGGCCAGGACCCTGGGTCAGGCAGGAATTCCAAACACATACAACCTGGAGACATTTCAGCCACCCACATTTTTCTCCACAAAGCAACACTGCCGGTCCTTCCCTCCTACCTACTTCCCCAAACCCCTCCTACCATAACCCTGTCAGTCAGCATGGAACTCAGGGCTGCTGGAGTAGCTGCCAGCACTAGACCCCACCTCCATCCCCAACTCAAAATTCACTCCACACTATGACATTCTAGCCATGTGGCCCAGAGGCTAAGTCCACTGGCAGGGATCGGCCCTTGGGAGCCATCTATCCCTAGGAATTCTCTACTTTTCCCATCTTCACCCTAACCTGCTGGGTCAAACCAAACCACCAAATGGAAGGGAAGCCCAATGGTTAGCCCGCCAGGCATGGGCAGACAAGAATTATTCTGACCTTTTGCCTTAGTTTTCCAGGGTCCAGGCCTCTCCAACACTTCCAGACTCACTCAATGTCATGCTTTCTCTACTCAGCCCATCATCTCTACCTCCTCCCTATAGGCAAGCTGGACTCTGCCCCATATCCCCTGGCTCTGATAGGTGGCCTTCTGCCTTATCTCTACCTCCTTTCCGGCCCACGCCATGCTGCCTAACCAGCTCTCCTTTCCGGGTCATATTTCCCCTGGAGAATGGAAGGTCCCTGAGGGCAGCATAGAGTAAGAGCTTAAAAGATGCTTTAGTGATATAACCCAGGACTGGCACAGAACCAGAGGCACTGGGGGTTCTTTGCCAGATGTTCTGTGCATGTACATCCTTGTATCCTCAGTCAAAGGGCAAGGTCCACATGTACTCTGATGTCCCTTAGAAGCCGCACACCCAGTGGCACCATTGTCTTGGGAAGTTGCCAGGCCCTAAGAGCCACAGACATGGGAGACGGAGCTCCCAATCTCTTCCTGCCCCCCAAACCAAACTGTACCTCATCCTCCAGCTTCACCACCTTGGCCTGGGCATTGTTCAGGGCCTGGTCACGGATTTCAATATGGCGCCGCTGGTCCTCATTAGTAGAGCGCACAGCTGTCAACTCCATCTCCAGTTTCTCCTTCTCCCGCTGGGTCTCTTTATCTGGCAGGACAAGAGAGAGTCACCACCACCACCACCATCACCCTTGGCCAGACCCAACTTCTTGCTTGACCAAACTCACACAACTGGCTCTAGGGATCATTGTTTCTGTCAGGACACCACATGGCACCAAACTAGAGAGATATGGCTAGAACAGGGCTCTGAGCCTAGCTGTGAGGCCTTGGCCCAGATACTTCCCTCTTCAGGTTTGAGTGTCCTCACTGGGGAAAGAGCTCTGCCAACTTCACAGGGTCATGAGGCCTCAGTGTGATCAGAGGCTTTGCGAACCTTAAAGACCTATAGAAATCTAGGCTACTCCTCAGTCAATAGCTCCACCCTGGGCCATAAAAGGCTAAAGGCAGCCAGAGAGGCCTGAGGCAGAGAACTAAGAGGTAGAGAAGGTGGCTTACAGCCTCTGCATCTCACTTCCTTAACTCGCCAGAGAAGAGGCAGTGGGCCAAAAGAGCTATTACATCTAATAGGCCAGTAAATATGATACCCAATAAAATGTACTTGAACCCCCAATCCCGCCCTTTCAACTGGAACATTATTTCTGAGCTGTGAGCAAGGCTGAAATTAGGTTTTCCCTGGAGACCAGATGTTGCTGGGCCTGACCGCCCGCCCTTTCTCTCCACCCCCCAATCTCTGCATCTGTTTCTCCCCTGGGAACACATTCATCTTTCAAAGACCTGGTGGCAAAATTAGAAGGCACCCCCTTGCCTTATGAGGGAAGAGAGGAGGCACCCAGGGCAGGGCCAGAGAAACCCATCACAGCCTCTGTCCGCCTCCTCTCTTGTCCCCCAACTGGGCTGAACGGGCTAGAGAAACATGAGCTCTCCCAGGGACAATCAGGACTCACAAACAAACAAACAAACATTTCCTGCTTGTGTGTCCAATGCCTTCTCTCATTTCCTGTGGCCTATGGTTCTTACGTGCCCGCACTCGAAGGGCAGAGATGGGGGTAGGATTGGGAGAGGGCGCCATTTAAAGCCATGCGACAACAGCTAGACAGCAGACAGACACCTCAGTATCTGTTGGTTGACTCTCTTCTCCCTCTTACTCCCCAAACTAGGAGGTTAGAGGCTGAGGACACCAGAGTGCCAAGGGAGGGTGCCCCCAGACGGACCCAAGGGCCCAAAGGAGAAGCAAACAGAGTCTCTGAGAAAATCAAGCTATCCAAAGGCTTGACTCCAAAACCAGTAGGACATCATCTGGTCTGCATTTCATTTAGTTAAATGAAAACAGTCGCAACCCACATTTTAATGATCGAACTGATGTTCAAAATCACTTCTCGTAAACTGATTAAAAATTAGAATGAAAAACCAAGTCTACACCCCTCCCTCAGTCCCTACTTGGCAATGTATGGCCACCCTCTGAATACGACCCCCCCCATTCTGCCTGCCTGCCCGCCTGCACCAGGGGCCAATGACAGCAGCCAAATCTTTGCCAGCTTATTGCCCAATTTAGCTGCTTGGCCCTATCCTGAAGTGACCATGTTAGGTAGGTGACTCCATGATCATTTACAAGCCTGTTTTATGAACTCATTTGTGGGTCAAGCGGACACACGCATGTACGTGCACACACACACACACACACACACACATACACATACACACACACACCCTGTCCAGGGTGGAAAATTCTTTTGGAGGCACAAGCTATTAGAGCCCTAAGACCTTTTCCAAGCAGGTTAATAAAAACCTGGTGTGAACAGGTGGGAAGCGGACAGTTGTCTAACTTGAGGTCTGAGCTCAGCTCTTTGGATTCAGACCCCTATCAAGTTCAGGCTGGCAGGGAGAGCCCTTTGCTTGGGTGCTCAGCATCCTGTGAGGGCTTAATGAGGGCCACAGCCTTGTCCTGTTCTCCTGGAGGGCCCAAACTAATGGCTCAAGGCAGCATGGGCAGAAAGGCAAGACCACCCAGGCGTGGCCCACCAAGGTGGCCTGTCTCTCCTTGGCTGTTCCTGACAGGGGGCTTTGCCCTTCTTCCATATAGCCCTGTGCAGGGAGAGAGCCGGAGCCCACTGGTTTTCCAGATAATACAGAGTATGCAGAAAGGGTCCTCTCCCAGACTCTTACTTATTACCTTTATTCTTGGTCCCATCTGCACATGGGCATGCCCAGGTCTGAGTGGACCCAGCACTGGCACCCAGCTCAGTCCCTACTAGGCTGGCCTATGCTCTGACTTTCTAGCCTCCCCACAAGTTCTCCTACAATCTGTGCTGAGCCTTCCCAAGGCAAATCCCTTCATCAATTCCTCCTTCAAGGACATGGACCCATGTTTCATTGGGGTTTGGCTCTGGGGCAGGATGGGGCTGGTAGGAAGAACGCTGGACAAAGAGTCAGGGCCCTGGGCTCTCATTTCAGTTCTGCTCTGACTTGCTGTGTCGGGCCAGGGGTAACAGGCTCCATGTGGCCTCAGTACTCTCACCTCAAAACAAAGGTAATTCTTGCCCTGTTTACCTAACAGAGCTTGCAGATGAGGAAACTGAGGCTAGAGAGTAAGGGCACACAGCACAGGTAGTGAGTTGTAGAAGCAGTACTGAACTCCACAGTCACTGTGCCTGCAGGCTTTGTTCCCCTTGGGTGACAGATTCCATGAACATGAGACCTCCCTAAGCAGAGGGGGGCCAGAAGTTCAGGGTACAACCTGCCACCTGCCCACAGACTGAGTCAAGCTAAGATCCTGCAGGCTTGTTGGATGCCAGGCCCTTAATTTTCCGTCCTCCACCTGGAGGGCTGGAGAGACACAAAGTCAGCTATCCCATTTGGGAAGGAGGCAAATGCATCTTGCCAACAAATTCATTTTTGTTATCTACACACACATCCAGGCAGAAATATCAAAGGTCTTGACACTGCCCCCATGTCCTTTGTTCCAACCCTTTTATCCAGCCAACAAAGCCGGCTTCACAAACGTGCACCATCCTCAGCCCTTGTGGAGGACAGACTTTGGTCTCCATCAGGGAGCTGGCCTGGACACTGAGCCAGGATAAAGTGAGAGCAACCTCCTGCCCGATGATACCAGACAAACTGCATTCCTTTCCGTGAGATTATGGACAAAGGAACAGGTGACTCTAGGGAGAGGTGGGTGTGGGGGGGAGGGGGATCCCAGCAATGCAAGAAGAAACCCAGGGCAGTCAGAGCCAAGCCCCAGAAGACAAGGCTGGGGGTGGCTTTTGAGTCCGTTTTCATGGCCCAAGCCCCAGTGGGCACCTTCAAGGGCATCTACAGAGAGGGAGCAGCCAGGGTCACACCTCCCCCCATGTGATTAAGGCAATTGGAAGGAATTACCTTGTATGGCTGGGTGGAGCCCATTATGGACTCAAGAAGAGGGTGAATTCCCTGTTACTAACCAAAGGGCATTTCAGAGACAATGAAAGGCTATTAGGAGGCAGGCCCCACTCCTCCCTCCCCAGCCACAGGCCCACTCTGGCCACAGCAGGACCTGCCTCCAGGCATCATCCAGACACAGCTCATGGGCCCTCAGGAATGAAAGAGTCCTGCATAGGGAGCCCCACTTTGTCGGGACCAGTGGGGGGTGGGGAGATAGGACAGGAGCTGTGTCCCCAAAGTCTTCCCTGTGGTGCCCCCAGCCCAGCCCCCAATTCCTGCCACATGGCTCTTGGGCTGGCTGGCCCAGTTTGCTTTCAGGCCACCTTGGAGCCTCAGTCCCAGCGCCAGGGGCCCGCTCGCCCACTCACTCTGTGCAAAGAGCTGGGAGATGGTCTTCCGGGTGTCCTGAGAGCCCTCATGCTCCTTCTCAGCGAGCTGCTTGTTGGCTGTCTCCATGCGCTCTGTGGGATTGGAGAGGGTCACTCAGGCTTCCGACCACATATGCTTCTTACCCCTCAGACACAAACCCTGACAGAGATAAACTTGCTCCTTCTTGCCAATGCCAGGAACGGGGGACTAGAGATATATGGCCCCAAACCTGAACCCCCAAAGGAAGCTGGCC
>NW_027187307.1:1059123-1084195 GCF_028583685.1 Petaurus breviceps papuanus
ACTAGAGATATATGGCCCCAAACCTGAACCCCCAAAGGAAGCTGGCCCACCAGGGAGGGAGAGAGAGAAAGCCACATGATGCTGCCTCCTCCTCCATGTTGTGAAAACAACCAAGCGCCATGGCCTAAGAGAAGGAGTGTCAGAAAGCTCATCCCCAGGGCAGCCCAGAGTCTTTGGAATGTTGGAACTGGCGGCTGCTTGTTCAGCTGGGCCCCAGGGGACATAACCGGCAACAGCAGGGGGAAGGTATGCCGAGCCAAATTCAATCTCCATGGAAGGAAAAACTTGCTGACAGTGAGGACAATCCCTTGCAGTCTGGGTTGCCTGGGGATGCAGGCCCTGAGTGGGTTCACCTATGAGGGAGACTTTGGGAGGCTGGATGGCCACTCGTTCAGACCACTAGTGGGGGCTGAAGCTGTGATTGGGACTGGATACCTTCTAAGGTCCCTGCCAAAGTTGGGCCTCCTTGGGATTAAAGCAGATGAGTGGCGTGGGAGAGGAGTTAGAAGAGCCAGGTTCTAATGCCAACTTTGTCACTCACTGTAAAGGTGCTTAGCGCAGTGCCCAGCACATAGTGGGTACAATAAATGCTGGCTGACTGATTAAGAGTGACCCTTGGCAAAACACTTTGCATATTCCAGCCTCAGCTTCCTTCTCTGTAAACTGAGGGAGGTTGACCTTGGTGGCCTCTGAGTTCCCTTCCAGCTCTGAGCCCATGAGTCTGAAAAAGGCTTCAAGACCACTTGAGATCATCCTCATTTTACAGAGAAGGAAACAAGCTGGAGAAAGAAACAGAGGCAGGAGTACTGAACTTCAGGCTTGGAAGGTATTGTGGCTGTGTGATGTCAGGTACACTCCCCAGGCCTTGGTTAAATGTGGGGGCTTGGCTGGAGGACCCAGAAGGTTCCCCCTAGCCTATTGCCTCAGAGGCTGAGCTGCCCAGTGGGTATTCAGCCTGTCTGACTCCCAGGGAAGTGGTGTCCATCCCACCTCTGGGGAAGACCTTCAATGTTTGAGGACATTTCCTCTTCTCAAATTCAAATAATCCCAGGTCCTCCATCCACCCTCATGCAACTCGCCTAAGGTCCTTACTTTTCAAGAAGACAGGATTCTAAGAAACCCTGGCTTTTAAGTTAGAGGTAAAAGTAGAGAGGGTCTACTAGTTACCTAGTGCTAAGCCCTTCCTGTCAGCCCTGATGGGCAAAGGGACACATTGGGGGCAGACCAACTCCCAAGGTGGGCACTGGCTCTCCACAGCTTTGTGGTAGATAGCAAATCCCCTATTCTTTCACTGAAGAGACAAAAAGGACCACGAAACTGGGGTAGTCCAAGGGGAGAGCTGCCTGTGGTCATCAGGAGGGTTGTACAGCTAGGACAGGCTGCCCCCTCCCCATAGTGTCAGTCTGTCTCTCCCTCCCTTTCCTCTTTCTCTTCCTCTCTCTCTTACCCCATCTCTGTCTCTGTCTCTCTCCCTCCCTCCCTCCCTCCCTCCCTCTATCTCTCTCTCATACACACATGCACCTCCATACACACTCCACTGGGCAGACAAGAAGGAGGGAGTAGGGGTCATGGCCACGAACTGTTCTCTTGTTCTCCTTGGGGCCACCCTGGGAGCAGAGTATGCTCTTCCAGGTCATTTCTGAGCTCCCTTCACTCAGGGCAGGTCCTTTCCCAGGTGGAAAGAAAAGGAGGTGCAGCAGAAAGAATTCTGCATTTGGAGTCATAAACCCCAGATTCCAATCCTCCTTGTGTGACCTTGGGTAAGTCTCTGTCCCTCTCTGGGCCTCTTCCTTTGTAATATGGGGGGGGTGGGTGGGACTTGATGGTTCTATTCATCAGGTATGAATCTAACTAATTTCTCACATTTCACTCCCAGACTTTCATGCCCTAGAATTGACTACCACCACCAGAAGGCCTGTATTTCAACTGCCCATATCCAGTTCTTCAGCTCTTTCCCCAAACTCCCTGGTGCTCTGATGACCAAGAACTGTCTAGCCTGCAGAGGACCTCACCTCGAAGGTCCCGGTTAAAGTCATGGAGTCTGCGGATCTCCCCCTCGAGTTTGTTTCTCATGGCCTTCTCCAGGGTCTCCCGCTTGGAAGAGGTCTTCACCAGGTTCTCATAGGCCTCTGAGACACGCTGGATTTCTGTCTCCAGCTAAACATGGAACCAAAACCAGAAAGAGACTTAGCAATAATGTTTTGGGGCACAGGAGGGAGAAGAATGGGTCAGTCTCCAGCTTGATCCCTCAAGGTCTAATACAGACATTAAGGGAGCAGGAGTAAATGTTAAGAATCCCACGGCTAGGTCTGCATCCCAAAGATCAAAGAAAAAGGAAAAGGCCCCATATGGACAGAGATATTGCCAGCAGATCTTTTGGTGGTGGCCAAGAACTGGAAACTGAGGGGATTCCCATCGACTGGGGAATGACTGAACCAGTTGTGGTATATGAATGTAATGGAATACTATTGTGCTATAAGAAATGAGGAGCAGGCGGATTTCAGAAAAACCTGCAAAGACTTACATGAACTGAAGTGAGCAGAACCAGGAGAACACTATATACAATAACAGCAACATTGTGGGATGACTTAGTTATTCTCAGCAATACAATCATCCAAGACAATCACAAAGGACTCATGATAAAAAAAAAAAAAAACGCCATCCACATTCAGAGAAAGACTCTGGACTCTGAGTGTAGATCAAAGCATGCTTTTTAAAAAAATTTTCTTTCCTTCTTTCGTGTTTTTTGGTTCAAGTTTTCTTCCGTAAAATGACTAATATGGAAATATGTTTTACATGATTACATTTGTATAACCTATATCAGATTGTTTACTGTCTCAGGGAGGGGGGAGGGGGGAAATATAGAATTTGGAACTCAAAACTTTAAAAAAATGAATGCTAAAAATTGTTTTTACGTGGGATTGGGGGAAATAGTATTTTTAAAAGAATAAGTGCTAATGTACCTACCAGGAGAGAGCTCTCCACTCCAGAGGGTTCAGGTTCATGACTTTGGTTTGGCCCTAGTTTGTCCGACATAGAGAATCTCACCATTGAAAGGGGTCTGGAAGGCTGTCTGCTCAACAAGTTAATAGGCCTTTGTCAAGTGCCCACTAAGTGCCAACCACTGGTCTACCCTCAGGAATGTGGTGAGCTCTCAGTAGCCTATACATCATGTCATCCCCGCTTCCAAGATCCCTGTCATGGGGGGAGGGGAACATAGTTGACTTTCTCCATCTTACTACAGAGAGACTGAGTGATCTGCTTAAAGTTCCACAGCACCCCAGAATTGGGACCAAAGAGCCCAGCCTTAAGCTCAAGCCACTAGGTCGGGATATTCTTTCAAGCCTCAGAAAATGAGATGGAAGCTTCGAAAATAAGTCTGTGTCTTATTTAGAGACACCCGGAGTCCAGATGAAACCAAGGAAGAGAGCCCTGACCTAGCCTCCTCCAGTCACATCCTCTATCCCTTATCGAATCTGACCCAGTTCAGAGCCATTTTCCTTACCAAGAATCAAGATCTGATAGGATCAGGGACCCTAGAGGTCTGTACCATCCCCATGGGACTGTCATAGATATATGAAAGACAAAGACTGGGGCTAGGGAATGGGGAAGGGCTTGACCCCTTGGCCCAACTCTCACTGGGGATCTGAGGCCAGATATTCCCAAAGCATTGGAAGCCTTGTGGGGCAGCTAGTGGGGCAGCATTGGGTCCCACACAAGCACCTCTCCCTTAACCTTTGTTCTCCCTACCTTACTGGCCCTTGAAGTTACAGGACTTGGGTCTATAACTAACTTTGCTCTTCTCTACCTATGTGCCCTTAAACAAGTCATGCCCCCCTCTCTGGGATCCCTCAGCTTCCTCTTTGTGTAATTAGGGGGCTGGACTGGATGTCTCTAAGGCTTCCCTCAGTTCTGTCTATGGCCCCATGATGGACACAGAAGCATATCTATGCCTACCAGACACCTCTCCATGACCCTTCAGCTGGGTTGCATTTTGATTCCTCCCCCTTGGGCCCCAGTTCAAACTCAGCTCCTTCTACCCTCCCCACGGAGAGCTTGGCCATACCTCTGGAAAAGAGATAGAGAAGAGGGAAGTACTTGGGAGGGGGGACATGGGTCCCTGCTTTGGTAACTCCCTGGCCCCCACTGCCAAATGGAAGGCAACCACTCCCTAGCACATTCTCTCACTACCAACCCCTATCAGGGTGCTAACTTCCTCCTAGAATCAAGGCACCATGGCAGCTCAAGAAAGATGTCAACCTTTAAGCAGTTCAGCCAGTTCAGGATACTAAACTAGAAACGGCGGATTTAACAGGAGAGGCTATGGATGGCAACTTCATTGATGTGACTGGCTGCTATTGTCTCTCTGCTGAAGGACGTGAGGGCCAACCCCAACTGGTCTATCTTTAGGACCCTGATCTGGTGCTAAACAATCAAGCCCCTGCAACTTCTCCTCTTGAGAATCTCCTAAGGACATTGGCAGAGAACACCACCCTGGAGCTTCCCCACCTGCAAAACACACATGAGGCCCTCTTCCCCAAAGAGTTCACATGGGAGGTAGGGACAGAGAGCCACGGGACAGAGAAGGGTAAATGTTGGCAAAGCCTCCATGAGAAGTCAAGACTCAGGGGGCCTGTAAGTAGAAGCCCGTAAGAACACTGGGTCTCACATACAGAGAGACCACTGGCCCCAAGTTGTCACCAGTCACACAGCTTTAGAGAAACCAAAGCTCCTGTCCCTGCTGGAACTCCTCCCCCTTATCTCCCCACACATACACCATGTCCCTGAGTTGGAAATAGACTCTCCTAGCCTTTAAAAACATCATATGGAACTGGAGCTGCAGGGAAAGGGTCTGGAGCAAACATCTAAAGAATGATATTTCATTTCCCCTCTCCAAGGCTTTGCCTCATACCCAGAATGCTCTTCCCAACTGGAACTCTTTACCTTCTGCAATTTTGTCACTTTCTCATAGCAGGTGTCTAGCTCCTGCCGTAGGGACTGGTTCTCCTCAGAGAGAACCTCTACCATCTGCTGGGCTCTGAAGACGATGGCATAGGGGTCCGATGGCATGGGCTGGTAAGGTGAGGGCAGCTGCTGGGCCCGAGGCATGACTGAGTAAGCTTCTCCTGGCTGCTGCTGGTTTGGATTGGGCTGGCCCTGGCGGTATGAATCCCCCTGGTGGCCCTGACTAGGCAGGAATAGCTGCTGAGGCCTGGGCAAGAGACAGTTGGGCTCTCCCTGGTTTGGGCTCAGGGGGTGCTGCTGCGCAGGTGATGGCCTGGTTGTCGGTGGAGACTGTAGCAGGTTCAAGGACCCAAGTGATGTCACGGAAGATGTAGGGCTATGATGGTGAGGGGTCCTTGGCTGCAGTGAGATGTCCTGGGCTGGCCTGAAAGGCATGAAGAACAATCTGGTAAGTTCTTCAGCAAAGACGTTAGGGAGAGGAGTGGGGAGCACTATGGGGGAGGCAGGGAAGGGTCCCAATCCAACCAGACAATCCATGCGCTTTAAACAGCAAGTCCTGTGTGTGTGTGTTCTGGGCATAGAAGAAGGTGCTTGGGATTAGGGTTAGAGTCAGAATTAGTATCAAACCTACTGTCCAAGTACAAATGAATACAGAAGAGCCATGTCCCATAAACCCTCGGGAAGGGGCAGTAGCACAAGTATCAACAACTGCATCCTTACTTTACAGAGGAGGAAACCAAAGCTCAGAGGGGTTAAGTGGGGAAGAGTTAATAGTGTCAGAAACAGATTTTGAACACGTGTCCTTTCTACGTTCCAAGTCCAGATCTCTTTTAACTATTTCATAGTATCTCTCATTTCCCCAAAGCTCAGGCCCACTCTCTTCCAATAGCCCAAGGCCTAGAAAAGGCTAACGTCCTGGCACTTGCTTGGGTCTCTTTTCTGTGAGGAGTGAGAATGAATTTTCACCTAAAGGGCTGTGCTCTGGCCTTTCCTCGGTTCTGACTGATGAGTGCTCTACCTGGGTCTCTAAAGAGTCATCTATTACTGCTCACCCTTCCCACGGTTGATCTCAACCCAAGGATCTGAACCTAAGTCTTGCCTAACACTGCAGATGGACATCAAACCACATAGGAGGGGTGACCTGTGTTCACTCATTGGCCCAGGGAAGAGGACCTACGCCTATCCCCAGTAGTCCCCTGGGGCCAGAATCTGAAGGCTACTCCAAACACCAAGAGCACTGGACAGACACTGCTGCATGCTTCCCCAAATGCCAGCAGTAGTCCCTCTCGGTGGGACCACCACTAACAAGGGCTACACATGGCACTAGGTTTCAGATAAAGTCGGAGAACCATAGAGCAGGAAGGGCACTTCAGCATTAACTAGACTAAGACCTCACTTTACAAAAGGGGAAACTAAGGTCCAGAAAGAAGTGACTCTGATCAAGGATTTTGTGATGAGTCGGTGGCAGGGCTGGGACTAGCGTGACTGCCAACTCCAAGGTCCTTTGCCCCATACCGCCACCGGTAGCCAACTTGATGACCATCTGTATTGCCGAGAATTCTGAGCTATGCTGTCATATGGGGCAAATCTCAGTGACAGAACCATTGTCCGTTCTTTCATGTGGGGCTTGGGGCCAAGTGACTAGAAGAATAGAAGGTCCTTGAGGACAGGATGGTTGTGCATTTCCCTTTGGTATGCCCAGTGCCTAGCTCAGAGCCTAGCATTGTTGCCCTAGGACAGATTAAGGCACTTCTTCCAGCATCCCAGAAGTATTATTTCCTTGGAAAGTCATGCACTGAACAGCAAGAGACCAGAGTGACTGCATCTGGAAGCCTGGGTACCCACTCCAACTCACAGATACTTGGTTTCCATGGGATTCATCAGGAGGGGACCTGATCTTTCTTCTCCCCAGGCCCAGGGTTCAGGAGTGGTCTAGGAGCATACCCCTCTAATTCTCTCCCCCGGCTTCTAAGAAGCAGAGCACAAATGCACAGTAAAAATGGAACCCACAGGAGGCTGGCCCTTCTGTCTAGAAGTATGGGAAGCACGTCTAACTTGCCAAGTAAGGGCCGTGACTAGCCTGGGACACACCCTGGTGATCGGGCAATGTAGCCAAGGGCAAATAAGGGCAGCACAGATAGCTGCTTCCCAAAGAACTCCGGCCCTATTTCTTCAACAGAAAGACTTGTTCCAGGGGCATCCCATCATCCAGACAGTCAAAGAACAAAGAACAAAAAAGATGGTCCTATACCCCTGAGCCCAAAGCTCTCAGGAGCCCCCTCATTCCAGACATGCTGTCTTAGGAAGAGCTCGTCCAATCAGTGTTCGGTGTTCAACTCAGCCAGCCCTCTACTGGATGCTAATGGGAAAGAATCCCAGGAGTTCTCCTGTACTTTGGAGGGCCATGTGTGCTTCTCCTTCCTGCAAACTGCAAGCATTTCCTCCCTTCACCAGTTAAGCAGGAGGTGGACCCCCTAGTCTCCTCTTGAGAATTCTCCCATCTTTTTCTGCAGGGCTCAATTTCTCTGTTCTTGGGATGCCAGGCAATGAAATCTCACAGTATCTACTTTTAGAAAACAAAAGTCCCCGACAAATATAAAGTAAATGGAAGAACAGTCTTATGCACATGGAGTTCTCCTCCCTAGCCTGCCCCTCCCAACAGGCTGAGGCTTGCGGCAGGTCACTTAACCTGCATATTCAGAACCCTCATTTGCCTGACACCAGCTGCCTTCATCTACCTCCCAGACCCCCTTCAAGAACTAGGGAGAGAATGGCCAAGAAAGGAAGCAAAACTGCTTGGAAAACGAACTGCTTTGGCAATTCCAGAAGGGCAGCTATGCATATGTATATATGGAGACAAAAGATACCAGAGCAAATCCAACAAGTGCCCAGCCACAAGGGTGGGGGTGGGGAGGGAGAGGAGACATCAAACCTAGCCCCTGCCCTCAGGAAGCTTAGAGTAGTCATAAGTGGCAGCTGGAAGGAGGAGGAAGCCCAGCCACACCTGGTACGTCCTCCAAAGCAAGGACTCACACTTGCCCAAGGAAACAGATGGCAGCTCCAGGGCTGCCCCTGCTCTGTGTGGGGCTCTTGCTGCTGGCCTGCTTAAAAGGACACAATGTACTGGCCTTTGGAGCTGACGTTGAGGCAGTTGGGGGACTCGGGTCCTAAGGGGGTGCTCTCTTTCAGGCCTGTAGCCCAAGAGCAGAACCAGGCTTCTCTATGATTCCCTTGGGCCCAATCAGGCAATGTTCACCATACAACCTCTTCTAGGTTTCTGGTGCCTTTGCTTCTCCACCCCCATTCCCAGCCCCCTCCCCCTAGCCCTCAGCCCCGAACCCCACCAGCCAGACCACACAGTCTGGTTGATGCAGCACTCAGCTGAGGAGTCTGGTCTCTCCCCAGGGACAAACTGAGAGGAAACAGCTGCGCCTCAGTTTCCCCAGGCTGTAAACAGAAGGGAAGAGTACTATAACACAGATCTCCATTTACTGGCTATTGTGAGAAGGAATGGACTTCCTTGCCAAATTCCATCTGGATCCCAGCAGCCACCCAGATGAGAAAAGCTGAACAGCATTAACACAGCTTTGTGGCAAGAGGGAGACCTGAAATCCCCTCTCCCTCTCCCCTGTCAGACAGCCCACCTGGGTGAGCTCCTCTGGGCCCTGACCTCAGAGGTCCCCCAGTCCCCAAGCAGTCAGACACTGGATGGCTCCATCCAGGTACCCTGGGTGCCCAGCCGGGAGGCTGCCTTGTCTCCAGTCCAGCCAGGCACACACTGGCATTGGTGCTCAGGTGAAGCCAGTAGCCTGGAACCCAACTGTGGTCCTTTCTTTCCCAGCCTCTCCAGTGGTGAATCAGAGAGGGCCGGGCATTCCTGAAGGCTGCCTTCTCTTGCACAAGCTGTACTCTAAGGTCGCTCTTAAATTCCACTGAACAATGATTGAAAGAAACCTCAGACCTGGGCAAGAGTTCAACAATTGAAAGGAGATGGCTGCTTTCTTTATAAACAAAAATAATCTTTTTTTTCAAAAGGTTTTCCTCTTTTCTTTGCTTAACAAAGCATTCAATCAATGTATAACCCTGGTGTGCAGAAAGAGTTCTGCCATCAAGGCAGGCAGACAAAGGTTGGGAGGCCGGCCTCCCATCTGGGCTATGTGGCTGAGCCAGGCGCCCGCCCGGTTCGGCCTTTCTCTGCCTTCTGTCTCCTAGGGGCACTCTGGGCGGCCGGGCGTCGCCTAATGGCCTGGCCGCTCTTTCCGACTGCAGACTTCTCCCAGTTTCATTCTTTCTTTTCTTTTCTTTTTTTCTCTCTCAAGCTCCCCAGCTAATCTCCAGACATTCTAGGAGCCTCCCTGGCAGAGAAGGATTTAGCAGCAATTTGCTCAAGGGTTCCTCTCTAGGCCCAGCTCTGTCATTTTCGGATTAAGGCCCAAATTTCCACTTTTAATTGCTGGGCTTCCTTGAAAAGCTAACTGGGCTACAAAAAAACAGAGGTCCCACGGGGTAGAGGCAGTACGGCCTGGCCTTCTTGAGCCGGCCTTGGCGGGAGCCTGCTTGGCAGGCCTGTTCACCCACCACACCCTGCTGCTCTCCAAGCCCCTGCTCCCACACAGGCAGAGTCCACTCAGAACAAAGCCAAGCCATTCTCCACCCCAAAAGGGGCCTAGTTCTCATTGCTTCCCAGCCCCACGGGACAGAAGCGGAGCCCCCTGCCAGCAGCACACAGGGCCAGAAGAGCTATATACCCGCGCAAAGAAATCTGGCTAAGAGGCCAATTTTCCTGGATTGGCTTTTTCCGGGATGGAGAGATCAGCAGATAGCTGAGGGGGGAAGAGACAATGACAAGTTATTCTCCTGGAATTTCGGCAGATAAATTTCCCCAGTGATTTAATCAGTAATGGAAGGGGGAAAAATGTCCCTCTCTGGGTTCTTTATTATTTATTTAGGCAGATCAAAGGGCTTTCCCCCCTTTCGGATTCAAGCTTTAAATGCTGCAGGAGGATTCAGATGACAAACAATATTGGTGAATGAGTTCTGAAAATAGCTTTCCTGAAAGGCCAGTGGGCTTCTTAGACACTGGCTTGAAATTCTGTCCCAATGTCCACCTCCACCCTGGCCCAAGACACTGAGATTCTCCTCTCCTAAACCAATGCCAGAAAACTCCTTGACACCCCATCCCACCCCTAGAATTCTGAGCTACAATAGGTTCCAGCTTGGTCTGAGGGGCTTGCTCATCGATGAAGCCACCACCCCAGTCTCCTTCTGCTTCATCAGGAAAAGCAGGGAGGACCTGGGGGTCATTCTCCTCATTTAACCTAGATTGGTACTGTCCAGTGACCCATTTCCTGCTCCAAGTCCCTTATCAAGACAGTGGCTCAAGAGGGACTTGACTTTTGAAAATGTTGCAGAAGGGGCTAGATGGGGGTTAAGGAAATCCCAAGGTTGGTGTTTTACCTTCACCCTAGTCTTCCCCTAAAGGTGCCTTCTCCAGAGGCACCTTGGGGACTTCAGGACAAAAGGCTCTTTGCACACTAGCCAATCCAGTAAGAGGAGAAACCTGGGACAAACTTGGGATTTGGTCTGGAAGGGCCCTTAGACAACCCCTAAGCCATTGCCTTCATTTTAGAGCGGAAGAACCTCAGCTCCAGAGAGGAGAAGGTCATGGAGCTAATAAAGAGGAATAGAGCCCAGGTTCCAGTGCTCTCTCTACTGCACTACCGAGAGTAATACTCCAATAATTCTAGGTTGTTTGGGTCCTGAGCCTTCAGATCTATGACTGTGTTTTCTCTCACTGCAGGGAGTAGAAGCAATGAAAAGACCAATGTGTCATTAGCAAGACTTGCACCAGGTCTTCCTAACTCCAAGGCTTGTCGGTTTCTCTCAATTGAGCTCAGTGAAGCCAGGAATACCCACTCTGGTCAATATTTTCAGCTACTTTCCCTAGCCAAAGGCAGAGGTACTGCTGTCCAGAGAGACAGCCAACCAGGGGTGAGCAGCAGGAGGGAACATTAGTATACCCTCAGCATTCCACAAGACGGAAGAGAACATTCCTCACCGTGGGCCTACAACTAAGAAACTGAAGAGATCCAGATCCAGAGGTCAACACTGGAGCTCGGGAGTGACTTAGGTAGCAAGCATTTAATGAATAGTGGCCAAGAATTGGGGGATGGGACAAGAAGATAGCTGCTTTACTGAGTCACCCCCCCACACCCCACATCATCTGTCAAAATGTCCCCAAGCTAAAGGAAAGCCCAAGGGAATAGTATGGAGGCAGAGCTGTGCAGGGCAGACACTGCTCACCTGCTTGCTCCATACTCAGGGAGATGCTGGTACCTCATCATGGGCCCCTCCATTCTCCCAGGCTGGCTCAGGCGATGTTCACTGAAGAAGTGCATGGTTTCCTGGGGCTTGCAGACCAAAGATGGGGTGGGCATGCCCTTGAAGGGGTAGTCAGGAGGAGGGCCCCGATGCTCCATGACCTTCAGGCTGGGCTGGGCTGGTGCTGGTCCGGGGTTCTTGTAATAGTCACTGGAACTAGCAGGGTTTTTGTAGAGGTCACCAGGCTGTGGTGGGGAGTGTGGAGAGCTCGTCACAGGGGCGTGAGCCTTGACCCCGCTGGTGGCCAGTGACAGCTGCATCAAGCGCTCACTCAAGGAGCGGACGTGACCTTGCTTGAGATCTCTGAGCCCCTCATCCTGGTGGATCTTCCCAGGGTTGAGCCGCTGTACCGCTGGCCGCCCCTCCGTTCTCATCTTCTGGTTAGTGACCCCGGTGACATAGAAGGCAGCCCCAACACTAGCGTGCTGCTGGCCTCGGAAGTACTGCGACTGGACCTTGGCTTCCTCATAGGTGGGAAGATCTTCACTGTTCTGCCTACGAGAGGGCAGCTGCTTCTCCATGACATTGTTGTCTACCTGGATCTCCTGGCCCTGGGGCTCTTGGCGGGCAGCATGGGCCCCAAGCTGCTGTGGGTGTGAGTGTGGGTGCACATGTGGATGCTGGTGCACGTGAGGGTGCTGGTGTGGGTGCTGGTGCTGATGCTGATGGGGGTGCTGGTGATCTTGGGGGTTCATCCCCTCCCCCTGAGAACCAGGGCTCCCACCCCCTCCACCGGGGAAGGGTGGCGCATTTCCTGTGGCTTGCTGGTGCAAGGCCAGGAGGTTGCGATTATCATTGGGGTTCCCATAGCGCAGCTGCTCCTGGAGCAGACGCTGTAGCACAGTTGGGGTGGCTGGGGGGTCTTCAGAATTCCTCATCTCCAAAGCTGGGGCCTTGTGGGCGGAGAGTGAAAGTGGCTGCTTGGGCTGCCCTTGACCTGCAAAGGGGAAACAGCAAAGTCTGAACCAGGGAGCTGACAGAGAGTCCAGGCTGGCCCCCACTCACCTACTCAAGCCCAGTAGAGGACTGGTCAGCTAGTACCCTGGGGGGATTGGGGTGGCATTGCCAGTCCCTAGCTGAGTGATCCTGGGCACCCAAAGATTCTCTGCCTCTTAACAGAGATGGCAATGCCAGTATGACCTTTGGGAATGAGTTACCAAGAACAAGGGTGCACAAATCAATTCACCCATGGAAGCAGCAACAGCAAGGCTAAAAAACCCCGGGGCGGGGGGAGAGAAAAGAGGGAAGAGGAAAGGAGAGGGGAAGAGAAGAGAAGAGAAGAGAAAATAGGAGGGAAGGGGAGAGGAGAGGTGAAGAAAGGATAGGGGAGGGGAGGAGAGGAGAGGGCAGGGGAGGTGAAGGGAGAAGAAAAGAGAAAAAGGAGGGGAGGGGAAAAGAGAAGAAAGGATACAGAGGGGAGGAGAGGGGAGGGGAAAGAAGAAGAAAGGATAGGGGAGGGGAAGAGAAGACAGGAAAGGGGAGAGGAGGAGATGAGAAGTAAAAAGGAGAGAGGAGGGGAAGATTGGCTTCCTAGAGGAAAAAAAAAGCCCCAATACCCTGATAAACAGTTTTTTCATGGCTATATTAGGGAATGCAATGTTTTTTTGGGGGGGGTTTAATAAATTCTGCATTACAGTATTGGCAGATGGCTGCTGATGGCAGGGGCTCTCAGGCTGCCTTCAGCAGTGATCTGACCATACCTATAATACAGAGATTTGTTTTTGAGTTGGTTGGGGGGTTGGAGGCAAAGATGATTCCAGGCCTCGCTCAGGTGCTTTGTACACACATTTGGTGACTAGTAGTGTTTCTTGAGCCCGTCTGGCAAAAAGCAGAAGCAATAGCCTCAAGCCTTAGCTAGGCCTGGCTGCAGTGATGGCAGGTGTGGGGGCCCACCATCTGCCCCACTGACCCACTGCGCCAGAGGGCCAGCCCTGCTCCCCGGTCAGAAGAGGGCCTCCTGTGGGGCTCACTCTGCTACTTCTCCTTATCGATTCTCTGAGACCCTTCACACTCATGTGGACAAGGGTCAAAGATCAAGGCATCAGGGGTCAGGTACCCAAACGGGTCCCTAGTCCCTTATCTCTAACCATTGCCTTTCAACTCACCCCACCCCCATTCGGCAAACACAAGCCCCTTGCTTTTGGGTCCCCATGGCAATGTAGGCGGTGGGGGGAGGACAAAGGTTAAAGTCTGGCTCCTCTGCCTCCCCCCCACCCCTGCCACCTTCAAGCCACTAGCCCTGTTCTCCCCAAGCTTACTTTATCATTCCTACTCCTGGCCTCTGCCACTGGCACCCCCTCTTCCAAGGTGGCAGGCCCTGTTCCCACCCACTTCACTTGGCTCCATGCTCACTGCATCCTGTCCCGTCTAATGACTGGGTTGGGCTTTTCCTAAGTCCTGACCACTTTAATATGTAGACAGACCCCTCTGAGTAAAACCCAAATGAGAAGTACCTGGAGGTACCTGTTTCTTCCTCTCCCTCCCCCAAAGAGGCCTAGGCACAGCTTGTCTCTCTGCCACCCCACCCTAAGCAAAGTGCGTCTTACCTATTTCTGCTCTCCTTTGGGAAACCTTGGAGAAGGAAGAGGCCTCTTGCTCTAATCTGGCCCAGCAGCCTGGTCTGTCTCTCTCTTCCCCAAAGGCCGTCGCTGTCTGACCACTGGCCACTCTGAAATGTTCAAAAGGAAGGGAGGGAAAAAAGACCCCATTCTCTCTTACCACCAGCAGCCAGCCAGCAGTCACCCAAAGCCATTCTTTGGGCATCCGGCTCCTGCTTCCTCCCACACTCCAGACTTTTAATGAGTTACTTTGCCTCGACTGGAGCAGAAAGGAGCCTCAGGGTCCAACAGCCATGGCCGAGCACTTGTCCCTGCCCCAAGACCTCTTAGAGGTGGGCAGGGACAGGCAGGACCTGAAGGTCTCACTGGCACCAGGACACCCCATAAGCAGCTCATTAAGGCCTCCAGTCAGCAGAGCTGATGGTGGGATGTGTCTTCACTCCTGGGCAGCCAGATTCCGTTAAGCGTCACCACCTTACACTTCGGAGGGAGTCTCCCTGGACATTGGCATCTTGGGAAGTCAGTAGGGCAAGGCTCACTGTCTGTCATTTGGCAGATGAGGAAACAGACCCAGGAAGGTGCTTTTCCTGGGTTCTTCATCTAGTACAGAGCTTAGCTTAGACCTGGCCTCAGTGCTAGGTGTTAGAGAAGACAAGTGGAGTGAGAAACATTCCCAGTCCCCATAAGGGCCAGGCTACCCTGTAGGAATAGGAGGAGTGGCTTGTCTTCACCACTAAGGGACCCCCCCCACCCCTATTCCAAGGTGCGTTGCCCAAGCCATTCCAGTTCCCGCCTGGCTGGGTCACATCCTGAAGACCAACCCTTCCTCTTTCTCAGTCTGGACTGGCTCTGTCTTGGTCCTGTTTGATGACTTCAGAAGCTACCTCTACCCAGTGGCCAGGGCACTGAAGCTGTGTGTGTGTGTGTGTGTGTGTGTGTGTGTTCATGTAAGTACACAGACACACACACACAGAGCTCGTGTATTTAGTGAGACACAAACAAAGCACATGGCTGACAATTCCCACAGCCCTAGCTTCAGTGGGTGACAGCTGGAAATGGAAAGCAAGGGCAGAGGAGTATGGGGTCTATGCCAGGCAGGCCACATTTGAAAGGCACAACCCAAACAGCACCATGCCTAGAAGCAGAGCACCAAATCCCAAAGCCCAGTGACGGATGGAACACAGCTTCCCAGCAGTGATGCCAAGGATCAGAAAAGAAGAAAAGATTCAAGAGAACTTGGCCACTGTACAGGGCTGGAACTCTCTCAGGCTGGCCTAGGGTATGACCACAGCCTGAGGCACAATGGTGGCCCATTGCAGAGCACATATTCCAGGACATCAGTCCCAGCTTGGGGGCAGCTTTGAATGAGGCTCCATTCTGTCCTGAGGAGAGCCCCAAGGGGAGGACCGTCACTATCAGATTCTGCCCCAGGTATGTGGCCTCTGCCCCCAAGGACCCAAGGGCTCTGAATCCACAGGGAAGGCAGCGTCCAGGGCTAAGCCCTGGCTCAGGGCAGCAGCGCTGCAGACCAACAACCTTGCCTGCTTTCCTCTCCCTCACCTGAGCACACTCCGCTCGGCTCTTCAGTGGGCAACAGCCGCACAGTGCTCTCTAGGCTCATACAACTGGGCCAGGAGCACGTGGCAGATTCCTCCCCCCTCCAGTCCCCCACTTTTTTTGAACTGCTATTTAAAAGAGGAAGAGAAATCCGTCTGAGGAAAAGCTTTCAATATCCTTTTCTAGTTTACCGAATTTTCTCAAAGACTCATGGGTCAGCTCTATGTCAAGACGCATAGATTGAGGGGGGAAAACATTGTTTATTTTGCTTTTCAGAGAAAGAAAAGGAAAAGGAGCCCTGCCATGTTCAGAAACCAAAATAGAATGAGCTCTGTAGTCTTCAAACAGCAAAGTGGCTCCAAGCACACCATGGCTTTGGGCACAGGGCTAAGGCCTGGGAGAGAGGGAGAGACACTCTCCAAGGAGCTGGGAACACGGACTGAGTTCCTCAGTAAGAACAAGGTAGCCAGGCCAAGCGAAATGCTGACTGCTCCTCTCCAAGTGTCCAGCCCTGACCTCTCCCAGGATACCTGGCAGAGGCCAAGCACCTTCCAAGGTGGTTGTGGGCAGGAACCGCATTCCCACCCTCAGAATAAAGCCTGGGAACATGACCCAGTCAGAGAGTCTTGCCCCCACTGCCCAGTAGGGTGGTGGAGAGAACTCATTTACCTATGAAATCCTGGTTACCTTGTCCCATCCAGCTGGACTCTCAGCTAGACTGCAGGAGGCCAGCTCAGTCAAGTTATCAATATGCATACCCATACCATCCCCCATCAAGGACACATGGGGCAAGGTGGAATTGATGTGTTTGTTCTGCCCTTTCCACTGGCCATGGGCACACTGACCCAAGTTGTCCCACAGATAATATCCCTGAACAACTCAAGAAAATTCACCCCTTTGGGCCTCAGTTTCCTGCTCTGCAAAATGAGAGAGGTCGACTAGATGACCTCAGAGGGCCCTTCTAGCTCCGAATCTAGAAGCCAATGAGCCTGGTTCATTTAACTCTGGGTAAGAGGACAAATGACCTTCTTGTAGGTCAAGCCTGGCTCTTGGTTTCCCCTGGCTGTCTTTCTCCAGAGTTCAGTGAGAATTCTGGGGTTTGGTGCCAGGCCTGGTTCATCGCTCTCTCCCCCTGGACCAGAATCTGAATCCAAATCATCTCATAGAACTTAGAGCCAGAAAGGACATTACAGATCCAACAGAAGCTAACCTCCTCATCTTACAGAAGGGGAAACCGAGATCCAGAGAGGAGAAGCATGGTATAGCAGAAAGATTGGGATCAGAGGACCTGGATTCAAATCTCAGCTCTGCTACAAACCACTTGTGCAGCTCTGGGAAAGTGACTTCCCACCTCTGGGCCTCAGTTTCCTCCTCTGTAAAATGAGTTGGTAGGACTAAAAGACTTCTGAGAACCCTTCTAGCTCTAAATCTTACCAAATCCAAGCCTTGGGTCAGAAGACGGAATGAGGCCCCTAATTCTTAATCACCATCTTTTCTGGCTCCAAATCTCCAATGTTATCATGGAAGGGCACTACTGACTCTAACATGAAAATGGGGGCCCTTGGTGTCCACGAGGTTGGGAACCACTGGGCCAGGGCTTATTGACATCTGTCAGAACATTCCTCTAATTTAAGCACCATGGTTCAGATAAGGGCGGGAAGTCCCAAGTCTCTTTGCACAAACACAGGGACAGCGGGTGGTAGCAGGCCCCTCTTTGGGAGGCAGGTGCTCTCAGGGCCCCCAAAGCAGAGGAGCATGAGTCCCATGGCCATGAGGCCCAGGGAAGACCCTAGTCACCAGAGCACCCTCAAGAGGTGCCCTCCATCTGCTCCTAAGAGGGTAGGAGCTCTTTCTGGTCAACTTGTTCCAACCTTTATCTCAGTTAAGACAGTAAATGATCTCCTGGCCAGCTCTCAGGAAAAGAAAAGGCCTCTGGAAACGTGGTCAGAAACCACTCAGCACTCTATCTTCTGCACCCCAGTCGACCTTTCCAAAGCAGCTACCCCACCCTGCCCCTGTCCCCCTCTCCTACCAACCCAGGGTGTCACCTAGCAGGCTCCACAGCCTCCTGGGAACGAAACCAGGCCCAGGGGAGCTGGGTGGCATCCCTGGGGCTGGGAAGAGAGCACAGTGGAATTCAGGCTCCGAGAAGAAGCCAGCTTGCAGGTACTTGTCCTAAATTGCTAGCCAGCCAAGGAGCTAATTAGGAAAAACAGTAGGTGGGTGAGAATAGGTTCCTAACTGCGCACCCTCTGTGGGGTTGCAGTTTTGCCCTGGGAAGGCTCTGTTGGGCAGCTTGAAGACCCTGCCCTCTAGGACCCCAGGGGTCCTGGTGGCAGCAGAAATTCATAGAAGACCAGCACTGGAAAGAAGACAGAATCCCTATGTGCGAACACCCAGAACAGAGCGAGAACAGTGAGCGAAGCCACACCTATGGGCACACGGCCTTCATGCCAAAGGACTGAGTGGAGCCTGTCTTCAGCGGTCAGTTTGGCACTTGCTTCCAGCCATAGGAAGATCTGCAGACCAGCTCAAAGTGGTCAGGAGGGAGCTGAGCAGTGCAATGGGTGGATATGTGGCCAGGTGCTACCACTCCAAGATGCTGGATAATTCCCCCCACAAGCAGTGGTGGTGGGCATGGGAGTTATGTCTGGCTCAGCTGGGGCAGAAGCCAGAGGCTACAGGGGCTACTCCAGGCTAGGCCAGGCTTAGCCATATTCCCGCTGTGTTCTGGGAGGGGCCACTTTCTTCTGAAGGGCTTGGGGCTTGCTTCTCCCTCACACCCATCCCATGAAGAAAAGGCAGGCACATTCTCCCCATTTCACAGTTAGGGCAACTGACACCTAGGGAGAACCAAGGATGGCAGCTTGGAGGCACTGGGTTTGTGTGACTTTGGGCCTAGTTTTGTTCCTGTACAAGGAAGGTGCCTGCCTAGAGACCCTCGGAGGCAGGTTTCTCCCTGTAAACCAGACTTTGCCCCACTTGGATAAGGCGGGGGACCAGAACTCCATGGGCTCCCAGCTCTGGGTTGTGGGTCCTTTGTAAACAGACAAATCCTCATGTAGGATTCTCAAGAGGTTGGCCCAAGGAGCACAGTAGGACAGCACAATGCCTATCAGGCCAAGTGAGGGCATAAGGTTCAGCACACACTTGGGGGCTCACTCTGCCACATCGAAGCCTTGGCTCAGGTGCTGGGTGAGCACAGGTGTGCCATGGAGCAGGTGCAGGGCTGGCAGCCAACGTTCCAGACGCTCATACCAAAGGCTCTGAGTCACTCCCCAAGGAGATGAGGGCAGAGCAGAAGAGAAGAGAGAAAAGAGAGGAGGGAAAGGAAGGCTGGCTCCTCCCAGTGCTACCTGTCCTGATCCAACTCCACAGGCTCTCTGGCCTGCCTGGGGAGGCTTGGGCGGAAATCAGCTCAAGCACTGGGAAATGTTCCAGGCACCAATCTCGTCTCCCAGAGAGACTCCCAACACCCGCCTGATCCCAGGAAGCACCAAAAGAGCCTGGACACCAAGTGTTGTCATCTTAGGCACTTGGCCACAAACCTCCAGCCATATACAAGCCAGGACAGTTCCTGCCCTAAAATGAGCTGAAATGGAATACAGAGCTGGAGGGGACCCTGGAGCCTCTTCTAGTCCACAGTATCGAGGAGGACCAGTGGCCCAGGAACCTTGCCACTGTGCTGCCACCACTCGATGGCCTGACTTTGGTCAGAAACAGAAATGCTATCTGGCTGACTGAACACCTTCTGGCCAGCCAAGCCACCAGCCTGGGCCACCAGGTATCAGGAAATCCCCACAGAGGAGGGGACGAGGAGGCCAGAAAAGAGAAGCCAAATGAATGACAGGGAAATCAGCTTTCTCCCAAATAGATATCCATGCTCAGTAGTTCATCTCTGCTACCCAGGGCACAATGCTGGGCCCTGAGTCTGGGACTTAGATCTTGAACGGACATCCAGGAGAAGGAATCTCACTCATTCAGTACAAATTTCTACTCTTTGGAAATGACCCAAATGAGTGGGGTGGAGTGGATTGGGGGTGGGGGGCGCAGGGTGGAAGGGCAGGGCACATCAGAGCTTTCTAAGGGCCAGCCTCTGACTTGACTCTCCCCAAACAACTTCATTAAAGTGTGTCTGACCTGGCCAACATTTCTTGGCCTGGCCTCTTTCTTGTCTTTTTTAAAAGCAAGCAAAGAAGGAGGGAAACAATCACAGCACCCCCAGAACATCAGATTTCTCACCACTGTTCCTGTTAACACTCAGCCCACTACATTCTGTGATGTCAGCAACCCCCTCCCCACAAATATGCCAAGCATGTTCTCCCCCCCTCACCCCAAGGCCTGGGGTTTCTCGGCTCCTTCTCTGATGGAGTCCAGGCCTCTGGGATAATGAGGACCATGTGCAGGGAAAATGGGCTTTGGGGGGACACCCCCACCCATGCCTCAGCTGCCTTAGGAAGAGTGAGCAAACTGCTTCTGGCAGATCATTTGTCCTTATGGGGCTCGCAGGGCAGGGGGCTGTGTAAGAATGGAGCCAAGGAGTGGGCCACCAGAAGCTGGGGTGGGGGGGGAAGCAGGGTACACAGATGCTCAGTCCCCCTTCCCAGCTCATCCACCTTGACAGTGTGCATTATTCTCGCCATCCCTTTGAGGGGATTCCGGGCCTGCCACGCATGGCAACTTGTGTGCTCCCCGGCAGCCCTGAGAAAAGACAGTTGTGGCTGGGCAGGCCTCAGGTCCTGGCTACCATTGAAAGGTGACATAAGGCAAATCTTACTCCCCAAACTTGGATTTTGCTCTCCCCCCCCCACCTTGGCAAATCTCCTTCCCCCATGCCCTTTCTCTCATCTTTTGGGCAAAGTCGAAAAGCTTTGAAACCTTCATTGGGCACATTCCATTCCTCAGTGCCCTGCTCGATGCTCCTTAAGGACCTCTCCTGTGGACTGAAATATTCACGCAAAGGTAAGAGGCCTCAGGGTCCCTGCTTGGGGGCAGGGCCTACAACCATTTATGGCTTCAAGAAGAAAAAAAAAACCAAGTTCATTGAAAAGAGCAATGGTCAGAAACCCTAGTAGGTGGTGAGGCTGAAGGGGGTACCGAGTGCTGCCTTTGTTCAGGGGGCCTGGGGTAGAATCTCAGCTACCTGTGTGACTGTGCTTAAATCACTTTCCTCCATCAGTCTCAGTTTTTTTCCTTTGAGAAATGAGAGGGTAGGACTCCAAAACCTCTGAGATCTGGCTCTAAATTTACAATCCTATTTTTTTTAAAAAGCTTTCCTCCCAATGATCACTAAGTCTGACGTGTATCTAGAATCAGATTCAGAGACAGACCTCAGAAGTTATCAAGTTCAACCCCCTCTTTCAGAGGAGGAAACTGAGGCCCAGGGAGTTGGAAGTCTCAGAATCTCGATGAAGCTTCATGTTATTCTTTCCAAGAAGGGTAAGCCAGGGCCCAGAGAGTTTGGGTCACCCCAAGTCACATAGCAAGGAGAGGTGACTTTGGGAATGGGCCTTCAAAGCCTGCCCAGTCCTCCCATTATAGGAGGCACTATATAACCACCTTCTCCAAGCACTTTATTAACAATAGCTCCCATTTAGAAGCATTTCATAGATTTTCTTGTATTCCCCCTGTACTTTTCTGTTGGGCTACAACCAAATGCCATATTTCATAAAAAAATTAAACTTTGAATAGTGTGAATCTGAACACATATGACCATTATTTCCAGTAATCCGGACCCAGCCGTAGGTGCTGTTATTATCCTCACTTGCAGATGAGGACACTGAGACTGAGAAAGGTTGAGTGAGTTGTACAGGATCACACAGTTATAATAAGTACCTGGGGTAGGATTTGAACTCTGGTCATCTTGACTCCAAACCTTGTGCTTGACCCACTGGGCTACTATTTGTCTCTAGGGCTGCACTCTGGAAGCTCATCTACTCTAATGACCATGACATCCTAGAGTTAGATATGTATAGGACCTTAGGGACTGGGATCAATTTCAGTGGGGGAAACTGAGGCCCAGTGTAATGAAGTCACTTGCCAAAGGTCATACAGGTGGCAAGTGACAGAGTAGGGATTGGAACAAAAGACCTCAAATTTCAGAGCCCAAAGAGCCCTGGCCGGCCCCTTCCAGCAGAGGCAATCCCAGAATCCATTGCTATGGAGGTCTTGTTCAGCCAAAGCTAGAAGTGGGTGCTGGCATGTTAGGAGTTCCCGGAAGGCTTGGCTACCCAGCCTCCAAAGCCAGGAGCTTAGCCCTGGATGGGACAGGTCACTCACTCACCTGGCTGAAGAGGGAAAACTCCATCACTCATTTGGAAACTCCTCCCATCCTTCCTCCCTTTGGCCAATCCCAAGTAGCCCAGTCACAGCTCAGGTATGTCCCAATCCATGGAGGCAGGCCTCCCCTCCCAAGCATACAACCACAAGCCCAGGCTCTGCCCAGAATCCCAGAAACAAGCTCCTTCCTGAAAAGCACCAAAGAGCAGAAGTAGCAAGCCGGCCCTGAGTCTCCCCTCAGAGAGGTCCCCGATGGAAGGCCCTTGGTACCTGCAAAGCTTTCCTAAGTGGTTTTCCCCTTCTTTGTCTCCTTCCTGTAGCTAACTCTCATTATTCTCAAGGTCATTAAAGAAAGTGATTTGTGTTTCCCTGCTCTGCTCTTCCTGGGCCTCCCTCATTCCCCAAGCATTCCTGGCACACCCAGGCTGAGGCAGTCTTTACAGGGGTGTCATGACACCCTGCCCTAAGCAGAAGGGCTAAATGATTTAGGAGCAAACCACAAACCTCGCCTTTCCCTGCGGGGCAACTAGAAATGATGGCCTGGCAGATCGGATCCGTAAGCACCCTCGGAGGCAGAGAATGCAGTAGGGCCAACTCACCAAAGCTCTATCGATACACGGGAACAAGCTGCTGCCGCTGCTGCTACCACCGCTGCTGCCCACGATCCCACACAGGATGCAGAGGGCCCACTTCACCTGCACACACGCACACCAACACCTCTGGACCTGACACTGTAAGGCAATGAAGGCAATGTCATCAGTATCCAGCTGCCCATTGGCAAAAGGCCACCCCTGTGGAGTCACAGAGTCTGGACCCCAAGGGGCCTCACAGTTCAGTCCAACCAGGATCTGAAGTAGCCCCTTCATTACAGGCTGGACAAATGCAAGAGGAGGAAGTGAACCTTCTGCCCAGGACACTGTGAGCCAGCCCGAGCCCAAATCTATCTGTTTATGTCTCTGTCTCCCCTACTCCCCACCCCCAGCTGCTGGTGCCTCTTTCTCTAAGGTGACCTTGTACTTATCTACTGTGGATCTCCATGGAATAGATCTCTGGGTGTACACAGCCCCTCCGGTCCAGCATGAACTCCCAGAGGCCAGGGCTTGCTCGGTGCTTTTTCTGTATCTCCAACATGCAGCACCATGCCGGGCACACAGTAAACAACATTTCATAAATGCTAGCTTCCCCTTCCTCTCCCAGTCCTTCCCTCCCGGGTCAGACAGAACAAACCTAATCCTTGTCCGACACAGCTAGCCAAGGAGAAAGACAGTGAGGCATGTCCTCTGTCTCTCTCTGCTTTCTCCTCTCCCCCTCACCCCATCTTCTTTTCCAGACTCTACAGTCCCTTACTTCCATCAAGCGTCATATCGCAAGAGCAGGAATTTGAAACTGATGTGGTAAGGGTGGGGAAGAGCATCACCAAAATTGAGAGCTCAGAATGGGGTACTCTGAGGTCACCTATCCCAACTCCTGAGGCCCTGAAAGGGGAAGGGATTTGCCTAAGGTCACATAGGGAATCCGTGGCAGAAATGGGCCTTCCTCTTACATCCTACATTGCCTAATGAGTTGTCCCTCAGTGGCTCAATTTCTGTCCCAGTGGGCATGAAAACTGTTCCATCCTAGGCCCACTCCTTGCAAAAACTTGGGGAAGAATGTCAGCTCAGAAGTGGGGGGCTTGCTGTGACCCATTTGCTGCCATCCCAGGTGCTCTGGCCTCCATAAGAAAAAAATCCACCAACCCTGCCAGGAGCCCCCACCCCCCTCCCCTGCTTCTCCCAGCTCTCAATCATCCCATACTGAGTCTCTTTTCTTCCCAGAAAAGGCCAGGGAGCCTTCAGGGCTTCCCGTCCCAGGGAACCCCAGAAGCAAAGGTCATTTGTCCTTGACTTGGGAGTGACAGATCCTGAGATCTCAATGGGTCACCCAGACCAGAGCCCTTGGGCCAGGTATCACAAAAAGGCTGCTAAGCCCTAGAATAGCTAACTTTGCCAAGTGGGCCCCCAATACCAGGTGCCTCTCCCAGGCCCACAATAGGTGTGTCCCTGAAAAGGCAGCATTGAGGCTGTGGCTGCTTAATTGAATTGGTGTAAAGCAAGGCTCTTTCAAAGGGAGCTGGCTATTTTAGACAAAGCCCCAGTGCATTCTTCCCCAAAGCCAGGGGCCCCTCAATGGTGAGTTGGGGTATCTCAAGGGCCCCTCTATACAAAGGCCGCTCCCACGAGTGTACTAATGGGCTTCACTGTAGCCTGTCTTCAGCATTCCTCTTCACCAAAACAGAGGGGGGAGGGAAGCAGACAACATTAGGTCCCCAAAGACATGGTTCCCCTCCTCTCTCAGGGTCCGGAGGAATCAATAGGAATGGGTGGGGGAGGGGACTGCTTCAAGGCCTCAACAGCAGGGCTGGAAAGTTTCCATTGTCTCATTTGACACTTAGGGCTACCCAGGGACATAGGTGCTATGGTGGTCTCCATTTTACAGAGGAAGAAACCGAGGCTGAGTTAAGTGTCTGAGGGGGGATTCCAACCCTTGGCCATTGACCCTGTGGCCACCCTGGCTATAAAGGCACTGGGAAGTTGGGCAGATGCTTTTCCCCTAGTCTCTCTCACTTGGGCCGCACAATGACCTTGGGGGAGAAATGTGCGCCCCTGAGCAGAGAAAGAAGCCCTTGATTTTGGAGAAAGGGACATGGCAGGAGCCATTCAGCAAGCAATAGGAATGGAGCCAAAGTTAGAAAACACGCACACACATACACACACATGTGCACACACAATACAGTGCACATACAACAATGCACACATACAAATACAAAAACACACATACACACATGTGCACACACTATACAGTGCACATACAACAATGCACACATGCACACATAGAAATACAAACACGCACACACACATATACAAAAATGGGCAAATACAAACAAATGCACACACATATCCACAATACACAGAAATCCACATACGTGTACTCATGCACGCACGCACACATGCACTGGTTAGAAGGGGGAGAACACTCCATTCCGAACGGGCAGGAACTCAGTGTAACTTAGCAAGCCATTTTTTTGGCAGCAGCTGAATGGGGGGAAGATGCCCAGCCCGGCAGCCCGGGCACATTTGCCCAGTCGCCTCCTACAAGACCTCCCCCCTCCGTGACTCCAATGGGTTCCGACTGGGTTTGATGGGTGCAAAGGATGCTTTCTTCAACAGCCAGCCCCCAAGGAGGCCTGTTCTCATGCATTCCAAATGCTCAGTCGCCATGGAGGAGGGTACCTGGCTGCAAGCATTTCTCAAGTCAGGGCATTTTCTCTGCTCCTCTTCGAGATCAGTCCCCCC
>NW_027187307.1:1084595-1086247 GCF_028583685.1 Petaurus breviceps papuanus
GGGTGGGGGTGGGGGGTGGAGAGGGTAAGGGAGGTAGGGAAGGGGGGGGGGGTGCGGGGGGGGGGGGGACAAGGGGGGGGGCGGGGGGAGAAGAGGAGGAGGAGGAGGAGAGGAAAAAAGGAGTGGAGCGGAGAAGCGGGGAAGCCGCGCCGCGCCGCTGTCCGGGGCCCGGCCCCCTCCGGCGTGTTCCTGGGCTGCTTGCTGTGCTGTCGCGGCCGGTGCTGCGGCGCTGGGCTCCGGCCGGCGGCCCCGGCCCCGCCGCGCTCCTCCTCGGGCAGTCCCCGCAGGGGAGTGGAGGCGGAGCGCCGCCCAGTGCCCACCTCCCAGGCGGGCCAGATCCCGGCCCGGCCTGGCCCGGCCCGGCCCAGGCCAGTAAGCCGCCCGACGGGGCAGCAGCCGAGGATCTGAGGGGGCAGGGAGGGGGAGGGGGCCGCGGGGGACAGGGGACTGGGGACGGGGGTCTAGGGACAGGGGATGGGGGCGGGCAGGAGAGAGGAAACCCCGCCTACTCGCCCGTTGCCTCTGCCCATTGGTGAGACTTGTCGCGGGCGCCGCGTCCCATTGGCCTGTGGGGCTGTCCATCATCCCCCTCCCCCCCCTCCCAACCTACCTCCAAATTAATGAAGGCAAACAAGAGGCTATTGTCTTTCTCCTGGAGCTCGGCGCCCGAGTAGGGAAGCCTGGCCCGGGATCCTGGGGCTGGCGGCCGAGGTGTGACAGGAGCATGGCCGCAGTTCCCTTAAGGCCGGGCCAAGGCGGCGACTCCCTCCCCGCCCTCCCTCCTCCTCCGCTCAGCACCGGGTGGGGGCATCCCGTAGAGTAGCAGTGAAAAACGGGAGTTTGACTTCTCGTGCCCTGCTTAAACGCGCACGGAAAAAGACAAGCAGTGGAGCCTCAGTTTCCTCGTCTGTATTTAATGATGATTAGTGCAGATGTTTTCTTCCAGCCCCAAATCTGTGTGACAAGAACCTCGAAGCCGTTGGGGCCAACTGATGCTTGCAAAGGAGACATGGCCATATTTTAGGGATGGGGGCAAACTGAGGCACAGAAAAGCAAAGGGTGGAATAGATACAACGTTGATTCTAAAGATCAAGGGATCTCAAAATTAGTCCCTCAAACCGCATTTTTAAAGACCCTACGGTATTTGTGCCAGGTACTGAGTGGGGATACAAATCCCGAAAAGAAAACGATCCCACCTCTGAAACCTAGTCCAAGGGCCAGGCGCACACCTAAGGACAGCCCTTAGCTTTACAGATGAGGAAACGGGCCCCAGGGAGGCTAAGTGCCAAAGGTCCAGGCAGATAGTAAGCCTGACAACACAAACAGTGTTTGAACCCCCATTCCCTGACCCTCCTGGCCGGGGTGGACAAACCGAAACTAGTTTGCTGGTTTCCCAGTCCTTGATTCTGAGCTCTCTCGTTCACAATCAGAGATTTTGTAACTTAAAAAAAAAAAGTCAGTAGTTTGTGTGTGTGTGTGTGTGTGTGTATAAAACTGAGAGTAAGACACCTAGATCTTCAGAGGCTTTCTCCCCAGCTCCCTCATTTTACAGAGGAAGAACAGACCCAGCAGAAGCTTGCCAGAAGTCTCATAGCCCAGGCAAATAGAATGACTTTGCCCTTATTCGAAGTCCAGCGCTGTTCCCAAAGCAC
>NW_027187307.1:1086347-1176582 GCF_028583685.1 Petaurus breviceps papuanus
GACAGCTACTCGCCTCGGTGTGGTCCCAAGGGAGACACGGCAGTGATGAGCTTCGTTCGGCATCAAGTGTCTTGCTCTCAACTGTGTTTTTCATCGCACCTCCTCTCAGCTGGACTCGCATCCCCCCCGCCAAATTAGCCCACACTGCTTTTGAAAGAATAACTTCTGCCCCTCTTTTCTAACTGGGCTAATGAACTCCTTTTTGAACCCTGATTTGTACCAAGAGCAAGATGGTAAGACAGAGGAGCAGGCCTTTGGTGGGGATTATGTGTGTCCTTCAAAGGGGACGTGGGGAAACAAACACAGCTGAGACCATTTACCATGGAAACCACCCTTCTCTGCAGATCCCCCTCACCTGGAAAATTTCACATGTAACAGGGAAATCTAAACAGAAAGGCCTGCAAAGGGGCCTGCTGGGAGAGATTCCACAGCCAGTGTGCCTTGACCCCCAAGGCAGGAACAGTCCCAATCAAGGCCAGCTCAGTCCCAAGGGAGACACGGCAGTGATGAGCTTCTTCCTGCATCAAGTGTCTGGCAGATGGAAGGGGAGATGCCCCCTACAAGGTAGCAGGCCTCTGAATAGTATGTAGAAATGGGATCCAGGACCTTAGGAAAGCTTTTGGAAAGCAGACCATCCTTACCCTACCATCTACACATCCACCGACAGGCCACAGTACTGATAGAGGGGCCACTGGGTTGGGCCTGGCATTAGCCATGGAGGCAAGTCCCTGGGAAGATATGGAGGGAAAACTCAAGGCTCTCACTGGCCTGCAGTAAAAACATTATTTGGGAAAAGTGCGTCTGCCATGATCTTGGCCTTGTCCTGGGCAGGCTTCAAAGAGGAGGTGAGTTTTGACTAGTTTAGAAGGCAGAGAGAGATCTGATTTCTTTCTATTCAATTTCTCAAACCTTTGTTTGTAGAAAAGGAAAACAAGAAAGGAAAAAGGGTGGGAAGGAAGAAAGAAAGAAGCGAAGGAAGAAAGGAAGGGAATAAGCATTTATAGAGTGCTAGGTGAAAGGAATAAAAAAGAATGGAGAGGAAGAAGGTGAAGGAAGAGAAAGAAAGTGAAGAAAGAAAGGAAGTCACAAAGGAAGAAAGAGAAAAAGGGAAGAAGGGATTAAAGGAAAGGAAGAAAGGACAGACTAAAGTATATTTTTCAGGTGGCCATCTTTGATGGGTAGCATAGAGGAAGGGAAAGAGTCTAAAACTTGCACTGTCTCCTCACTTCTCCCCCCAATCCCCTCTAGGGACTCTCTGGGGACTCTAGGCCTCTCTGGGCCTCCCTTGCACCACCCTACCTTCCATCCTGCCCAAAGGTGAGGTAGATGAAATGAAATGCTTTACTGTCTAGGAAGGGCCCCTTCCTGTCAATGGCATTCTGGAAGTCATAGAGACTGGAGCTCCTGGGGCCTATGCTTCAGTTGGCCCCTCTTACCCAGTTCAGGGTAGAGAGTTGAGAGGTTTTTCAAGCAAATAACTGGGGTTCTAATTGGCCAACCCCAGTCCCCATGGCTGGTTCTGGAGGTGAATGACCTATGTTTCAATCCTACTTCTAAATACTAAAAATCTGCGTGACCCTGGGCAAGTCACTCCTTTTCTTGGGAGTCTCTTGTTTGGTGTCTCAGCTGAAGCTCAAAATCCCTGCTTCACCCTGCAGTGGTGAAGATCCTAAGAGAGAGCCTGCAGAAAGGTTGGCCTGTTGAATCAACCCCTGTGACTGCTGAAGCTTTGATTTGTGGCTAGCAAGCAGAGGCAGACGGCCCCACGTCCTCTTTGAGCACATGGATTCTGTGTTGGCTAGAGCTCTGGCCTTGAAGGCACAAAGCTCTGGGGCTCTGCTGAAGACTCAGTTGCTCCTTCAGATGCTAGGGGCAAGGGCAGAGGGACAACAGATAAAATGATGCCTCTTTGAGTGACTTTCCAGAGTCCCTTCTTGATTCGATCCAACAAACATTTATTAATTGCCTTTTATGTGCGAATCTCTGTGCCCTATGCCAAGATAAGAAGAAAAGTCTATACAAAGAATGAAGTACGAGACAATTTCCCCTGGACAGTGAATTCACCAGCAAGAGGCGGGTGGAACTGCTGCAGTGTGTCTGGTCCTGTGTTGGGATGGGAGCAAGAGATGGGTCACCTGGAGTTGGGCGTGAAAGGAAGGGAGGCCCAGGGTCGGGGTGAAGAGCAAGAGACACAATCTGGGCAAAGGTCCAAGGCGGGGGGATAGTTGGCTGAGTCCCAGCTTAGCCAGGAGGCCAGTTTGACTGGACCTAGAGTAATAGGAAATAAAGCTGGAAAAGTCCGTGGGATCCAAGGGGCCCAGGCCCTATCTTCTGTGCTCCCAATCCCCAGAAGCTCTCAAGTACTTTCTTTGGCTCTCTCTGCCCAGGGACCCTGAGGCCCCATCTCCCCTCTCAAAGCTCGACTTATTGTTTTCCCAGAGAAAACACTTGAGTATTTAAATTGCTGCTTGAATTTCGAGTTCCACTCAGCCTGCCTCTCTTCCAGGGAGCTCCTCTGCTTGCCTGTCCATCACCTGCACAGACTTATTGAGAGCCTCGGAGGGGCCAGGATGGATACAAAGCACAATCAGGCTTGGCCCTTGCCCTCCCTGAGCTCTCCAGTTCATTAGGGGATGGGCCTGCTGGTCTCTCTTTGGCTTTAGTAACCCAAGACAACATGGGAGCAGGGCCCAATAGGAGCCTGAGAATTGGGCTATTTATTCTGGCTCTGCTGTTCCTTAGTTGCAGACCATTAGCAGCCCTTTCCCCTCTCTGGGCCTCCGTTCTCTTTTCTTTCAAATGATGGGGTCCTATGATGCCAGGTGTTGTTGTGCTAGACTGGTTGGGTTCATGACATTTAAGATAATTGGAGCTGGAAGGGGCCTTGAAGGCCATATGGCCCAACCCCCTCCTTTTACAGAGAGGGAAAAAGACTTGTCCGAGGTTGCTCAGACATTGTACAGTGGCATACCTGAGATCTGATCCCCAAATGCAGTGTTCTTGCAGAGGGGGAGATCACAGGTGTCCTAAGGTGCACTAGGGCAGTGCTCCCAGCATCCCTGTAGCTTGAAGCTCACCTTTAAGACATGGCACCCCTCTGGGGAATACCAGCCTGCTGTCCACATGTGTGGAAAGTCACAGCATTGTTCAAGAGGGGAAAGGACGAGGACCTGTCCCCTCTAAGACTTCAGGAAGAGCTGTCCTTCCAAATCACCAGCCTTCTCTAATGTCCATCAATCAACAAACAGCTGTTAAATGCTTAACGTGTGCCAGGCAGCTCCTCCTGTGTTAACAAAGGTGGGCCAATGTCTGGCCTTCACCTCTTCCAAGGACTCCCCAGTATGTGGGAAAGTGTGAAGAAGAACCCCCATCTTGGGGCTCCCCTCCCTGGATAACTTCCTGTTTGAAGAAAGACCCAAATTGGTGTGACTGAGACTGTGCGGCACTCCCACCCCCAGCTGCCAGGGAGCTCCAAATTAGCACATCTTCCTCCAATTGCCTAGTGAACAAAAGAATCCCGAATACATTCCAGAGCCCAGGCAAAGGCATCAGACGGTGGTGAAGAGGCATCCTCCTGGGCTGAGGCTTCTAGCAGGCCCCAGGAGAGGCATGAGCTGGACTTTTCCAAGACAGGTTATCCTTGGGTGGGCCGGGACACTAGCCCAGCACATGCTGAGACCAGCTTTATCTAGACAGGAAAAGGACAAAGGGTAACACATGGGATCCCAGCACTGACTCGATTGGTCTTCCTTTTGCATCTCTCCCCAGCCTCAGCCCCCTTCCCCTCCCCCTTTCCCATGAATACACTCCTGGTCCAGACACAGGAAGCTAGAAGCATGATCCATGTGTGGAAAATGGCAATGTGGGAATTCTAGTGGTGTTTCCTGAACTGTATTCCTTAGCCAAGTTCCTGGGGGGGGTAACCCCCCCCCCCCAGGAAGCAAAACAGCTGCAGCTGCCTGCAGCCTGGTCCCCAAGCACCTGCCGGAGTAACCTGGGATCACCTCTGGGTGATGCAGGTCCCTTAGGACTTCCTGGGAAGAGGGGTCTGTCTTCAGTTTAACTAAATACCATGTCTGCTCTGGCAGCTTGAAGAGGCCCAGGCTAGATGGGCTCTGGGGAAGGTGAGCAACATAGCCAAGCCTGCTGGCCCTGAGGTGGGAGGAGGAAAGGGGCCGGATCCCTCCAGGAAATAAATGATGCTGAAAAACCCAAACAAATCCCTAAAAGGAGTTGCAGGTGGGAGAAGGGAAGGGCACGATTCCGGCCCATTCTGAGATATTCGGGCAAATGCTCTGGGCCTCCCCTTTCGATAGCATCCTGAAAGTTCAATGCGCACACTAACCCAGGGAGGGAAGGAGGACAAGTTTATCCTGGTCATTTGACAGGTAAACATTGGCTTTCAGAGAGGCTGATTCCCTTTTCAAGGCCTCTCAGCTAATGAGAGCCAGAGCCTAGGCTGGTCAGCACTGGTGCTGAAAAAACAAACAAACCCCAAACCAAAAAACAAAAAATCTTGAGAGTATGGGAGGTGAACGTGGAGGTTTTACAATGTTGCTAGTTCCCTTTCCCATGACTTGGATCCAAATCCGGTGTGATGATAAGCTAGGTCATAAAAGATTCAATGTTTGCATTCATGTTGCAAAGACCTGAGTTGGGAAGTGAAGAAAATTCAAAGGAAGAGAAGATTCCTGATATCAAGGGGGCCAAGGTCAGGGGCTGTTGAGCTGCAAGCCACCATCTAGTCCAACAACCTCATTTTACAGAAAAGGAAACTGGGGTCTAGAGAGAGGAAGGGATTCAGAGTCAGAGCTAGGAGGACTTAAATTGTCTAGTAACCAAATTATAGAACATTCTGGAAGGGACTTTAGAGATCATCCAATCTAGCCCTCTTATTTTATAGCCCAAGGAAGGAGACAGATTTTGGATTATAGGGCTTTGAGTTGTCAAACACTTCTTTCGACAGATGAGGAAACTGAGGCCCAGGGAAGCAGAAGAGTCAGGCTTCAAAACCAGGTCCTCTGACTCCAAGCTCAGAGTCTATAAGCACAGGAAAAGTTAAGGGATCCCTGAACAAGAACTGTGCTAGGCCTAATGCGTTAAAAAGCCAGTTAGGGGTCAAGGCCAAACCTGCCCTGAGATGGTTTGTCACAGTTCTGGTGACAGAACTCGAGGACCTCATGTGCTTAAGATGATTAATGAGGCGTTTGCTTGTTTGCTCTCCTCAGGGGATGAATGAACCTTCAAGGGCCGAGGATGACCATGTCAGTTATCTCAAAAATGCCACATAGAGCATCAGTGAGGCTGTGCTGCCCACCACTAAGGAAGTTCTGATGTGACTCTGGCTCGACCTGGGCGGGGGGGTTCTATCACTTAACCCTCAAGTGCTCTGAACAGGAATATTGGCCACAAACTCCCCACTTGATAGACCTGTTCCAAGTCAGCTCTTAGCAGGAGCTCCCAAACCATCCTTTCCAGATGCTCAGGGTAAGAATCGGTCCCATTTTCCAGACAAGAAAGTGGTCTTTTTACCCAGCTTTTCTAACAGAAGATTCTCTGTTTAACCATGGTCTCTACTGGGTGCTCACTCATCACAAGGGGTTATCCTCCAATTGGGCCTAGCCCCTTCCCCTGTGCTGAAGCTGCTCTCTCCAAGGTTACCTGCCAGTGATCTCTTCGTTGCCAAGTCACCTGCCTTTCTGTGACCTTTGTCCTGGACTTTTCCACAGAATTCTTCATCGTTGACCATGTTCCCCTCTTCCTCCTCCTGGGCTTCCCAGAGACTGTTGTCTTCTGTTTGGTTGGTTTTTTCTCCCACTAACCTTCTAGCTCTTTCCCAGTCTCCCTTACTGGCTTCTCCTGATCCTGGAGCTGAGCCCCATCCTCAGAGCTTTGCCCTGGGTCTCTTCTCTACCCTTCATTTTCCCACTTAGTACCCTCATCACCTCCACCAGGTTCTATAACCCCTCAGTGCAGATGGCTCCCCACCCTGGGTGTCTTCCTTCTGCCTCTTCCATCCCCCTTTCGAACCAGTTGCAAAGTCATTTGGATCTGACTTCCACCATATCTCGTGTCATCTGTGTCCTTTCCCCTCAGGTGTCCCTCACCCTACTGCACACCCTCATGGCCTCTCAAATTATTGGAGCAGAGAGTTACTGAATTGCATTGAATCTAATGGCTCTCCCTCCATCCAGTCTGCCCCCTCATCAGTCTCTTTCACACCATGCTGGTGCCTATGGGGTTGAACTCAGGCTCCCCAGACCTTTCAGGCCCCCACAACATGGTTACAACCTGACTTCCCAGGCCTTTTTTTGCTCGTTACTCCCCTTCACACACTTCACATGCCAGCTGAATTGGCCTAATTACTATTCCTTGAACTTGATTTGCCCTCACCTACATCCATGATTTTGCTGCGTTCCACCCCCACGCCTGGAATGCCCTCCCTCCAAATTGGCCTTTGCCTGGCTCAGGCTCCTTTCTTTCCTTCCAAGTGTAGTTCTGGGGACCGTTACCCCAACACCCACTGCCTGTGTCTGCCTACCATTCTCTGGCTGGTCTTTGGGAACGCACAGTCTCAGTTTTGGCCAGGACATCAGTCCAACCCATCCACCAAAAGCAATCCCCCTTTGGGTTAACCCTGGAATGGATCAGCCAGTGTCTGCCTGAGGACCTCCCCTCGGATTCCCAACATCCAACCAAAATCTGGGCTGAAACAGCTCGTGCTTCTGGCCTGTAGAGCAAGCTTTCAGATTCTTCTTAGGAGCTGCTCTCCCCTCTTTCTCTTTTCTTGGTCATGAACCCTCTGCTTCCCTCAATCATGGCCTCAAGGCTCTCGAGCTGACCAATGTCCTTCTCAAACCATGGTGACTCCCCTGTTGGAGCCTTCTATCCCCAGTGCCTGGGGCAGGGCCAGTACACAGTAGGCACTTAATGGACCTTTGTGGAACTGAAAGTTTCCTCTAGTGTCTGCTATCTCTGCCTTCTTCCCCCTTACTACTCAGATGCTCGCTGGGTCATTGAGGAATGCAGTCTTCTCGGGTTGGGCTCCAGTTCCAATAGCTGAAGCTGTTTTCCTAGCTTGAACCCAGCCTTGGGGAGTTCCTCAGAGGGACAGAAATAATATGATAGCGTTGCAGAGCTACAGGCACCTTCAACCTCTTCATTTTATGGAAAAGGAAACAGTCTCAAAGAGAGAAAGGGAGGCAGTTCGAGGGCACAGAAAAGGCTTGGGGTGGAATAGCAGCTTTGCCACTTACTGGATTGACTGTGTGACCTTGGGTAAATCCTTTCTCCTAGCTGGGCCTGAGTTTCCTCCTCTGTAGAAGGAAAGGTTCATCTCAGCCCTAGATCCTATGACCCTGTGACCTCCCCAAAGTTACATAGTCAACAGCCAAGCTGCAACTTGAACTCGGGTCTCTGGTGGCTGTTTAGTCTAACAACTTTTCTCCTCCATAGCACCCTGTCTACATTTATACCCAGAGATTTTCTAGGAACTCAAGGAGAACCTGCTGGATTTGGAGTCAGACTACCTGGGTCCCCATACCAGATCATCTAACTTTTTTGGCTGTGGCCTGGGGGCAAGTGTTTGAACCTCTCTGGGACTCAGTTTCTCTCTCTGTGACATAACAAGGTTGGCCTAGATGTAAGTCCCTTTAACTCTGAATCTCGGATTCTTCTCTTTCTGAGGCCACCCAATTCCGAGGACCCAAGCTTTCAGCAGGACACAGCTGGCTGCAGCTGTGTGGGTGTGGTTGGCTGCTGACCTAGAGATTTGGACAGAGGCACCTTCTCTCCCCCCCCCAGCAGTCCAGCCTCCTTTGTTCCCTTTCTGAACATGTACATTGTCAGGTATTTGGGATTTCACCCTCATGTTCCCAGACATCCTAGTCCCCTCCCCTCCCCACTCCTCCTTAAGCTCTTTCAGCAAAGTTCAAGGTAACAAGAGATTTCCATTTTTCCCAGTGCCCAGTCTGGGTCAAGGACGGGGCCCTTTCCCCCTCTAAGGGTTTATCCCAGTTCCACCCGGTCATTGAGTGGAGGAAAGAGGCCCCAGTGAATTCCATCCTCCCATGTCCCTTTTACAAACCCCAGCTACCTCTTCAGGACTCTAAAAAATTTTAATTGATGGCTTTTGTTTCACATTGTCTAAATTTCTCCCAGTATCCCTCCTCCTCCCCCTCTAAGGGAATCATCCCATGGGATAGTTTTAAAGAGAAAGGAAGAGGGAAACCAACCAGAAAAAGCCATCAATACTTTAAGAAAATTCTGAAAATCTATGCACAGCTCTGCCTAAACCCAGGGACTGGCCCCCACCCCCGGGGCCCCCTCCCCCAGCCTCTGCAGAAGTATCTTCTCCCATCTCCCCTTTGGAGCCCCTCTCTCTTTGTCATTTTGCTCTTTTGATGCTGGTCCTTTCCATTTCCATCGTGGGCATCATGGGATATGTTGTTTTCTGACTCTACTTGCTTCACTATGCATCGGTATGTCTGAGTTTTCCCATGCCTCTCTATGTGATCCTGTTCTTTGTGGCATTCTTTAAAGCCATCAGTGAGCACCAACTTGGTGTGCAGTTCTTCTTTGTCTCCAAAAGTGTTGCTTTCAGTAATTTGGGCTATCTCTCTTCATGAGTTTTGTTTGTTTGTTAGGCTTAGAGTTCCTTGGAATTCCTCTTCCCTTCCTAAAAGGACTAATCCAACCCCTGATTTTATATGGGAAGAGAGTGAGGTGAAGTGATCCCTGGATCTCAAGGTCCCAATCTAGACTCTTGCCCCCCCCCCCCAATCAAACCTAGGTCCTGTCCTTCCCACTGTAGCTTCATTTCCTTGGGTCACCAGAGCCTTTCCTATCTATGCTTAAAAACGAGTACCCTGGGGTATGGGTTCTGAAAGAAATAGTGTTTTATTTTTATAACGGATTTGTTTCTGAATATGTCCCTCTCCTGCCCGCGGCGTCCTCCCTGGTAACAGATTTCAAAAGAAATAGGACAACAAAACAGGCAGGAAACCAGCCAGCATATGCAGTATTCCATACCCAGAGTCCTCCATTCCTCCCCTCCCAAATCTCCTAGGTAGTGTCCTGGGGCAACTGTCCATGGAGTGTGTGGTGGGGGGGAATAGTCAGGACACTGGAGAGGGTGCCCCTGTGCCTCCAGATACCAGATGGAGGGCTGCTCCTGGAAGGGTTGCTACATTAAGAAAGAGATGACAGAGGACTGGCTGCCTGCTCCCTGAACTTGGGAGCTGGGGCTGGGAGGCATTTTAGAGATCCCCCAATCTATTCACTCCAGTAAACACTGATATATGCCTATTAGTATAGACAATGGCCATTTGGGCCAAATGGATAGAGCTGGAGGCCTGGAACTTAGAGGTCCTCAGTTCAAATCCTGCCTCTGTCATTTACTGGCCCTGGGACCAAGAACAAGTCTCTTAACCTCTTCCAGTCTCAGTTTCCTTATCTGTAAAATGGGAATAATAACACTTAGTTGAATCTGTCTCTGAGGTTATAGCCAGGCTCAGAAGGGTCAGGTAAAGTACTTTGCTAACTTTCAGGCCTTTGATGTCAGTTGTTGTTTGAGGCTGAGAATGCAAAGACAAAACAAACCAGTACCTGCCCTCAAGCACCTTATGGAGGAGGGAAGGAAGGAAGGAAAGAAAAATATTTATTAAACACTTACTATGTGTCAGGCACTATGCTAAGGGATGTAGAAATATCCCATTTGATCTTCACAACTCTGGGAGCTAAGTGCTATTATTATCCCCATTTTACAGATGAGGAAAGTCAGAGGTTAAGTGACTCCCCTAGGGTCACACAGCTAGTGTCTGAGGCTAGATTTAAACTTGGGTCTTCCTGACTGCAGGCCAGGTGCTCCATCCATGAACTATCCCGTGGTGTACCACCTATCTAACTGTAAGGGACTCTCCTTCAGTAGAACACTTTCACCTTCAACTTCCTGGGATACTGAATACAGGATATTGAATGTAACCTCTCCCTCCCTCTCTTTCCCTCCTTCTCTCCCTCCCTCTCCCTCCCCCATCCCTGTCCTTGTCCCTATCCTTTTTGTCCCTCTCCTCTCTCTGTCTCCCTCTTCTTTCTTTAAAGAAAACATCTTTATGTAGTCTTATATTACATCTTTTCATTTCCCAGAAGTCCTCTAGGTGATCTGGGTGGTAGTCATTTTCAGGGGTTTCTGAGAGGGGCTAAGGCCTTTTGACCCCAACTATTTCTCCTATGGTCCTTCAGTGATACCTAGCCTGGACAATTAGATCTTCATTTCTTCAGGGTACCCAGCTCCTCTTCCTCCTTCTCCCCTCCTCCCCCCAGTCCCCTCTAATAGTCCAACATGTAGAATGTAGCGAATGTTGGGGCAAATGGCCAGGTTGACAAGTGTGGGAAGAGCAATTCAATGATGTGTGAAGGTATTGCGGATTTGGGAGGAACAGATCTAGCAAGAACACTCAGTGATTCAAGGATGCTTGATTTCAAGGCCGAAGGCACTTTGAGATCATCCAGTTTCTTCCTTCATCTGACAAAGGAGGAGACTGAAGGGGAGAGGCCGAAGGTCAGTCGAGAGGGAGGAAGCTTCAGGGCACCCAGCAGAGCCCTATTTTCATCCTCCCATGCTGGGCCATGAAAACTCCGCCAAACGACAAAAGCCAGGCAACTGAATAGTCCCTCTTGTGTCCATTTTTGTGGTGGGATGGGATGGGAGGCCCATTCAGCTCCTGGCTGGGTTGGGATCACCATAGTGGATTCCTTCTCATTCCAAAGGCCCAAAGAAAGTCTGGCAACCTCGAATTTCTCTAGCTCATTGACTCCATCTAAATGGGACTGTGAGTATCTGGCATTCCCCCAAGGGGAGCTACTGGTTCTCATTAGGACTTGCAAAATTCCAAAATAGGACAATTTGATGTACACTGATAAAGACACCCAAATGTCTTGCATCCAAGGCCATAAAAGGTCAGGAGACCACAAAGACTTCCCGTGGGCTGCCACCCCCAGAAACCTGTTACTTTGAGTACTGCCCGGTCCTCTTCTACATCAGTGATCACAATTGTTGAATCTTATGATCTTTTTTCATCTCTCTATGGTGTGGGACAGTCAAACGTGCCACTTTGCCATTTGGTAGCTCCAGTGGCCCCTTAGTACCCCCAGGATCAAGCATCCATCCTGTGTTGGGCAGTTAAAGCCCTTTCCTCTATCCCCAGTCTTCTCAAAGCGTTCAGTCTTTTCCACGTGCTCCAGCATCCAACTATATGGGTATTCTTGCTCTTTCTCCCAGAGGACAATCCATGTCTTGTCTCTGGGTCTTCATACCACCCCATGTCTGGAATGCTCTCCCTCCTCTCTCCAGCCTCCTGGCTTCCTTCGAGCCTCAGTTGAAATGTCACTTTTGTCGGGAGGCCTTGCCCGGTCTCGGTAGCTGTTAGAGTTTGCTTCTCTTTATATTAGAGACAGATCCTTTATGTGTTGATTGTGACTTGCATGCTTTCTCTCCTACTCGAGCTCTTTGAGGGCACAGACTGTGAGTGGGTGCCAGAAGTGACACTGTTGGAGATAGTGGAAAGGTGTAGGGAGATGTGGGAAGGCCAAATGTGGTTTCAGGAGAGCCCAGGGGAGCTGATGAGATCACCATGCCAGAGAGTACAGGGAGAAGGAAAGAAGGCCTAGGATTGAGCCTTGGGGGCCCCTCCCTGTTAGTAGGCATGGCATGGAGGAAGAGCCAGCAGAGAAGACAGAGAAGGAGTCATCAGAGAGATAGGAGGAAATCCAAGATAGAAGGAGAAGGCCTATAGTGACTGTGGGAGTGGTTCATGCTTACCCCAGTTATAATTGATGGTATTTGCACAGGTGCCTTCTCTTCCCCCTTACACTGGATCACTATAATAAAGGCTATTTCCCAGGGTTCCCTTTGGCTAGAGAAGACTCTAGGGGCAATTTGGAGCCTGCTAATAGAGAACAAGGGTTTCTACTCTCTTGAGGAATTAGAATATAATGGTTGAAGAAGCTAGCTGGCACAGTGGAGAGACCACTGGCCCTGGAGTCAGAAAGACTTGAGTTCAGATCCAGCCTCAGACACTTACTAGCTGTGTGACCCTGGGCAAGCCATTTAACCCTGACTGCCTCAAAAAAAAACCCGAATATAATATCTAACATGAAAAAATCCGCAATTCATTGAGTCTGGCCACAGGGAAGTAGCAGAGTATGAGGGAAGCACAGGGTTGGGGGTCACAAGCCCTGGCTTAGGGCTCTGTTGTCTGACAGACATTAGCTGTGTGACCCTCCCAGAGACTCACCCGTCCTTCTTAGTAAAACAAAGACAACATTACCGCCTCTCTCTCCCTCCTAGGATCCCTAGAGTTTGTGTGGAGAGGAAGTAGGATTAGATATTTAGATTTGTAAGCTGTGAAGGGCCACCCAAATGGGGGAGCTTGAGTGGGCAAAGGCCAAAATCATCCCTTATCATTGATAAGAAAAAGGAGGCTTTGAGTCAGTTGGTAAATAGAAATTTTATTTAAGTGCTGGCTATTGGTGAGACTGTGCTATGTTGTGGAAGTTGGACGGAAAGGCCAGAAATGAGGCCCTTGCCCTCAAGCCGTTCAAGTGAGTTGACCCTGATCTTGAATAGCTATTAATCCCTGTCTTCCTGCCTTCACTGGACAATTCCAGCACATGACGGACAGAGCTCTGGGGCACTCCACTAGAGACTGGGCTCCAAACTGACATGGAACAATTACCATGTATTCTTTGAGTCTATCATTCAAACCATTCTAAACTCATGCAAATCTCTTGTCTAGGTGCCTTCTCTCCACATGTTTGCTAAGCACCCACTTTTGAGCACCTCCCATGTGCATGCTCAGTGTGTGTGGCGGGGAGGCAGGGATAGGGAGCAGAAGGGAGACAAAGGCATACTTCCCCATGGGCAGCTTGGCCCAGCGCAGGCAGGTACTGGTTGTGCTAATCCTGAAGTGCTTTCCCAGCCCCCCTCACTCCCCCCCCCAGTGAGAAACAAGTCAAGCAGGGGTCTGGCTGACGGAAGCCATTGGGAATTGTTCGCCAGCCCCCACCATGTGTTTGACATTATCCGAATCCAGGCTCTATTGACTTGGAAGTGAGTGTTTGCTGGAAGGGGAATAACCAAGGTCTCGCAATTAAAACTCAAACAACCTGTCAGCGTGTCTGTCACACTTGGGCCGGACGGCCAAGCTGTTGCTTGGGAAATAGTTCCAAGCTGGTTTTACAATAAAAAGACAAGGGCTGGGAAAGCGAAGGAGACTTGACTGGCAGCACGTCATTAGTGCTTGACAAATATACTTCCAGTTTTTTAATAGGAAAAAGTTTCCTCTTAAGAGTAGCTTGGATTTCTTGCTCCATTTTTGTAAAAGGCTTTTTCTCCAACTTCCTTCTGTTTTAGCGTCAGTAAATGGAGCTGGCTCTTTTCAGAGCACACACGTTGACAGCAAAGTAATATCTTATATTGTGGCCACTGGGACATAGGAAAGGGGCTAGCCAGAAATAATTGCTTTGACCATGTGGGCTTTTGGATGCATCTGTTTTTCTCCCAATAGTATGATGTATTTGTGGCATGTTTTCACCCTGATTACAAACCGTGATGGAAACCAGGGAGTAATTTTCATGCTCTGACCTTTTGGCCCTTAGAGTGGTGTGTCCCTTTTGGCCAGCCCTTGTGCACTTTTGGGCAAGATCCTTCACCCATCTGGCCCTCTCTTCCTCATTTCATTGGACCACTTCCTTCCAGTGTAACTTTGGCCGAGCATCTTTCTCTCTCCCTCTCCCTCTCCTAGCTAATTTGTAAAAATGAATGAATGAAAAGAGAACATTGAAGTGCTCACTGTAGGCCAAAAACACTGTGCAGGGCACCGGGTATTTACGTACAAAAAGCCAAGATGGTACCCATCCTCAAGGAGGAAAACCACAGACAAAGGGGAATAGTAGCCAAGGAGGGCCCATTTGGTCCAGAAAGGGGAAATGTTACACTGATGTTGAGTAGAGTTACTGGAGGTGGGAGGAGAAGATTGTTATGCCCTGTGCAGGAACAATGACAGAGTTAATTTGATCTTGATTCATGGTTCTAGAACTGGGGGGAAGGAAAGGGTGTCTGTATGGCAAGCTGCTGATTGGAAGCCCCCAACTACTAGAGTTGAGCCCTAGGGCAGAGGCTTAGGATAGCAAATTTAGATCTGGAAGCACCCCCAGAGGCCATAGAAATCCAGCCCTCCCATTTTACAGATGAAGAAACTGAGTCAGGGTGGTAAATCGACTCACTTAAGGTCCCAAAAGATAATAAGCTTCAGAGGCAGACTTTGAACTCAGTTCTTCTGACTGTAGTACCAGTGCTTTGGAGTCTTAGCTGGGGTGCTGTGACATTTGGAAACAGAGAAGTCAAATCGAGTTCAACAAAGACAGGATAGTCTCAGTGGATTTGATGACGGGATTCGAGTCTGTAATGCTGTCAGGGTGGTCTTGGGTGACTGTCTTCCTCTCTCAAAGCTTCCATTTCCTCATCTGTCAAATGGAGGGCTTGGGTTAGATAACCTAGAAGGCTCCTTCCAGCTACAGGACCATAGAGCCAATTTTCAGTCCACTCTGGATTTTCTGTGGCTTATTGAATTCAATTGGAGAGGCATTTTGGAAATCAGAGTACTTCATTTATGGCTCAGTGTGAAACTGGGCCATTGTTGGCATAGTGGATAGAGCCCTGGGCTTGGAGTCAGAAAGACCAGAGTTCAAATCCAGCCTCAGACAGACAGTTACTAGCTGTATGACCTTGGACAAATCACTTAACCTCTGCTTGCCTCAGTTTTCTCAAATGTATAATGGGTGTAGTAATAGCACCTATCTCACAGGGTTGTTGTAAAGATCAAATGAGATAATGCTTTGTAAAGCAGTGTTTAGTCCAGTGCCTGAAGGCTTGTTTGCTTGACTTCTTCTCTTTTGGGTCATCTCAGTTATTACCATGCTAATAAAAGCCAAGGCAGACCGCAGTATAGAAATGGTCAAAGCCTTTCATTGAGACTGAAAAGGAAATGAAGCCAGCACTGGGCACCTTCTCAGGAAGCCTGCCCTGAGTGAGTGCACTCCTCTTCACCTCACCTCACTCTGAGGAACACCTCGGATTCGGGTTCCAGCCTGCTACCTAGGGAAAACAAGTTGTTGGCAGCCTCGGGGCCCTCGCTGCAGGCTCTTGGCCATCGCTGCACCCAGCTGCTGCTCTCCAGGCTCACCGGGGAGCCGGCTGGCTGCCCACAAGCTGATGCCTGCTTTCGCCCAGGTTTAGCTCTTCACCCTTGACACCTTGAGACCCCTGGAATGCTGCATCTCATCCCCTTGCTCCACCCTGAGCTTCACTGTTCTTTCTCTTCCCAGGATCACCAGCTTCCCCCGTGATGAAAGACCCCCCTGTCCCAAGACACCAGGCTTTTGGGAAATGAAGTCTTGGCCACGTGGCCTTGTGGAGGCTTGCCGTTTTTCCTCCCCCATCTGCCCCCCCCTCATTTCCATTAAATGTCCTAATAACTAACGAAGGGGAAAGAAGTTGCATGGGGCTAATAGCTACCGTTCCACTCAGGAGCCATTAATCGCTAATTACCTACCATGTTCAGGGCACTATGCTGCTGGTACACAGAGATTACATGGCAGATACTCCTTGTCCTCAGGAAGCTTTATAATCTAGCAGGGGGTGTGGGGGCCTAGCTTTTTTGACAACTGGAGTCTGGCCAAGACTATATGGTATACAGCAAGTGAGAAGGAGATGACTTGGTTTACATTTGACATCTGAAGAGGGAAAGATCATTGGTGCCTGGGGCAGAAAAATTAGTTTTTAGCAGAAACCTCTTCCTTTCATACTCCCTACATCTTAATATACACTTCTTAAGACTTGGCTTTCTCCTGAACACATAGGTGAACTGTTTACCCTTTCTGGCAACGGTTGTTCTTTCATTCGGACTCCCTGGCTAAGGTGGGGGACTTGGATTATTTGTTCTCCAGACTCCAGCCTTGGATCATTCCCACCATCTACCATCTTTTGATTTTGCTTCTGTTCACTTGCTGCTGAGTGGAGATGGAGAAAGATCTCACAAGACTAGGCTGACTGGGTCCACTCCAACTTTATATTACATAACTTGAATTGTACCCTCTCTGCTGCAATCCTTTTATCCTTCCTTATTTGATTCATTCTCCAATTCATCACAAAGACTTTTTGAAACCTTTGCCTCTCTTCTCAAACCTCCCATGGCTCCCCCTCTTCTACCCTTTCAGTTGAAAACCTGGTCTCTAATTTCACTGAAAAAATTGAGGGTCCTTTACCAAAAGCTCCCTCATCTCCCCTCCTCATCTGCCATCTCCCAGGTGCCATCTGCCACTCTCACCCCTGTCTCACATGAAGAGGTGACCTTTCTTCTTGCCAATGCAAACCCCGCTATCTGTACACACGATCCCACTCCACCCCATCGTCTTCGGCAGATTGGCTCCTTTCTCAGCCCTACTCTCATTGATCTTCAATCTCTCCTTGTCCACTGGCTCCTTCTCTCCTGACTACAGATATTCTCATTTGTCTCTCATGTTCGAAAAAATTCTCCCTTGATCTTTTTACCTCTGCTATGATCCCCTATCTCTCCTCCCTTTTGTGGCTAAACTCCTTGAGAAAGCCACATGCAGCTGGTGCCTTCACTTCTTTTTTTCTCACTCCCTTCTTAACTCTAGGCTTTGGCTTCTGCCATCCTTCAAATGAAACTGTTCTCTCCAAAGCTCCTATGACCTTGTGTCAATACTCCTTCTCCTCAGTCTCTCTGTAGCCTTTGACACTGTTGATCACCCCTTTAAAGCTAATACTTTCTTCTCTCTAGATTTTCACGACATTGCTCTCTCCTGGTCCTCTTCCTACACATCCGCTCGCTCCTTTGTTGGATCTTTATCCACATCATGGCTGCCAACACGTGGTGGGGGAGGTCCTCCAAGGCTTTATCCTTGGCCCCCTTCTCTCTCCATGGCTTCACTGACATCTCTAAGTAGATTACTCTCTACTGTAGAGAAGATCTCTCTAAGATGATGCTTACTCAGCTCTGACCTTTGCTCTCATGTGTCCAACCACCTTTTAGACACCTGGAACTGGATGTCCCATACATATCTTAAACTCAACATATCCAAAACAGAACTAATTTTACCCTTCTATCCCTTCCCTCTTTCTAATTTCCCTGTTACTGACAAGGCCACCACTATCCTCCCAATGACACAGGCTCAAAACCTGTATGTCATCCTTGATCCACTACTCTCTCTCACCACCCCACCTGTCCCCATATCCAATGGGTGTTGGGTCAAGGCCCATCACTTACCCCTTCATAACACTTTCGACATTGCCACCACCCTGGGTCAAGCCCCCCTCATCACCTTCCCTTAGGACGATTGCAGTAGGTTCCAGTCTCCCCACTTCAGTCCATCCTCAGACCTCGGGGGCTAGAAGGAGCAGTTGGCATGCTTTTTCTTCTTCACTTCCATTTCCAGACCCTCCCTCTGCCACCATCACTCAGCAGATCTTTGTTGTGCTCCCCTTCTAGGCCCCTCACTTTCCACCACAGTTGTGCCTTCGCTTCCTTTTCTCTCACTCTCTTCTCAAGTCTACTCTTTGTCTTCTGTCATCATTCAAATGAAACTGTTCTTTCCAAGGTTCCAATGGCCTTTTCTCAATCTTCATTCTCCTCAGTCCCTCTGCAGCCTTTGAGACTGTTAATCACTTCTCTGAAGTTGATATTTTCTTCTCTCTAGGTCAGTGCCTGACACAGTCCTCTTGCCTACCTCAGCCCATGCCCTCTCAGATACCCAGTTGGGCTGCCCAGTTCCTCAACCTTCTTAGTACCCGTGAATCCTGCCTCTAAGGCTCTCTTGGTCACACATAAGAGTGGGCAAACCTTGGACCCCACTGAAGTATTAAAAATCCTGAGAATATGGCTGGGGTTTGTTTTTGCATTTTTGCTGCAAGTGGCAGCTACTTCAGGAGGCCTTTCTTGGGCCTCTGCCCCCCCTGCCCCCCCAGGTTTCCTTGGGTTGTTTTTAGATAAACCTGTTGCTGTAACCCCTCATTTGCCCTAGTAGGCTATAAGATCCTAAGGGGCAGGTAAAGCTCCACTCTGCTTTTTGCATCCCCAGTTCCTGGCCCAGAGTTGGCACTTAATTGCTATTTAGTGATGGATTATTGCAGATGGAAATATGAGCATAGGGTTCCTGCAAGAGGCCTAGGCTAGAGAGAGACCTGAGGGTCAGAATAGCATGCATTTGTATGGCCACCACTTTCCAAGTGTTATCTCTCGCCTCACAAGCACCCCGGGAAGGAGGTGCTTTTATCTATATTTTATAGAGGAGGAAATTGAAGCAGACAAAGGTTAAATGTTTGGCTCAGGCTCACACGGATGGCAATAATCAGAGGCTGAGATTTGAACTCAAGCCTTCCCAATTCCAGGCCCAGTTCAGCATCACTGCACCAGCTAGCTGCCGCTTTAGATGCATCTCTCTGGATTTCCTGGTCAGAGGCATGGGAGAGAGGCCGGAGAGGAGATGGCCAAGGTCAGAGCCTGAAGGAGCCCCCACCTTTGCTAAACTGTCACCAAATGGAAACCTGAGCAGTGCTGCCAGCTTTGGATACACACTCAGATACGATGCCACGGGGAGAGAGAGAGCTGGCACTTGAAATATGGAGGTGGAGCTGGTAAGTGCTGACTCTGTGGAATAGGGGCTTACTGAGGGCATGGGCCACCCCTTGGATAAAGGGCAATCAGACTCATATTGGGGCAAACATAAGCCTATTCTCATAGGAAAAAAAAATGCTTCCCCCAAACAGGTTTTGAAAATGTAGATTTTGAGGGGGGAAAATATTTTTGAAGCATTTATTTTATATGTAAATATATACACACATGTATATATGTGTATAGATATATATTTGCATATGTGGGTATGGTCTATGGACCATTTGACAGGGGAAAATATTGCTGGCACAAATGTTTTCTCCGAAAGTCCCTGCATCCACACTGCATGGCCACCCAGCTTCCATAACATGGGCGACAGAGCTGACATTGGCCTGATGATCTGTTGGAGGTGACTGGGATGCCAGCTTTGGCTTCCTTTATTACCACTCCTCATCCATCACACACCTCTACATTCCCAGCACCATAGTGAGGGTGGGGGGCTATAGTCTGCCCACATTGAGAAGGGAAAACTCCTTTGCCTCAGGTGGTTGCCCATCCCCCAGGGAGTCATTCTCCACCACGGGGCTCCCTGGATTTTTCCTCAGAGAAATTTCTTTTCATTTCCCAGAAATCTTATGAAACACCAAGACACTCATTATTAAAAATTGTTGAGTGTTACAAGAATTTCCAGTTGTTGAGGCCTAGTACTGGTGGTCATCCCTTAGTTCAGTGATAAAGGACCTGGAAAGCCTAGGTTCAGTTTGCCCTCTGGAGCAATATCTGAAGTTCCTCTCAGTGTTCCTTCTCTCTCTCTCTCTCTCTCTCTCTCTCTCTCTCTCTCTCTCTCTCTCTCTCTCTCTCTCCCTCTCTCTCCCTCTCTCTCCCTCTCTCCCTATTTCTCTCTGTCTCTGTTGCTCTGTCTTTCTCTGTTTTTCTTTCAGATTCTCTCGTGCTCTTACTTTCTCCAATTCTTCCTTTTTTCTTGATATGCCTTTCTATTTCTCTAAGAGAAAAGGAAACAAATTATGTGTCTCTGTTTCTTTCCGTTTCTTTGCCTTTATCTCTGGTACATTCTGAGCATCAGGTATCACCATGTAGCCAAGTTGCCAAGACACTTGCTTTTACTTGTTCTTTTTATCAGGAAACAGAGGGAGGAAAGGCCTCCTTCCATTTCGAGCCAGTCCTTCCTCCTCACTCTGGGTCACCTAGAAGCATAACCTTCCCTTTGGTCACTTCCTGGCCTCTGCCTCTGGCTCCCTTCTCATATTGGAAGCTTAATGAAGTCTTACCTCAGACTCCCTTGTTTGATCATTCTTGCTTCTAGGTTAAGGAGCTTGTGTAAGGTAAATTATTAATAAAATCATAACATGCTCAGAGCCCTTAGGTAAGAACAATTCTCAAAGAATTGTTAATCTCCATCCTACCTTAATGCTCGGTATTGCTGCAAGCTAGCCAGTCTTTTGTTCCATTTTCCTTTGCCCACCAAAGACTAATTATACTGAGACATACAATACACATTGGTCATAATTGAACAAGGGTTTCTCTGTAGGGGAAAGCACTTTCATAGACCAGGTTAGATCAAAAAGTTATAATAAAATTAAATAACATGGAAACTTAGGAGTAAAATTTCCCCTATATGTACATAGAGATAAAACAGAGAAAAGGAGAAAGCTCAAACTCTTTTCCATCAGCCTCTCTGATGAAAGAGACAAGTATTTGAGCCATATTTCATTCAGTACACAAAGGAGCAAGCAAGGGAAGCTTCAGCTGCATCAGTGTCCATGGAAGCAGTTGGGGCAGCACAGTACACAGAGCTCTGGGCCTGGAGACAGAAAGACCTAGGCTCAAATTTGGCCCCTGACACTAGCTGGGCGACCCTGGGCAAGTCACTTCACCTTTCTAGCTCAGTTTCCCCAACTGTAAAATGGGGATCATAATAGCACCAACATCCTAGGGTTGTGAGAATCTAATGACATAATATTTGTAAAACACTTAGCACAGTGCCTGCAAATAATAGGTACTTAATCCTTCCTTCCTTCCTTCCTTCCTTCCTTCCTTCCTTCCTTCCTTCCTCTCTCCCTCCTTCTCTTCCCTTCCTTCCTTCCTTCTTCCCTCTCTCCCTCCGTCCTTTCCTTCCTTCCTTCTTCCCTCCCTTCCTCAGAACTTCCCTCCCTCCTTCCTTTCTTCCTTCCTTCCAAAGCTTTTACCATCATGAGAAGGCCACCAGTAGGCTCAGCAATCATGGAAGCTGCAATCCCTTCCTGGGATCCAAAGACTCCAAACACCACTTTAGGGTTTTAGCACTTTTACTCTGTCCTCGGGGAAGTCTTAATACCTGGTTATCCTTTCTCTTTTTCTTTACTTTTCCCTTTCTCTCAGACTTTGGTTCCTCATGGGGTCCCGCTCCCATGGGATTCTGCCTCTGGACTCCAGCAGAGTCTGGATTCATCTGGATTTCTCCCCAGATTTGTTCACACTCTCTGTCTCTTTACACGTCCACTTGGGAGTAGAACTCTAGGGGAAAATCTCTTAAACAAAGCTTAGGTCTGGCTTGTGTTGAGGCTCTTCCCCTAAGGGATTCACAGTGATTTTACTTAGGGGACAAAATAGGTATCAGGTATTAGACAGTTATTTATTTCTTCCACCACAAAAGAAATGTTGAAAACACAGATAGTGGGAGCTGGCACGTGGCCTCTTCCTGTGAAGAACCACGTCCCCATGTGAGGGAAACTAGGGAGATTCCTTCCAGTAGAGTCATGAGGAGGTATGGATGAGTGCAGGTAGAAAGCCCATAACCAAGCTGTGCATCCCAGAGATGGAGGTGGATATTGTGTCCCCTATGGTATTATGGGAGAAATACTTGCACTTTTGTCCTTGCTATATCTTCAAAGTAAACATCTCTTTGTAAAAGCTCATTGATATTAAGTAGTTAAATGGAACTGGGGCCTAGTCCCTGGTGGCTAACAGTGGGGGAAATTCTCCTAGTAGTGAGACGAGCTGTTGGCATTAGAGGAGAGATACCCCGGCCCTGAGAGTACTCCTAGAACCCTGAAGGGCAGATGGAAGTCAGAAGATGCGTCAGCACATGATAGTAAACAGAGCCTAAAACGATCAGCCTTGGATCTGTCCTGCTTGAGCAGCTTGGAAGCTTGAGTCTTATGAGCAGCCAGGCTTGGCTTTTTAAGCACATTGAGTTCAGGATGATCTTGTGTATGGTCACCATCTTCCTTGAGAACTGGCCCTGACTCAGGAAGTGGTGTCTGCATTGGGGTTTGGCCACGTCCTGTTTCCATCTTGTCTTGGTAGCTCCAAAGTTTAGCACGGTTGCCAGCATGTAGTAAGTACTCAAGAAATACTTGAAGTCTTCTTTCTCTCTTTCTCTTTCATTCTTTATCTGTCTTGGGGCCCCTGTTACTTTTTCTCTTTTTCTTGCTGTCTCTGGGTTTCTCCAACCAATCAAACCACAAGCATTTATTAAATTTCTCTTTTGTGCAGGGTCCATAGCACTAAGCACTGGGGGGAGGGGGGCATGCAAAGGCTAAAGGCTGGAAATCCCCTGCCCTCGTTCTAATGGCAGAGCTCACTCGTCCAAAATGAGGCCTCTTTGGAAGGGAAGGACCTGGATCAAGACGTCAAGGGCAGAGAAAATAGGGAGCCCAGGGTAGATATGAAAGAGAAACCAGAAGGCCCATCTGTTTCTAGGCTTTCCTCTCTTTTCTCATTTGTTCTTCAGTCCTTCTGTCTGTCCCTTCCCTTTCTTTTTTCATCTCTTGTGCTTTCGTTTTTTCTGTAATTTTCGTTTCTCTTCCGATCTCTGCCTCCCATAAACATGTTCCACTGCTTCTCTCTTTTCTTTTCTTTTTCTTCTTGTCTCCATCACTTATCTGTGTGACTTTGGACAGGTTGGTTTACTTCTCTGGGCCTCAGTTTCCTGATTCTGTCCACTGAGGGGAGTGAGCTAGATGCCTCCAAAATCTCTTAACATTTTTGAGCCGAATTCAGATTGAAGAAGTTTATGGTTTGCGGTGCCATCTAGTGGTGAAAAAATCCCGTCTGTGGACAAGAACACAAGAAAAATAGGCATGCATAACAAAGCAAAACCTTTTCTAGTAAATTGTAATTTTTGTAAATTGTAAGATAGTAAATGATGGTGCTATTGATCATTCGTTTAACCCACTCCAAAGACCCGCCATGAGTTTGTAGGCCTTGTCTCTGTGTTTGGGTTCCTTCTGGGCCTGTTCTTCCTCTCACCTTTGGCCATTGACCTAAGCAGGTGGTGCTCTGATTGGCCATTGGCAACTTGTTTCCATTCCGACAGGATAGAGTCTTCCTCATTAAATGCTTATGGTAAATGCAACGAGAACTTCTGTCCCCCAAAGCTCCAAAGGTCCCCTGGGACCGTGCTCTGGAACTGCTGAGAGTTTCCTGGGACTGTGCTCTAGAACTCTTAAGAGGTTCCTGAATCGCTAAACAAGAACTGCCCCACTGAGGTCAATGTTACTGGAGGATCTTCCCATTTCTTCATTAGATCCTCTGCTTCCTTTTCCTCTGTCCACTGGATGTTGGGCTTTTGTTGTTGATGTTGAGTTATTTTCAGTCATGTTTGACTCTTCATGTCCCAGCTAGTGATTGTCTGAGGCCGGATTTAGACTCAAGTCTTCCTGACTCCAGGTCCAGCCCTCTATCCACTGAGCTACCAAGCTGCCTCTGTTACTTAAGTAACAGACTCCCTAAAAACTAGAATAACCCAAACATATAGTCGACAAACATTAATTAAGCACCTTCTGTGTGCTAGGCTGTGTTAAGGGCAACTCTTTCTTCCCAATCTTTTATTTCATGTTTTTTATCTCTTCCCCAAGCCTCCCTCATTTCTGAGATTCAGAGGTCTGAATCTTTAGGTTCCTCTATGTCACCTTAGGACAGAATGTTAGGGACCTCAGAGCCCCTGCACCCCTGCATCATGTTGGTCAGATCCCTCCCGAGGGTTCCGGCTCCTTTTGTCTGTGGCCCTGGAGCCTGGTTCAGTGCCTGAGCTGGGGTTGGCTTTGTTGATGGTTCCCTTTCCTATTGCCTGGGAGATTCTGTACCATAAAGTACCATTATGTATTTCTGGAGGTCAGGGACTGTTTGTAACCTGTCTTTGTATCCCCAACATTCAGCACAGTGCTTGGCACAGAGGGGGTGTTTAATACATGATAGTCAATTGATTGACGGAGGGATCAAGAACGAGTAACCATGCCTAAGTGAGTTCATCTTACGTGGAGAATGCAGAAAAAGGAGGAGCATGCCATAAGACTGGAAAACAGGTGCCCGTGACTCCTAGAACACTTTGAGATTTAGATCTGGGAGGGAAGTTAGAGGTCATTGCATCTATTTTATTTTTTCCAATTAACAAAACTTTATTTTGTTCTCTTTCCCCTTAAGTTGGAAAAAAAGAAATAAAAATGAGAACCTCGTAATGAATATGAGTCAAGCAAAATAAATCCCCTTATTGGTTAATGTCCAAAGCTTTTTTTTTGGCACCTTGAGTACATCACCTCCCTGGGGAGAGGGGGCAGATTGTTCCATCATTGGTCATTGTTCTTATGATCAGAGTTCTTGTGTCTTTCAAGGCTGCTGGTTGTTACAGTGTTACTATCATATATACTTATTTTATTCTTTATCATATCATAGAAATCTTCCAAGGTTGCTCTGAAACTATCCCCTTCCTCATTTATTATAGTGCAATAAAATTTAATTGCATTCCTATAACATAAGTTGTTCAGCCATTCCACAACAGCTAGACGTGCTTTCATTTGTAGTCTTTGCCCCTACAAAAAGATCTTTGATAAGTGTATTTGTATAAACGAGTCATTTTCCTTTAACCTTGATCTCTTTGTGGGTATCGGACTAGCAGTGGTATCAATGGGTCAAAGGGTTTGGACAGTTTAGTGACTTTGGGGGCATAGTTCCGATGGCTGGACCAATTCCCAGCTTTACCATTGTTGTTCAGTCGTTTTTCAGTCATGTCCGTCCAACTCTTTGTGACCCCATTTGGGCTTTTCTTGGCAAAGATCCTGGAGGGATTTTTAAAGAAGAGGAAACCAAGGCAAATAGGGCAAAGTGACTTGCCCAGAGTCACATAGCCAGCAAGTATCTGAAGCCAGATTTGAACTGCAGAAGATGGGTCTTCCTGACTTCAGACCCAGCACTTTAACCACTGAACTACCTAGCTGCCCCTGCCACCACTTCTTCAACACTTGTCATTTTTATTTTTTGTTAACTTTTCCCATCTGATGGAATCTAAGAGTTGCGTTAATTTGTATTCATTCCTTTAATTACTAGGGATTTCGATCACCTTTCCTATGGTTATTGATCATTTAGCTGTTTTTCTTTGAGAGCTGCCTATCTATATTCTTTGACCATCCTCCCTTATATGTCTTGAAATGAGGCTTTTATCAGAGAATCTCCTCCCAGTTAACTGTTTCCTTTTTAATCTTAGCTGCATTGGGTTTGTTTGTGCAACAATTTTACATTCTGTATAATTCAAATTGTTCATTTTATCTCCCATGATTCTCTCTATCCCTTGTTTGGTCATGAAGTTTTCATTCCCCTATCCATAGTTGTGCAAAGTAATGTCTTTGTTGCTCCTCTAATTTGCTTATGATGTGACCTTTTATAACTGAGTCACATATCTAACTGGAGCTTATTTTGGCATATGGTATGAAGAGTTGGGTTAATTGCTTTCTAGATTTCCCAGGAGCTTGGGTCTTGATCTCTGACCCCTTCTCTGCCACTGTGCTGGTTTGGGGCAGCGCAGCTCAGCTTCCTGATGTCAGGGCTTGGAAGGGGGCTTGGGGATGGACCCAGAGCCCTCTGTGGCAGGGGCCACACCTCCAGGCACTTTGGGTGCCCGTTAGGGCTCCTGGCCTTGGAAGACACCAGCAGAATGGCTCTGAAGCAGCAGTTTGCGTCATAGCCACAAGATGTCACTGTAGGATCAAGGATGAGCCCAGGTGTGCCACTTAACAGGCCTGGGTTATGTAAGGGTTCCTGCGTCACAGGTGAATGGGCCTGGGCTATGTGAACAAAGAATTCGAATGATTTGGCTGCATTGATACTGCCTTCTAATGGTGAATTCGAACCTTCAGGAGCCAAGAGGAGGGGCTCAGATGAGGATTTTACAGCGGACATTTGGGGAAACTGAGGCCCCCGAAGGAAAGTGACTTGCCTAAGGTTACCGAGGTAAGTAAGCATCAGAAGATTCGAACCCAGGTTCTCAAGAACGAGGGCTGGGTTTGGAGGGAGAGGTTCCACCCCAGGCCCCAATCCGAATTCTCTGTGTCACCCTGGCCAAGTAATTTCACCTGCCTCAGTTTCCTCAGCTGCAAAATGAGGAGATTGGTTCAAATGACCTGCATATCCATACTCCACATGTACACACAAATAGGCCAACGTGCAGCAAAGATTGCATATGAAATTTATGGCCAAAATTCACTAAGCATTCATCCAACTCCAGCCGTGTGCTAGGTGCTGTGGAGACAAAGGGAAAAATGAAAGGAGCTTATTATGTCCTGGTAGAAGGATACAACATGAACTCAACTTCCTGGCTGTGGGACCCTGAAGAAGTCACATGACTTGCTCTGTCCCTCAGTTTCCCCATCTTCAAAATGGGGAAATAACAGTACCTCTCTTCCAGGGTTATTGTGAGCACCTAACGAGCTAACATATGTAAAACATTTTGCAAACAGTAAAGCCCTATATAAATGCTAGCTGTAATAGTAGCTAATTAACATTAATATTAAGTAATACAAAGTTGTCTTAGGAGTGAAAGAGTGCTACCAGCTAAGGAAAGGATCAGAAGAGGCCTAATGTAGGAAGTGGCTCCTGATCTCTGCTTGCCAGGATACTAGGGAGTGCGAGGCAGGAAAGGAGAGATGAATTCCTAGGCACAAGCCAACTGGAATTCACTTTCCAAAAGAATTTCATCTGCCAACTTGAGTTTCTATACCTAGAGGCCAGAAGCTTCTTGTCAGCCTCTCTACCCCTCCAGTGCCCAGGCCAGGGCCCTGAACATAGTAGGTGCTTGATGAAGTATCTTTGGAATGAGCCACTTTGGGCCTATTTATTAAGCCTTTTCCACCTGACCCAGCCCAACCTCTCCAGGTCTATGGGCCCTTGGGCTGGACAGCCTGCTTCCCATTTCTATTCTATTGTTATTAAGGAAAGTGCAGAATGACAGGCAGCTATTGTTCCACAGAGACAATGAAGATGGGGTTGCAATTCACAATGGGAAAGTTTATAGTACTAATTGCATACAGAGCACATCCCTTAACCTACTTACTGGGAGACATTGCCAGTTCCCTTTTAGAGTTCAAAAAGGGCCCATTAGGTATGTATTCATATGCTAATAAGCATTGCATTATTTAAACCTGTTTTTCTTTTAAACTAGAAAAATGAGAATTGAGTAGTAGTAATGGAAACATATAAAAGTAGTAATTACCTTCTTCAAGGTGCAACCATTCCCATAAAGACATCTTAGCTACAGGCTCATTGGCTGTTGTTCCATTGGAGATGGTGGGGAAGAAGGCACCAGCTCACTCACTAGGTCCCCCAACATACTTACCTTCAGAAGGTGAAATCTCCAACTGCCTTTCAGCCTCTTTCAGGAGAGCAAAGTTTGGCTGCAGATGTGTGCAGCTTCCGAAATTCCTTCTTTGTGAAAGAATGTGTTCAGTGCATCGGGCTTCCTATGACTTCCATTTCCTTTCCGGTTCCCTTTTTGAACAAAGGATGTCAGAGGGTCAAGTAGAGGGGCAGGAGGCCTGCAGTTCCTTCCTCCCAGGCCTTCCCATGCATCCAGATTGGGTCCCTCCCCCACCCTGCCTGATGGAAAGACCGTGACAATGACAACAATGGCCAGTAAGAGCTGGGCTGATTCGAGGTGTCGGTCCGCCTTCAGGAAACTTACACGCAGTCTGACCTTAAGATGCAAATTCCGATAACTAGAGTCCGATTCCTCAGTAGTGGGGAAATCTCAAAGTGGGGAGAAGCCCATCTTCCTGCTCCCATGGAGCTTCTGGGCTGGGAGGGAGATAAGACATGGACATGAGAAAGCAGAAGAAACAGTATTATCAGTGAGGGCGGCTGAGGCTATGCATGCATAATTTGTAAATTGTAAATAAAAATTACATAAATGCTTAGTGAATTGTAAATAAAAATCTTTAGGATAACTGTATTTCAATATAATGAGCCCCCTTTGTAACTCCATGAATTTTATTTGCTTCATTTCAGACCTTTGTGCCCAGGACACAAGAAAGGTGAAGAAGAGATAGAAAGCAGGGTGCCCAATGAGAGCTGAGGAGACAAGAGTGTTTGCAGGTGTGTGGGGGTATATGGATGCGTGTACGTGTGGGTGTGTGCGTGCCTGAGTGCATGTGGGGTGCAGCTGGGGGTAAGCAGGAGCTCATTTCTCTCTAAGAAGTTACAGCAACTATTCAGCATCAGGAAAATGTCCCAGATTAGTCCAATGGGCTGTTCCTTTGGTGGCCACTAGGACCTGGCAGGCTCAGGAGCAAGGTAAGAGTCCAAGTAGAGTGAAGGGGAGTCAAATGAAATGAAATAAGGTTGGAGGGGTAGGGGGGACAGACAGGTGAGAGGATTAAATGCCAAGCTGTAGAGTTTGTTTGGACTTAGAGGCCATAGGGAGCCCCTGAGACTTCTGGAGAAGGGGAGTGATGAGGTCAGACCTGTGCTGTAGGCAGATTAATTTGGCAGTTGTATAGATGGGTTGGAGAGGGATAAAATTGGAAATTGGAAAACCAGTTCTGCTTTCTTCCACGACACAGCTAATAAGAACCTCTGTTCTGCATGACCGCACGTGTATATATATATATATATATACATATATATATATATGTATATATATATATGTATATATATGTATATATGTATATATATGTATATATATGTATAATCTATATCAAATTGCTTGCCTTCTCAAGGAGGGGGAGAGAGGGGAAGGAGAGAATTTGGAACTTGAAATTTATAAAAACTGAATGTTAACAATTGTTTTTACCTGTAATTTGGGAAAAATACATAAACATCTTAACAAGAAGGATGACCAATGATGATGCTGAGGCTCTGAACGAGGCTGTGGATCACGGAGGTGGAGGAAAGAAGGGGGACTCTGGAGCTAGGAAGCTGGGCACTGTGGGCACCTGACTGGTGGTGCCCTCAAGCACAATAGGAAGGATCTGTTATGGTGGATAGGGGTGGGGGTGGATACATAATGAATTCCCCTTTGTGTATCTTGGGTTTGAGATGTCCCTAGGCCAACTGATGGAGCTGTCCAGTAGCTAGTTGATGATCTGGAATTGTAGTGCAGGAAAGAGATTAAAGAAGGATATGGGGACTTGGGTACCAAGGCAGGGTCAAAGTAAAGTGGCCCCTGTTCTCAAGGAGCTTCCCTTCTATGGGGGGAGATGAAACACAAAGCAGATGGTACTGCATCTTCTTTAATATCATTCCCGTTGGGAATCCCATTGCCCTCTGATGCTGATACAGTTGGTGGCATCGGGGATTTGGGGATCAGGAACATTCTGGGTCATCAGTAGCTCTGGCTACTTTGGGGTTGAGGGTGGTGGTAGGGAGATGATCTGGGATGCCTGAAGCAGCGGTGGAGACAATTGCTGGGATGGATCACCACAAAGGTTGCTTCGCGGGCTATGGAAGTGGAGGTTAGGATTAGTGATCTGGGGGAAGGTGCTGCTGCTCTTCCCAACCCCTTGGGGGCAGTTGGTGGTAGTGGGCATGGCAGGCCGCTTCTCCACATGTTATCTCCTAGATCAGGGTTTCTTAAACTCTTTCCAGTAGTGACACTTTCAGTGCTTCTTAAACTGTGGGTCATGACTCCCACAATTAAAGAACTGCTGCCCCAACTCCAAGTCAAGCCCATCCACTTTGTTGCTCACCCTTTATATGGCTTCAGTGAGGGAGCTGAGCATCTCCAAAGGCAGCATCAGTATATCCAGTTCTTTTACTGCACTGGAGTTCTTCAGTCTCCTACAAGCCCCTTATCCTGAGTCATGTAATCGCACCCTGGCACCACATTGGACCTGTGTCCAGCATGTGCAGTGATCCCTAGGCACAGATAAGAGGAGGATTGTTCCTTCCCTCTGCCCTGGGCAGCTGGGAGTGTGCATAAATCAGTAACTTTTGGTATTAATAATGAATTGGATGTGAGCTCTACCGAAGAAAGAGAAACTCTATCCCATGCCATCTGTCATCCCAGACAGGAGCTGGCTGGGCATTAGTGCCAATACATCTGTTCCCGGCCTGACTGCACGACTTCTATCTCCTGACATGGCCCTGTGCAGAATGTCTCCAGAGTGGAGGGAAGGGCTTGGGCCGGTGGTGCACAGGGTCCTCATCTCTGGGACAATGGGGGCAGGAACTTCCTGAAAAATAGAAACTCGCACAGCAAAACACAACTTAAACCCCCCCCCCCCCAAAAGGTTACCCTTTCTAGGGCAGGAAAGGGCAGGGGAGGAGCCCAATGCAAATAATCCATGTCTCATATGGTGCACTATGAGTTTATGGATTGGGGTTTCTGAAGTTGATTCATCTGTCAGTAAGTCAACAGTTGCCTTGCCCCAAGTCAACTAAGGAGGAGTAGAAGGGTTTCTGTGTAGCAGTGAGGGCCCATTTGAGATAGTCCGAGTTTGGAGCCCAATGGTGGGATTTCCTGCCGCTATACATGGCAGCAGCAGAGTGGGATTAGAGCAGGTGGATGGTGGAAGTGACCAAGACTTGAGGAATGATGGCAAGACAAGGCAGCAGATTCTTCAGGGGTGGAGGGTGGGGTACATTCTGTTCAGAAGATCCCTGAACATGCTGATTTATATGACTCGAACCTGGCACAAACACTTTGACCATTAGAAAACGCTGTGTGTAAATACCAGGTCTTGTTGAGTCTGAAATGGAGTGACGTTGGTCCTGCTGCCACACCTCCCCCCATGAGATCCTTTACAAACCCAAGATGCTGATTGAATCTTCTCATCTCACCCCAATTATACTGGGCTCTTCAGGGGCAAATGGACCCTGTGATCCCTCCAACCACCCCTGCTGGATCTTCCCATCTCCAGCATCAGCCCCACTGGGGCAGTGTCGTCCACATGGGCCAGGCCATCCAGCTCAAAGACAGCTGGGAAGATCTGCTGGGATGGAGACACCTCTGGGAGAGAGTTCCACAGGGGCATTTCAGGAAGCACAAAGTGACTGTGGGTAGATACCCCAGGCTCGTACCTTCTGGGTCCCCTTGGGCAGGCACTTGAATTCTCTGGCTGCTGGTTGAGTCATCTGTTCTAGCTGACCCCTGAGGTAGTTTCCAGGGTGGTCATCCTAGGCTTCTGTGTTTCTGTAAGAGAATCTCAAACATTCACCAATTCCACTAAGAAACTCAGAAGGAGTATATGATTCTATCAATTTACCACGAGACAAACAGCTGCCAGGGCATTTTCTGAAATGGGAGGTCAGTGTACCTATGAGAGTGTACTTATGGGAGCTCAGAGTCTTCCCCAGGGACTTGGGCAGGCCAGCCTTTGGCGAGGCTATTGCAAAGAGCCAAAGTCTCAGGAACACAGTGTAGCCAGATGACTTGGGGACAAGTTATTGAACCTTTGGGGGCCTGTTTCCTGACCTGCTCAATGGGGATGAAGAAGCAGCCTCAGTTTCTTCATCTGTAATATGGGGGTAATAATAGCATGGCCTTCCCAGGCCATGTGACAGTTGGATGAGATAATAATGGTAAAGCACTTAGCACATAGGAAGCAGTGTATAACTACTTATTAAAGCATAGCATAAGGACAAAGCACTAGCTCTGGAACCAGGAAAACCTATGTTCAAGTCTTGTCTCTACCAGACATACTGTCTATGTAACCCTGGATACATTGCTTGGCCACTTAGTAGCCTAGGTAACTCTCTAAGAGTGGAATCTGTATTGGTGGAGGGAGTTTATGCATTGGAAGTTCCCTACATTGTTGAAAGCACAGGTCTTAATAAAAAAGGTGGGGGGAGGGATCATCATACCTCACAGGTATTGGCATGACCTCTCAAAAGGAGGGAAGAGCTAGCTAACTTGTTCTCCTCTGCCCCCCAATTCCTTCTCTTCCTTGACTGATATTGAAATTCCTCTGTTAGAGTTTCATTCCTTTAGTTTTGTTAAAGCTATCGTTGTTGTGAAAAAGGACATTTCCCTCCCTGATGGAAAGATGCTCATGCCCAAAACAACTTCTTTTCCCAAAACAATGTTGTGAGGCATGTTTTGAAGATGCCAGTGTGGGAGCAGAGAAACCTTTTGCCACTAGAGTGTTCCAGATCCTTCCCTTCCTGAGAGCAGGCTTTGTTGAGGAGGAGTGGGAAGGGGAGACAGCATGAAGGATCTGGGCACCTGAGGAAGCTGGATGGGCAGATGAAGCCTGCAAGGATGCAGCAGGGAGGAGCCTGGGGGCTGCTGGGACTGTGGAAGGTCACTTAACTCCCTAGGGTCAGAGGGATCCTACAGTTAGAGTGAGAAGGGTCCTGAAGGGCCATTTGCACAAAGGAAAATTTCGAAAAAAATTCTTTTTTTAACTAACAAGCATTTCCTTTCTTTTTCCTGCCTCCCTTCTTTCCCCCCTCCCATAACAACTCTGCATAGTACAGAGAAATAAAGCCCCACCTTGGTGTGTCCAAAATGTCTAAGTGCCTCTGCATCTTGGGCCTGTTAGAAGGTGGGGATTGTGCTTGGCCATTGCATTGGTTGGGGTTTGGAAGGCCCTCATGGGTGACTGGTTTTTCTGCCCCTTGATTTTGCTGATGAGGACCCAGGACTAGGGAGGATCAGGGAGGACTAAGGAGGACCAGAGAGGACCAGGGAGGACTAGGGAGGACTAGGGAGGACCAGAGAGGGCCAGGGAGGACCAGGGAGGACTAGGGAGGACCAGGGCCTTCCTTTCCCCTCTCCCAGAGCCCCCAGGCCTGGGAGCCGAAGCCCTCTGCTCTGTCCACTGTCTCATCATTGGATTTTCTCCCAGTTCCCTTCCCGGCTTTGCTGGGGGGGCAGCTCTGGAGGTTGTGCCCTGTAGATGCTGGACCAAATCACATCTATGTCTTGGCCCCCCTGAGCTTGGGAAACTGATTCCCTGATGTCTGGCTTCACCACTAGGCGAGCAGGTTCCTGGCCACATCACTCCCGGGGAGATGGGTTGCAGCAGGCATCTCGCTGGCTGTTAATATAGGAGAGGCTTGTGCAGGCACATCTGGAGAACACTCTCGCCTCCGAAGCAAGTGGATGCTAAGAAGCTGGTTGGGGGCTTCCTCCCTCCTTCTCTCCCTCCCTCCCTCGCTCCCTCCCTCCCTCCATCGCCTAGCAGGCCTATCTTAATGAGCCCTGGGCAGTCAGCATGCATATGCTGAGCCCCTCTTTGGGGAGCTGGGAGCAGGCTGACTTCGTGAAAGCTCCACGCGTGGAAAGGCGAGGGCTCCTTGCTGAAAGGAGCTCTCCATCCTCTCCTAGGGGTCTCAGCCGGCCGCCCGCCCGCCCGCAGCAGCCTCTGCTCGCCTGGCTCGCGGCAGCATCCCGCAAAGCTGCTCCCCCTCCCCGATCCCAGCCGATCAAGAGGCCCCTGCCAGTGCTGAGCACATGGGGGCCCCAGCACCTGCTCCCGCGGACAGCGGCGCGCGGATTCAGGAAGGGACACTCGCTGCCAGCTGCGGCTTCACGCAGGCGGAGGGCAATCTCTTTGTAGCTGGCTGCACCCTGTGCTGCCTCCGGGATCCCGCTGCACCACCCGCCCACCCGTGCCACTCCGCAGCACGCGCCCACCGCAGCTCTGCTGCTCGGGGCTGCCTGCCTGAGCTCTGCAGCTGGCTGGCTCAGCGCGCAGCCAGGCACGCTGAGGCCTTCTCGAAGCTTCCTGGGCAGGTTCCGGAGAGGCCGGTTCCTGCCCTAATAGCCGGAGGCCAGCGGCAGCCCAGCCCTGGGTGCTCCCAGTGCCAGGGTGGGGAGCAGCCCCGGAAGGAGCATGGCACCTGGGAAGGGCAGATGCCACGGAGGATGCTGGAACTCAGCTCCACTCGATGCCCTCGCTCCCCAAAGAACCATCCCAAACCCAGGAGGAGGCCGGATCACCTGCTGGGGGCAGTGCCCGGGAAGGTAAGTCGGACCCGGGCCCCTGGGGCAGGGACAAGCATGGGGACAACCTCCCGGGGTGGCTGTGGCCGAGGAGTGGCACAGGGCACAGGCTGCCTCTGACTGGCTGTGGCTCCCTGGCCGTCAGTGGGACCTGTCTGGGCTTTAGTCTCTTCCTGCTCTGGATACAGGGAGCCCCTTCCAGTCCTGCATCTTGTGACCTATGACCTAAGGCTCTTCAGACCTGATTGTGCGTGTATGTGTATGTGCAAGCATGGACTGGGCAATGTACATACATGTGCATACAGGCAGGCTTTGGGGCTAGTATGTGCTTTGTGCTGTGTTCATTGCATGGGCATGCATGTCATGTGTCTGCATAGGTACTGTGCATATATGCAGGTGTGTTTGTGTGTGTAGGGGGTGAGATTTGGGAAAATGTGGCCAGGACTTAAGGGGTGCAGGAGGGCCAAGGAGGGGAGGGGGAAGTCAGCAGGACTGAAGGCCCTCCCCCCAAAAAATGAAAGGGAGAAAAAGAAGATGGAACCCAAGGGCAAAGGGAAAGTCAGAAAGAAAAGCAGGAAATGCAGGCAGGCTTGGGAGGGGCTGCTGCCAATGTCCTCTCTGCATCCTGGCCCTGGAGCCCAAAGGGACCCACTTCCTCTGTGTGCATAGGGGGACACTGAGGCACAGGGAGAAGAAAGGCTTCCTTCGGAGAGTCCATGGAGAAGCTTGGATTGGAGCCACAGTTGTCTGTTTTCAAATCCAGTGCTTTCCCTTTCCTCCCTCCCTTCTCTTCATGCTGTAGCACAGAAAATAGAGAAGGGGAAATGGCCTAAGGAAGGTCAGAAAGGGGGGTCTGAAACAGGAATTCCTCCTTCAGAAAATGGGCCTCAGTACCATGGCCAGAAGGCCCAGGGCTGGGGTGGAGGGGCATGGCTTGGGAGGTCTGGGGGGGGGTGCTATCTACTTCACCCTCCTAGCCTGGGCCAACTCTGAGGCCACACTAGCATGCTGACATCTTGTTTGATGCAAGGGGCAGAGGGCAGTGAGAGACAAGGGATTCTGGGAGAGAAATTCAGAAAATGGCCAAAGGGATGCTCGTGTGTTCTCTCCTTATGCAGAAAGTAAGATGACGTATGTATAGATGACTGAAAAGGCTGAGGGTTCTGTACAGATATAATCCAGGCTTAAGCCAGACCCTTGCTTGGTTACCCAAAGAAATGTTGACATCTGGAACATGCTGGGCCAAATGGAAGAGGATAGTTAATAAATGGGAGTCCTGTCCTAGGGTTAAACCCCGCTTCCAGGCTGCAGAATGGGCAGCTGTGGCTCACCCACAGTACCTGGGAAAAAGCACTGGGGGGTTGAGTGTTCACAGAAGGCAGAGGGATTTGGGGCGAGGTTGAGAGAAGCTCTCATCTGGCCACATCTGGAGAATGGACGCAGTGTTTTCTGATGAGAGGGTGGGAGCCTGTGCCAGGGAGGAGAGGGGATCTGGGACCTGGGGATGCTTCATAAGGAGCCCAGAAGCCTCAAGGGGCACCTGGGAAGGCAGTGGGGGGCCCTTCAGCAGAGCTTGGGCTAGAGAACAGTAACAACCCACATCTGTGGAGCACTTTAGGGGTTAGAGATTGCTGTAACCAGATTACCTAGTCTGCCACATCATAGGCACACAGCCAATACTTATTGACTGGCTCTGGAGTCAGAGAATCTGGGTTCAGATCCCCCTCTGATGTTTAGTCCTTGTAGTACCTTGGGCAAATCACTTAAGTTCCCCATGCCTCAGTTTCCACACCTGTAAAATGAAGGAATTGGACTAGGTGACCTCTGGTGAGCTCTAAATCAATGGTCCTATCAGCTACTTTGATCTTCAAGATGACTTTGAGAGATAGGGGCTGTTCTTACCCCCATTTTAAGATAAAGAAGTGAAACACACACATAGTTAGGAAGTATCTGAGGCCAGATGTGAACCTGGTCTCCTGCTGCCAAGCCCAGCAGCTTTCTAGTCACTGGCTGTCTCTTCTGCCAGCCCCAAGATACCGTGATTCTCCTGGGATGTTTTACCTAGGGCCTCTTGCCAGCCGGGATTCTGGGGAGGCCCTGCCTAGAATGGCCTCAGTGTTCTCCCAGACTGGCAGGGGCAGCTGGCGCCACAGTACCGCCCGGGGCACAGTACCAGGCCTGGAGTTGGGAAGAACTTGTGATCTTGGCCAAGACACGCGTCTCTTTCTGCGTCAGGTTCCCCATGTGTAAAGTGGGGATCATCACAGCACCAAGTCTGAGGGTTTTTGTGAGGATCAAATTAAGATAATGTTGGCGCATAGTAGGTGCTCTAAAAATGTTAGCTCTTTTGTTTCTTTTGCACTTTAAGATTCAGAGAGTGCTCAGGATCAGATCTGTGAGGGTGCACTGCAGGTCAGCTGGGGTCCTCAGAGAGGAGACTTGCCCAGGGTCACATAGGCTGGTGTCAGGCTGAGTCAGAAGTGGGCCTGAGAGCCAGAGCCTGTTGCTCTCTCTTCACCGAGCAGTACTTCCTCTTCCTTTCTGGCCAGTTTTGCCTCTCATGTATTCAGCTCACATAAATGAAGGGTACGCTCCACGCTCCACATTATGCTGGTGCTCAGGTTACAAAGGCATACATGGCACTGCGGTGGGTGGGGCTCAGACCCACCACCTCCTCTGAGTGTTCCCCATGAGGCATGTTCTGCGGCCATTTTACAGCTAAGGCATCTGACGCTGAGTCTGGAAAGGCTGGAGGCGGGTTAGTCCTGCCCACCCAGCGCGATCTTCTGGGTTGCTGCAGGGGCCACACCCATGAAGGGATTTAGATTTTCCTTGGGTGGCATGTAAATTGTTTTCCTGTTTGTTTGTTTTCTACATTGGGGGAACTCCTGACTAACTGGAAGGCATTTCAGTCAGTCAGTCTGTCAGCTAGCATTTATTAAGCATCTACTGTATGGCAGGCACTGTGCCAAGGACTTCGTTTTATGACCTTTTACCTCTATGCTCATGTGTCCAAAGCACTTTGCAAAGGTAGGCAAGTGCGTCACCTGGTGGCCTAGTGGATGGAACACTGGGCCTGGAGGCAGGAAGACCTGAACTTAAATCTGCCCTCAGACACTTGTGACCTTGGGCAAGTCACTTGACCTCTGTTTACTTAGAAGGTAGTTAGGATAGAGCCCTAGGCCTGGAGTCAGGAAGAGTTGAGTTCAAATTTAAAATCATATATTTACTAGCTGTATGACCTTGGGAAAGTCATTTAACCTTTGCCTAGGAGGAAGCTAGGATGGAACCCTGGGCCTGGAGTCAAGAAGACCTAAGTTCAAAGCTTGCCTCAGACACTTACTAGCTGTGTGACCCTGGGCAAATCACTGAGCCCTGTTTGCCTCAGTTTCCTTAAGTGTATAAAATGAGTATAATAACAGCACCTACCTTGCAGGGTTGTTATGAGGATCAAATGGGATATTTGTAAAAACTCTTAGCATAGTGCTTGGCACATAGGGGGTGTCATATAAATGCATTTTCCCTCCTGTTTCTCCCTAGTCTAGAGGCAGCCCAGGTGGTGTGTTGCCCTTGGAGTTAGGAAGAATTGAGTTCAAATACCTCAGATACTTGCCAGATGTGTGATCCTGGGCAAGTCAGTTCACCTCTGTCTGCTTTAGTTTTCTCACCTGTAAAATGGGAGTAATAATAGCTCCTACATCTCAGTGAGATCAGCTTTATAAAGTGCTTTACAAACCTTCAAATACTCACTAAATGTCAGCTGTGATTGTTGTCATGATGAATATGTTGTGATGAGCCTTTTCACATCACCAGTAATGACACTCAAGGGGAAGCCTGCCCTGTGAGCTCTTCCACTTGAATCCTTCCAAGTGAGTGCACTCCTACCCCATTTGGGCCCCTTTGGGGGGAGTGCTAAAGTGCTGGCTTTGGACTGGAGCTCATAGCCTCAAAGTCCCTCAAACACCACCCCTTGGGTTTCTCATGCTGTCGCCACTGGCCTTCTCTTTGCTAGCTCTGGTGTGAACCTGTTAGTTTCTCCTAGTCCCTTCTTTGGGAAACATAACATCCTGCCCTCAAGAAGCTTTTATTTGACTGGGGGAGGGGAGGAGAAATCCTTCTAAGGTCTGTTTCAGAGGTGGGCAGGGCACTGAGTCCTGAAGGGAACCTGAGACTCTGGATGTGAAGGTGAGGAGGAGAGAAGGATAGACTGGGCAAAACCATGGAGGCTGGAGATGACATGCCATGTGCGGCTGGAGTGTCTGGTACCTCAGGGAGAGTGATGTGACAATAGTCTGGGATCAAATAGTGTCTATGGAAGAGTTTGGATTTGACCTAGCAGGCAATAGGGAACTACTGAACATTCTTCAGTAGTAGAGTGGCATGGAAGGTCACTTTGGTTCCACATTTTTAGCTTGAGAGTCTGACTGGGTCCTGACTCCAAGAAAATTCATTAGGTTGTTTGTTGATAACTGAATGCTGATGCTATTGGGGTTTGCTAGTGAGATCTGGAAGGTGTACTCATCACCACCCCTCCTCCTAGGGCTGCTGGGGATGCTGGGATGTCACAGGAGACTATTTATGAAATAGGGAAAGCTAAAAAATGGGAGACAGTATAATGTAAAAGAGAGGGATGTGGCCCACAACACTCCTGAGGGCAGCCTGAACCAGATTAAAATGTAATTGGGAAGTATTTAACAAGATAAACAAAAACACAGTTTCAAACTTTGGTAATGTTACATTTTTAAGCTGAGTCAACATGCGGCCCATATTGATAGGCCTCATGGATCTTTATCTATGGTTTTAGTGGCCCCCCTTTTCTATATGAGTTTGACATCACTGATTTAAAGGGCTGCTTAATGAAAATCTCAAAAAGGAAGCAATGATTCCTAAGAGCCAGCAAGGTCTTTGGACAGGTCACATCCACCTGGCCTCATTCCCTTTTTGGAAAGATCACTGAACTAGTAGATGAGGAGATTGCTATGGATAGAGTTTATCTAGATTTTAATCAAGTTTTGTTTTTGTTTTTGTTTTTGTTTTGTTTCTTTGGCTTTTTGGAGGGGGGAAGGTAGGGCAATTGGGATTAAGTGACTTGCCCAAGGTAACTTTTGTATTAAGTTTCTGAGGCCAGATTTGAACTCAGGTCCTCCTGACTTCAGGGCCTGTGCTCTCTTCACTGAGCCACCTAGCTACTCCTATTTTTTTTTAAATAAAATCTCTTGTGCTTTTTGTGGAGAAGGTGGAGATATTGGGATTAGTTGATAATGCATACAATTAGATGGAATCATAATGAGTTGGATGGCTGGGCTCAAAGACCTATTGATGGCACCATCAATGGTACAGTGTCAATTTAGGAGCCTAGATTTTGAGCTGACAGGACCCTTAAAAGACATCTGGTTTAACCCCCTCATTTTATGGAGGAGGGAACTGAGACCCAATGTGGTTAAGTGACTTGTCCAAGGTCACACAAAGTAGCAAGTGGGAGATTGGGAATTTGAACCCAGGTTACTTGATTCCAGGGTCATTGGTCTTTCCACTGCCTCCCAGAGAATGGGTCTTCCTGTTCCAGGCTATTGGAATGGTGAAGTGATGAAGGCCAACCCTGAGCGAAGCAGATACTGGTCCACAGCAAATCCTTGCAATCCTTGGGAGGAGATCTCTAGTGGCCCATCTCCAGGGATCTGGACTTGGCCCTGTGATGTTTAACATGGCTATCATTGAATTCATTGATATCAATATTGTGTCTCAACAAATCAGTTTCCTAAGTACAGGCTGTAGGAGGTATGGCTGGTCAACAGTTCACCTGAAAAGCTCTTGGAGTTTTCGTGGATTGGAAGCTCATTATCAATTAGAGAGGGAGGGTGTTGACAATTGGGGCCATAAGGAAAGAAAGTGTGCTTTGAAGAAAGAGAGATGAGGCCGAGTTGAAGAGGGAATGTGATCAGGGTATGAGGGGCTGTCAATGCAAAGGCACAGAGCTGAGAGATGGAGCATTGTGTGTGAGTACCAGAGGGAAGGCCAGTTTCACTGAATCAAAGATTAGGAGCTGGAGAGCAATGTACCAGGAGACTAGCAAGGTAGGAAGGGGCAAGGCTGGGAGAGGATGGAAGAGGAAAATGGAGTTTACATTTGTTCTTAGAGGTGACAGGGTGCCACTGGAGAGCAATGAAGACAGGATGCCAGGGTGACAGCCATGCTTTGGAGAAGGACTTTGGAGGCTGTGTGGAGGCCAGGAGACCAAAGAGAAGGCTAATGGGATGGTGCCAGTGAGCAGTGATGAGGAGCTGTAACACACGGGTGCAGAGAAGGGGACCCACATGAGTGATTCTGTGAAGGTAAAAATGACAGGATTTGGCAAATGATTGACTGTGTGGGGTGAGGGAGAGTGAGAAGGTGAGGACACCAGCACTGGGAGCTTGGGGGCCTTGGATGGCAGTAGCACTCTTGACAATGGGGGAGTTTCAAAGAGGGTTAGAAATGGTTTGGGGAGAGAGATAATGAGATCTTCCTTGGATGTGGGGAGTTTGACATGCTTACAGCACATCCAGTTTAGAGTGTCCAGTAGATAATTGGAGATGCACTCTGCCACTTCAGGAGTGAAACTGTTCAGCTAGATAGCTGAACTCATAGGAACTGACAGGGTCACCGAGAGGGCCGGGGCAATGCCAGGGCTCATCAGAAGAGCCTGAGAAGGAGCAGGAAGAGAGAGCAGAGGCCTGCAGAGAGAAGGGAGTGGTGAGGAGAAGAGGGTGAACAGCAGTGTGAGATGCTCCAAAAAAGTCAAGAGGGGTGAACACAGAGCAAATGAAGACATTGAGCAATGAGATGCACTGATGACTGCAGAGTGGGTGAGGGCTTGAGTGGGAGTAGAGCAGGGACAGGCACCAAGGGAGCTGTCTTTCCCATGAGCTGGGCTGAAAAAGGGAAGAGGAAAATGGGCCAATAGCTTGAGGAGATGGTGGGATCCACTCAAGGCTTTCGAAGGAGGAGCCTTCGGTATGGTTGAAGGCATTAGGGAAGGGACTTCTGGCTAGGGAGAGATCAAAGGCCAGAGAAAAGTCAGATGGTAAGTGCAGATAACGGTCAGATCTAGTGAAGGTTTTCACTGCAAAGCTTAGACAGATGGGGGGATTTGAGCATATTTGAAGGCAGCCTGTTTGTATGATCCTGTCTGCCCAGAGCATCTACTCTGGGATTCTCTTATTGTAGTAGAATACTGGCGTGGTCAGGGTAGGGTTAGGGTCCTGGCTAGCCTGCCCAGCATCCCAGGGGCCAGACCTTGCTAGGAGGTCCTCAGGTGCTAGTAGTAATAGAGATGTAGCCAAGTCATGGAAAGACTGGCCAGGGAACTGCTGAATTTGCCCTGGGTAGCCTTTGGTCCCATGTATCCCCATCAGAAATCAACCAGTGTGCATTTCCAAAGCACTTGCCACGTGGAGGGCTTTGTGCTGGGGGCTATTCCTCACATGAGGTAGGGAAGAAGGCTCCCTGTTGGCCATGACTGGAGGGGAATGTCAAATTCTCCTTCTCCTGCCTCAGCCTCTGACGCTTCTCCTTGAAGATCTGCGGTCGGTCTGCTTTTGATCTACAGAGCAGAGAAGTGGGCTGAGGGCTCTTTTAGTTTCTGAAGAATATATTTTGTTAAAATATAAGCTTTTCATGAGTTGGTTTATGATGTTAATTCGAAAGCTGGAGGAAGTAGATAATGTCTTTTAAAAACTTAGTAGAAAAACTTCAGAACTTTTACAAAATGGTATAAAACCATGTACTGTACAATGATTTTTCCCTCCTGTTATCAGTGGGTTGCTTTGGCAGAACTTAATTAAATTTATTTCATTATAATCTTTCAACCCTAAAGCAATAAAAATCTATATCTGGGGGAAGAGAGTGGATTAGTGTGTTCATGACAAGAATTCAAATGTATTAATTACTGTATATCAATACACACCTTGCAAATGTCACTTTCACATTTGTGGAACCACGATATTGATTTTGCTCATCTACTGTAAATGAGTTCTCATTAGCAGGCTCCCGTTTGCTGCAGCATTTTCTGGGCAGGGAGGCAGGGCTTGCTTTGTGTCCGCATGGGGGGTACCTGGGCTGCAACTGAAGTCCCAAGGTTTATTTTACCCAGACATCCTGTTCTGAACCGACCAGCAGTGCTTGGGAAGTGCCTATTCTACTCCGGGCAGCAGGTCCTGGAAGCTTGGATTCTGCCTGGGGGACACAACATAGCTACACAAAACTAAGTATAGCATAGATACAAGCAGTTGCACAGTCATTTGGGGGGGGGGGTGCTACCAACCGGGGGAGCTGGGAAGGGTCTCTTGAAAGAGGTAGCTCTGGAGATGAGCCTCAAAGGGAGCCAAGAGGTCCAAGGGGTGATGGCATGGAGGGCATGGGCACAGAATTATGCAAAGGCAAAGAGGTGGGAGATGGGTAGTTGCATATGTCTGGTTAGAGTCTATACTGTATAAGGGGCAGTAATATGAAATCAGCCTGGAAAATTGCACTGGAGCCAGACTCTGAAGGGCTTTGAATGTCAGGTAGAAGTTTGGCAATAGGAAACCATCCAAGATCCTTGAGTAGAGGAGTGATCTGGTCAGACCTGTGCTTAAGGAAGATGGATTGGGAAGGGTTGGGAGGCCAACGATGAAGCTGTTATTGCAATAGTACAGTGGCCAAGGGATGAGGGTCTGCACTGGGATGGGAAAGAAGAGATGGTGCAGAGGTGGAATTAACAAGACTTGGCTGCTGTTTGCGTGTGCACGTGCATGTGTGTGTGTGTGTGTGTGTGTGAGAGAGAGAGAGAGAGAGAGAGAGAGAGAGAGAGAGAGAGAGAGAGTTATGCAAACTAAAAGAAGAGAGGGCATCTAGAAGGAGAGTGTGGTTAATAGCCTCAGCTCAGAGGTCCAGGAGGATGAGGGCTGAGAGATACCTGGTAATCTGGAGGTGAGCAGTCTTGGTAGAATGGTGGAAATGGAAGCCAGCCTGGGAGGGGCTGGGCACTGAGTAGAAGCTGATGACCAAAGGGGACATTGCCAGTGGAGATTGGAGGAGTTGGGAACAAAGGCATCCTCAAAGATTGTGGAATGATTCTGATGTGGCTGGATGTGCGGAATTGTGGAGGAGAGGGCGCACTCTGTGAACTGTTCCTTGTAAAAAAAATGAGATGAGGGACTTACTCTGCTGTGGAAAGGGGAGGCAGTGGGACAGGTTGATTGAGAAGAGAAGGTCTGGAACAGCTGTTGTGGGCAGCGCAGACTGGTGTACATCTGCCAAGGCCCAGTTGAGACTGGATAACAGTTTGGGAGGTTGTGTGACTGACTTCCTTCCTCTCTGTTAGCAGTACCGGAATCACAGTGGAGAAGGCTGATGATGGAGGACTTCAGAAATGTGATGATGGGACCACAAGGCAAAGGATTTTTACAGATTTCGGACAGTGTGGCTCTTGTACAGTCCTATCTATTGACATGTCACTTAGTACAGTGACTGGCACATAGTAGGTGCTCCACAAGTGTCTGTTGAACGCCTTTCGTGAGCGTGTCTCCCTGATTTTCGCCTTGCCTGACATTCAGGGTCAGAGGCCTATTGAACAAGGCCGTCTCTGTTGTTCAGTCTTTCAGGAATCTGGAATGACTTTGACATACGCATGTGAGACACCTTGTTGGATCAAAGCCTTGAAAGGGACGTTTTGTTTTATTGCATCAAAAGCTTTTGAAGAAAATAGTCAACAAATAATATGCACAGAGGGCATTAGCTCACTAGCATTTTCCATATCTTTGAGCCAATTGTGAGACGGGAAAGATGTGGTCTCTTGTGGAATAGAATTTGTCAAAACCTGCCTGTTCTCTTCGAATATCCTCATCAAGGACATCCTCAAAGTATGTCTGGATTATTCTCCAACACTTTTTATCTAGATAGGAGAGCTGGCAGGTGGCTGGTGGCTGTTGCTGTTCTCTCGGGGGCCCTTTTATGCACTGATAAGGTCTAATATTCTCCCCACACTATGACTGTCTTCTTCTCCTTATGCTAGCTTGGGAACCAGCTCCTCAATGACCGCAAAGCGTTATAGCTGATCTCACCTGAGCCTCCTCTGTGTAGATGTGGTGCAGTATAGCTCAAGAAGCACATCTGGTGATGTTCGAGTCCAGATGTCTTTGGATTCCACTGGCTTTGACTAAGAGTTGATTCTCCAAAATCTTTGCAGGTGTTTTCCATGCTTTGTCTGACTTATCTTTCTTCCTATTTGGTCTTTAACTGTCCTTGGAATGACTCGGCTTAATTGAATCTCTTGCTAAGCTTTCTTAATACTTTGTTCCCCCACCATTTCTATTTGATGGGGCAGTGCTACTCTGCATCTGCTGCCATCCTTTTCCACCAGATTTTATGAATGAATGAATATTCTAAGCCAATGAAGTCCTTGGCAAGAGTAAGCAGTTGTAATTATTTTCTATTGATTATATTTCTGTATAAGATATTTGTAATTGGCATACATGTCCATTTCCCATTTTTAGCATCTTATTTAAAGAAGCCAGGTGGGAATTGTTTTAATCAAATCTCATATAGTTTTCCTTTGAATACTTTTAGTTTTATACCAACTTTGATCTTTGCCCCCAACAAATCAGTGCCACTGTGGCAAGCTGATTCTGGAATGGCTCCCATATCAGCAATAAGTCATTTTCTTTCTGTTCAAGAGGCATCAATTTCTTTTTGTGATGTTACTCTATTATCCCCATATCCAGCACCTTCTGATTCTTTCTTTAAAGGTAATGTATAAGTATGAGGCTTCTGTGCTTCTCTCATTCCCTATTTCTGAACCACTTTCGGACCTAAGTTTTACTGTTTTTGTGTGGAATTCATTAAAACTCAAAGTGATTGGCATACTCCTTTGGAAAGCCTTGTTGAGTCCTTCAAAGAATCTCTGTACTTTTTCATCCTTTGCAACAAACCACAGCCACTGGCAATTATGTTCATGTGGTCTTTTTTGCAAATGTTCATGAATGCTGCAAGATGAGAAGACCAAAGACCTGTGGAATGCTATTTCTTCTTGTCTTTGGACATACAAGGAAACCACCATGGGGAATCTGTCACTGAGCTGGAGCTTAGCCTCTTTGGTCTTCTGGTTTCCTTTTCAGTGACAATGTCAAGCTAGATATGCCTCAGTTCTTCCACTGGCTGGATATTGGCTACTGATTCCATATGTATACTATCTAGAGTGCCTAGCAATTAGAGTAAAGTTAATGTTTCCATGTAGTCCCCAAGCCACGAGGTTCTTCGAATCCTGTGTCTGTTCTGGTCATTGCCAAAGCAGAAGGAAGCAATACAAGATTGGGTGCTGTTTGGCAATGTCTTTGTTCCACAGGTCACCAGTGCCAAAGAATCCATTGCCATGCTCAGTGTTCTGGTGATGAACCTTTCCATACTTAGCTGGGCTGCTCCTCCAAGATCGACCTAGTTTGGTGCTGAGCCTGTATTTGGAGCCATTCTAGCTTGGCAGAACCCAATATTATCTCTATGCCATAGTCCTCCCAGCTTTCCTAACGAGCAAACTCAGACTCAGAGAGGTTAATGATTGGTTCAGGGCTACACAGCCGGTGGCAGAGATCTTCCTAACCCTAACTCCAGTAACACCACGCTGACCTGTGTGACTTTGGGCAAGTCATGTAATGACCTCTCTTGGCCTCATTTTCCTCATCTATAAAATTGGGTGGCTGGACTAGGAGATGTCTGTGATCTCTTCCAGCTCAAAGTGGATCATTCTATGATACACTGGGCACAGGGCACTTCAGTTCCCCTGGCAGAACATACATTTTAGCTTCCAATTTGAGTCAGAAATGCTTCTTTGTGAAGTGCCCATCTGATTCCTATCAGGATGGCCCCATGTGGTCAGACCCCAGTGGGGAAGCAGGCTGGCATGGGCCACAGTCCGAAATCTGTCCAGGACGTGACTGATTAGGAAGAAATGCTATAAGGTGCTGGTCTCTTGTTTTCTGGATAACTTGCCTCTGACTCTATTTCACTCTGGCCTGAGAGACTGAACCTAGGTGTCTCAGAGTCCTTCCCCTTAACGTGGCCGCCTGCCTTGGGCTATCTGGGACTCTTCCTGCTTCTCTCACACTTGGTGACCTGATTTATTTCTGATGGTTCCCTTGGCTTGCTGGTTTTACTTGAGGTATTCAGCCTATGTCTTTGCATCTCCCCAGGGCCTAGCACACTGTAGGTGCTTAATAAAGGCTTATTAACTCAAGTTGCCTTGAGCAGGGGTCTTGTTCCAATGAACTCCATTGGATTTTCTTGGTCGAAGTGCTCCAAGGTGGGATGCTTAGACTTGTCATAGACAAATGGCTTTAAGATTGGCAAGTGGTGATTATCTTTTCCTTTCAGTTCCTGTGGCAAATATCCTTCATGTGAACATAAAAGCACCTGATGAAGATTGACTGGATTCTCTGAGCCCTGGACACCTCTGGAAAGATCATCTAGGGCCTTTCCCCTGACTTGAGGGATGGCAGGCCTTTAAACTCCTTTGGGCAGATGGAAGACTCGCCTGTTAGCATAACCGTGCAGTGAGTAAAGCTTGGCTTTCTTTAGTATTTATTTCTTAAAGCTTGTATTATTTGTCGCTACACCTCCCTGCGCTACCCCAGGTGGATTTTGGTAGAAATTGTGGCTGTCTGGGCTTTGTGATGCTGAACCAAACCTTCTCATGTTGGGGGAGTAGGAGAAAGGTTTTGGTAAGGACTTTCTTTTTTTTAAATTTTATTAATTTGTTTGTTTACTTTTAGTTTACAAGATTCAGTTCCACAATTCCTTGAGTTTCAAATTTTCTCCCCCTCCCTTGCCTCCCCGCCCCCCATGGCGACATACAATCAAGTATAGGATTGGCAAATACGTTCACATTAGATATTAGTCAGGTTATAAAGATGCATTGTATCAGATGGAATGAAGAGAAAATAAAACCAAACAAGAAAAAGATCAGTAAGTTTGCTTCAATCTGGATTCAAACTCAGTTCTTTCTAGTTCTTTCTCTGGATGTAAACATCTTTCTCCATCATGAGTCTTTTGGGATTGATTTATATCACTGCATTGCTGAGAAGAGTCCAGTCTATCAAAGTTGGTCATCACACATACGTTGTGTCTGTAATTGTGTACAGATTTCTCCTGGTTCTGCTCTTCTCACTCAGCATAAGTTTGTATAAGCCTCTCCAGGTAAATATGAAGACTGTCTGCTCCTCGTTTCTTATAGCACAATAGAATTCCATAACATGCATACACCACAACTTCTTCAGCCATTCCCCAATTGATGGGCACCCTCTTAATTTCCCATTCTTTGCCACCACAAAAAGAGGTGCTAGAAATATTTTTGTACATATGGGTCTTCCTCCCACTTCTATGATCTCTTTGGGATATAACCCTAGGAGTGGTATTGCTGGGTCAAAGGGTATGAAATTATATAGGATATATATATATATGAAATTATATATATTTATTATATATTACATACATGAAATTACATAGGCTATAAATATAGCCCTTTGAACATAATTCCAGATTGCTCTCCAGAAAGGTTGAATCAGTTCACAACTCCACCAGTAATGCATTAGTGTACCAATTTGACCACATCCTCTCCAGCATTTGTCATTTTCCTGTTTTGTCATCTTAGCCAATCTGACTGGTGAGATGTGGTACCTCAGAGTTGTTTTGATTTGCATTTCTATAATCAATAGTGATTTAGAGCATTTCTTCATATGCTTATAGATATCTTCAATTTCTTTCTCTGAAAACTGCCTGTTCATATCCTTTGACCATTTATCAATTGGGGAATGACTTGTATTCTTATAGATTTGACTCATTTCTCTGTATATTTTACAAACAAGGCCTTTATCAGAGACACAGGTTGTAAAAATTCTTTCCCAATTTCCCACCTCCCTCTTAATCTTGGTTACATTGCCTTTGTTTGTACAGAAGCTTTTCAATTTAATGTAATCAAAATTATCCATTTTGCATTTTACAATGCTCTCTAACTCTTGTTTGGTCATAAAATCTTCCTTTCTCCATAAATCTGACAGGTAAACTATTCCTTGCTTTCCCAGATTGCTTTCAGTATCAACCTTTATACCAAGATCATGCACCCATTTAGACTTCATTTTGGTATATGGTGTTAGATAATGGTCTATGCCCAGTTTCTGCCATACTATATTCCAGTTTTCCCAGGAGTTTTTAAAAATTAATTTGTTTGTTTCCTTTTAGTTTACAGGATTCAATTCCACAATACCTTGAGTTTTACATTTTGTCCCCTTTCCTCTGCTCCCCTCCATGGTGGCATATAGTCAAGTATAGGATCTGTAAATACTTTCACATTAAACATTAGTCAGGTTATAAAGACAGATTGTATCAGATGGAATGAAAAATGGTAAAGAGGACATAAAACCAGACAAGAAAAGAAAAAAAGATCAGGTATTTTGCTTCCATCTGGATATAAACTCAGTTCTTTCTAGTTCTTTCTCTGGATTCACACATTTCTCTCCATCATGAGTCTTTTGGGATTGACTTACATCAATGCACTGCTGAGAAGAGTCCAGTCTATCAAAGTTGGTCATTACACATACATTGAGTCTGTAATTATGTACAAATTTCTCCTGGTTCTACTTGTCTCACTCAGCATCAGTTCGTATAAGCCTCTTCAGGTAAATATGAAGAATGTCTGCTCCTCATTTCTTATAGCACAATAGTATTCCATAACATGCATATACCACAACTTGTTCAGCCATTCCCCGATTGATGGGCACCCCTTTAATTTCCAATACTTTGCCACCACAAAAAGAGCTGCTATAAACATTTTTGTACATATGGGTCTTCCTCCCACTTCTATGATCTCTTTGGGATATAACCCTAGGAGTGGTATTGCTGAATCAAAGGATATGAAAGTATTTATAGCCCTTTGGGCATAATTCCAGATTGCCCTCCAGAAAGGCTGGATCAGTTCACAACTCCACCAGCAATGCATAAGTGTTTCAATTTGCCCACATCCTCTCCAGCATTTTTCGTTTTCCTGTTTTGTCATCTTAGCCAATCTGACTGATGAGATGTGGTACCTCAGAGTTGTTTTGATTTGCATTTCTCTAATCAATAGTGATTTAGAGCATTTCTTCATGTGCTTATAGATATCTTTAATTTCTTTCTCTGAAAATTGCCTGTTCATATCCTTCGACCATTTATCAATTGGGGAATGACTTGTATTCTTATAAATTTGACTCAATTCTCTGTATATCTTAGAAATGAGTCCTTTATCAGAGACATAGTTTGTAAAGATTCTTTCCCAATTTCCCACCTCCCTCTTAATCTTGGTTACATTGGCTTTGTTTGTACAGAAGATTTTCAATTTCATGTAGTCAAAATTATCCATTTTACATTTTATAATGTTCTCTAATTTTTGTTTAGTCATAAAGTCTTTCTCTATCCACAAATCCGACAGGTAAACTATTCCTTGTTTTATGAGACTGCTTATAGTATCAACCTTTATACCTAGATCATGCACCCATTTAGACTTGATTTTGGTATATGGTGTTAGATAATGGTCTATGCCCAGTTTCTGCCATACTATATTCCAGTTTTCCCAGCAGTTTTTGTCAAATAGTGAGTTCCTATCCCCAAAACTTTGGGTTTATCAAACAATAGATTACTAGAGTCATTGACTGCTGAGTCTCATTGTGCCCAATCTCTTCCATTGATCTACTACTCTATTCCTCAGCCAGTACCAAGTAGTTTTGATGACTGCTGCTTTATAATAGATTAAAATCTGCTATAGCTAGTCCACATTACCTAACATTTCTTTTCATTAATTCCCTTGATATTCTGGACCGTTTGTTCTTCCAAATGAATTTTGTTATTATTTTTTTCTAGCTCTATAAAGTAGTTTTTTGGTAAATTGATTTGTATGGCACTAAGTATATAATTTAATTTGGGTAAAATTGTCATTTTTATTATATTATCTCGACCCAGCCATGAGCAATTGATATTTTTCCAATTAGTTAGATCTGATTTTATTTGTGTGAAAAGTGTTCTGTAATTGTGGTCATACAGGTCCTGGGCTTGTTTTGGCAGGTAGATTCCCAAATATTTTATAATGTCTACAGTAACTTTAAATGGGATTTCTCTTTCTATCTCTTGCTGTTGAATTTCATTGGAAATATATAGGAATGCTGAGGATTTATGTGGGTTTATTTTATATCCTGCAACTTTGCCAAATTTATTTATTGTCTCAAGTAGTTTTTTACTTGATTTTCTAAGTATATCATCATATCATCTGCAAAGAATGATAGCTTGCTCTCTTCTTTGCCTAATTTGATTCCTTCCATTTCTTTTTCTTCTCTAATTGCTACTGCTAACATTTCTAGTACCAAATTGAATAAAAGGGGTGATAGTGGGTACCCTTGTTTCACCCCTGATCTTATTGGAAATGCTTCTGGCTTATCCCCATTACACATAATACTTGCTGATGGTTTTAAATAGATGCTACCTATTATTTTAAGGAAGGCTCCATTTATTCCTATACTTTCTAGTGTTTTTAATAGGAATGGATGTTTTATTTTGTCAAAAGACTTTTCTGCATGTATTGAGATAATCATGTGGTTTCTGCTAGTTTTATTGTTGACATGATCAATTATACTGATGGTTTTCCTAATATTAAACCATCCTTGCATTCCTGGAAGAAATCCTAGCTGATCAAAGTGTATTATTCTTGAGATAAGTTGCTGTAGTCTTTTGGCTAATATTTTATTTAAAATTTTTGCATCTATATTCATGAGGGAAATTGGTCCAGAATTTTCTTTCTCTGTTTTATCTGTTCCTGATTTAGGTATCAGTACCATATTTCTGTCATAAAAAGAATTTGGTAGGACTCCTTCTTCACTAATTTTCCCAAATAGTTTGTAGAGTATTGTAATCAATTGTTCTTTAAATGTTTGATAGAATTCACTAGTAAATCCACCTGGCCCTGGAGATTTTTTCCTAGGGCGTTCACTGATGGCTTGTTTGATATCTTTTTATGAGATGGGGTTATTTAAGCAATTTACTTCCTCTTCAGTTAATCTAGGCAACTTATATTTTTGTAAACATTCATCCATTTCACTAACATTGTCAAATTTATGTGCATACAATTGGGAAAGCAATTCCTAATTATTGTTTTGATTTCCTCTTCATTGGAGGTAGATTCACCCTTTTCATTTTTGATACTCATAATTTGGTTTTCTTCTTTCTTTTTTTATTGTATTGACTAGGTGTCTATCAATTTTATTGTTTTTTTCCCATAAACCAGCTCTTAGTTTTATTTATTAATTAATAGTTTTCTTAATTTCAATTTTATTAATCTATCCTTTGGTTTTCAATATTTCTAATTTAGTATTTACTTGGGGATTTTCAATTTGTTCTTTTTCTAGCTTTTTCAATTGCATGCCCAATTCATTGACCTCCCTTTTCTCTAATTTATTCATGTATTCACTCAGGGATATAAAACTTCCCCAAAGAACTGCCTTTGCTGCATTCCACAAATTTTGGTATGTTGTCTCATTATTGTCATTCTCTTGAATGAAGTTACTAATTGTTTCTATGATTTATTGTTTGACCCACTCATTCTTTAGGATTAAATTGTTTATTTTCCAATTAGTTTTTAGTCTGTCTTTCCATGGCCCGTTATTGCATATGATTTTTATTGCATCATGGTCTGAGAATGATGCATTTAATATTTCTGCCTTTCTGCATTGAATTGTGAGGTTTTTATGCCCTAGTACATGGTAGATTTTTGAGTATGTGCCATGAACCGCTGAGAAGAAAGTATATTCTTTTTTATTCCCATTCAGTTTTCTCCAGAGATCTATTATATCTAGCCTCTCTAACATTCTATTCACTTCCTTAACTTCTTCTTTCTTGTTTATTTTGAGGTTAGATTTATCAAATTCAGAGTGAGGGAGATTAAGGTCCCTCACTAATATAGTTTTTCTATCTATTTCTTCCTCTAATTCCCTTAACTTCTCCTCTAGGAATTGGGATGCTATACCACTTGGTGCATATATGTTAAGTAATGATATTGCTTCATTCTCTATGGTGCCTTTTAGCAGGATATAGTTTCCTTCCTTATCTCTTTTAATTAGATCTATTTTTGCTTTTGCTTTATCTGAGATAAGGATTGCTACCCCTGCTTTTTTTTTTTTTTTTACTTTAGCTGAGGCATAATATATTCTACTCCAGCCTTTTACCTTTACCCTGTGGGTATCCCTTTGTTTCAAATGTGTTTCTTCTAGACAGCATATTGTAGGATTATGGTTTTTAATCCATTCTGCTATCCACCTCTGTTTTTTGGGAGAGTTCATCCCTTTCAAATTCACAGTAATGATGACTCTTCCCCTCCATCCTATTCCCTCCCCTGCTTATGTTTTTGTTTCTACCTTCTCCCTTCCCCTTCTTAAGGGTTTTCCTTTTGATGACCACCTCCCTCAGTGTTCCCCCCCGGTGGCCCCCCTTTCTTTACTTACCCTCTCCCTTTAGTACTATTTCCCTCCCCTCTAATCCCCCCTTTTTATCCCTCCCTTACCCTCCTACTGCCTATAGGACACAATAGATTTTTATACTTATCAGAGTATGTTATTCCCCCTTTGACCCCAAACCAATAAGAGTAAATTTCATACAGTGCTCCTGTCTCTCCCTCCTTTCCCCCTATTTAATTTTTGTGTCTTTTCGTGTTAGAATCTTAAACTTAACTGATTATATTGATCCTTCTTTGAACCAGAACCAGTGAGAATAATGTTTAAATGATGTTCCTCTCCCTCTTTCCTTCCCCTCTACTATAGTGTGTTTTTATGCCTCTTTGTATGGCATAATTTACCTTTTTCTGTCTCATCTTTTCCTTTTATCTCATTACAGTCCATTTTTCCCCCTTAATAAGGTTTTTTTTAATCATCAGATTAGTTAATTTATACGCACACCCTCTATCTATGTATAACCCTTTTAAACGTCATGATAATCATAAAGATTTCGATATTGACAGTTATCAGCTTCTCATATAGGGATGTAAATATTTTGCTCTTATTGCATTCCAAGTTATGTTCATGTTTGCATGAGTGTGTGTGTGCATGAGTGTATGTGTGAGTGTGTGTTTTCCTTGTTTACCTTTTTATGTCTTTCTTGAGTCTTGTAATTGGAGATCACATTTTCCATTGAGCTCTGGCTTTTTCATCAGGAAAGTCTGGAAGTCCCTTATTTCATTAAATGACCATCTCCTTGCCTGAAAAATTATTCTTAGTTTTGCCAGGTAGTTAATCCTTGGTTGCAGTCCTAGCTCTTTTGCCCTACAAAATATCAAATTCCAATCCCTCCGATCTTTTAATGTAGAAGCTACTAGGTCCTGTGTGATCCTGACTGTAGTTTCACAATATTTGAATTCTTCCTTTTTGGCTGCTTGCAGTATTTTCTCCTTAATCTTGTAATTCTGGGATTTGGCTACTATATTTCTTGGAGTTTTCAATTTGGGATCTCTTTCAGGAGGAGTACTGTAACTTCTTTTGATAACTATTTTATCTTCTGATTCCAGGACTTCAGGACAGTTTTCTTTGACAATCTCTTGGAGGATGTTGTCCAGGCTGCTTTTTTCATCATGGCTTTCTGGTAGACCAATAGTTCTTAAGTTATCTCTCCTGGATCTGTTCTCTAGGTCAGTTGTTTTTCCTGTGAGATATTTTACACTTACTTCCAATTTTTCAATCTTCATGTTTTGTTTGATTGACTCTTGGTGCATCATAGAGTCCTGAGCTTCAATTTGACTGATTCTAGTTTTTAGTGAATTATTCTCTTTGGTTAGTTTTTGAAGGTCCTTTTTTAGGGAGGTATTTTCTCCAATTAGTTCACTAATTTTACTTTTTAAGGATTTGTTTTCTTTGGTGAGACTTTTTTCCAATTTGGTCACTGTAGATTTAAATTTGTCTTCAACCTCCCTAATTTGGCCTTAGAAATCTTTCTTGAGCTCTTCTAAGAATGCTTATTGGGCTTGAGACCAGTTCATATTTCCTTCTGTGGTCTCAGGTGTGGGTGTAGAGTCCATATTGTCCTCTGTATTTGGTTGTTCTTGATCACTATAATATGCTCTGATCGATTTTCTTGCCTTCCCCTTCTCCTTCCCAGCTTCCTTCCTTCCCATTGTAATTTCCTATTTCCCAATTTCTCAGGCTGGGAGCTAAGGGTCTGGTTGTTGACTTTGTATGCTGTAGCCTCTGGGCGTCTAGATTGAGGCCAAGGCCAGGAGTCTCAATGTTTCCCCTGAGTTATGCTGAGGGTCACAGAGTAATCTGTGGAGGAGGGGTGGTCTGGCCACTTCAGATTTCTGCCTCTATGTCCCTGGGCTACCACCCAGGCAGGCTTTTGCTGGTCAGGTGAGTTGGGGCTTGTTGGGACCCCTCACCCTCTTTTATTCAGACTCCTTGCTGCCTTAGTTAAACCCCCTCTCAGTGACTCCCAAGCCTGAGGCTGTTTCCAATATCTCAGGATTTCACTCTGGGTGGGACACTTATCTCTGGGTTTTCTAGGTCAGGGAGGGGGAATGGGAACAGCCAGAGTTTACTTTGGCATCCTAGCCCCTGGAAAAACAGGCATGCAATTTATAAACTTCCAGGCTGGGGGCTGATAGCCCCAGGAGAAGCTGCTGTCTCTGCTAGGGGCCCCGAGCCCCTTCTTACCGGGCTCCAATGGATCCTCCCCTCCCGTGGTGAGATGCTGGTTAGACAGGTGCAGATCACCCTTGGGGTGGGTGAGTCTGCTGGCTGGGGCTCCTTCTCTCTCTGCAGTAGTCTGCTCTCTAGTCTGAGCTGCTGCAGCCCCCACGTGCTCGGCGCTCCCCTGCCCGGACCCACGTGGGCACTTTCCTGGGCTGGATTCTGCCACGCTCTATCTCCCAGTGTATTCTGACACTCCAAAATCTGTTCAGATTCACTTTTCAAAGTTTAGTGATGGGATTCACGAAGGAGCTTAGAAAAGTTACTGCTTCCATTCTGCCATCTTGGCTCCACCCCCTCTAGTAAGGACTTTCTTTCAGAGGATGTAGGCTAATGGGAAGCTAGCCCTCTCCTCCCACTACCCCTCCCCACAATTATGTTTCATGTTTTACCATCCCCCCATTGGAATTACATCAGACTTGTAGATGCCACCAAGTCAGGCAGACACACTAGATGATACTCAGGATCCAGAAAGATCTTGACAGGCTACAACACTAGACTGAATCCACTAAGAGGAAATTCCATAGGGCTAAATGTAAAGTCTTATACTTGGGTCCAAGAATCAACCTCACCCATATAGCATCAGGGAGGCCTGGTTGGATTTGGTGGGTTTAATGCAGAAGTGTCAAATCCCTATTGCATGTAGCCCATAAAATTCCCTAGTGCAGTCTGAACCAGATTACAGTGGAATAGGTAAATATTGACAATAGATAAAAATACAGTAGAACATAGATAATTGTAATATGTGACTTTCTGACGAGTCACTGTGGAGCTGCAGTTGAGTCACTCCTGTTTCCATCTGACTTGGACACCGCTACTCAGTAGGAGTTGGTGTTCAGTCATCTTTGACTCTTTGTCATGCCATTTGGGGTTTTCTTGGCAAAGATTCTGGACCTATTTGGCATTTCCTTCTTCAGCTTATTTTACAGATAAGTAAACTGAGGCAAACAGGGTGAAGGGACTTGCCCAGGGTGACACAGCTAGTGAACGTCTGAGGTCACATTTGAACTCAGGTCTTCCTGACTCCAGGCTCAATGCTCTCTCCACTGTGCCACTCAGTGTCCTCCAGTAGAAGTTATCAGTGTGCAAATAACCTGGCAGCCAAAAAGTGAATTCAGTCTTGGGCTTCATTAAGAAAGGCTTACCTTCTGAAAACAAGACAGTGATGGTCCCTCTGTACTCTGTCCTCATTCAAAAGCCTCTGGAATATGTGTTTAGTTCCAGGCACCATAGTTTAAGCAGGACATGGAGAAAGTGAAGGCAGCAGTATGGTGAGGGGTCTTTATCAAATGCATGTTATCTGAATATCCATTGGAGTAAATGGAGATGTTTATTATGGAGAAGAGAGGATGCCCAGTAGCTGCCTCTGCCTATATGGAAGGCTGGCACGGAGAAGTGGGATTACATTTGTTCTGCTGGGCCCCAGAGGGCAGCAGCAGGACCAGTGGGGGAAAGTTCCAGAGAGAGAGAATCTTAGGCTTGATGTTAGAAAATTTAGCCTCACCATGAGGGCTGTGTGGCCCAAAATGTGCTGCCTCGGGAGGGCAGAGCTCTCTCTCCCTGGAGGGTTCCCTAGTAGAGGATTTCAGTGCACATGTGAGGCCTGGGCCTGGGGCTGCTCTTCGTGTTCTCAGTGCTCTCAAGTTTTCCCAAGTTATTTGTTTTACATTGTTGCCGTTCTTGTAGCAGTTTCCCCCTGGTTTTTCTCACTTCACTCTGCATCAGAGCATGCAGGTCTTCTCAGGTTTCTTTGAGCCGATCTCTCTCATACTATTTTCTGGCACAATAGTAGATTCTATCCCAGGACTTTTTCAACTGTGCCCCTTTAGTTTCCAGTTCTTTGTCCCTACAAAAAAGCTGCTGTAAATACACTGTACTTATGACTCCTCTTCCTTTCTTCAATCTCTTTGGGGGCACAGGCCCTACTAGGGCCATCGCTGAGTTAATGGAGCCATTTATGTTGAACTGCACAAGAAGACTTTTCATTGGTTGCCCTCCTGATTCTATGGGGATGGAGGAGTTTCTGAGCATGGCCACTGTCCAATTTTCCCCTGAATTCTCTTTAGCTGGAGAGCCCCTGCTGCTACCTTTGTTAGCTTCCATGGCAACTGAGGCCTCTCCATAGCAGCACCCACTCCCCTTCCCATGGCAGCCTTTCCACAGGGTTTTATGCAACCCAGTGCCCTATCAACCAGCATGAGCCAAAAGGCCCAGGCCGTGAAGGCCCCTAGGATTCACAGGCAGCTTCCTGTCATCTTTGTTTTCCTGTGGCTTTTCCTTCCGTTGAACCAATTTGATACTGAATATTGGGCCCCTAGGTTTGTCCAGACTCTTTGCTGGCCGGTGAGCACTCAGCTTGGAGGCTGTGGATGGGGAAGGAGGAGGGGAGCAAGCAAAGCAGACTGAACTATTCTGAGGGCTGCAATGTCCAAAGATGGGGGCGGCTTGGCACTGGTGGGAAGAGCTTCATGACAGCTCCTTTTCTTCCCTTGCTGTTCGGATTTTCTTTGTAAAGGAGAGGAAGGGAGAGAGAAAGAGAGGGAGAGAGAGAGAGAAGGAGGGAGAGGGAGAGAGAGAGGGAGACAGAGAGACAAAGAGGGGGGAGGGGGGAAGAGACAGGGAGAGAGATGCCTTTAAAGACCTTTTGCATTTCTCTGTACTTTGGATGAACCACAGAATCTACCTTTCAAAACTCCCAATGCAAATAATCCTTTGTGTAAAACAGTAAGTCTCAAGGCCTTGTGACTCTTTTATAGAGTTTAAGGGACTAAACACTTCCTAGACATTCTCATTTCTCTCTCTAGACTATCTCCAAATGCCCAGTTAAAATCTTAAGCAATTGTTTGACTGTGAAAATGACACTGGTACAAATGAACAAAGTTTGCTTCTCAGTCTGTGTCTTGATGAACAAAGAAACTGGGCCATGATGTGAGATCAAAGGTATGTGGAACCTTCCAGCCTTCTTGTTTTCTGGATGGGGCAGTGTGATAGTAATGGCAATTAAAGATTCCCCTGTATTGGCTTGGTTTTCAAACTGATTGTGTTAAAACCCAGAGTTTGTTGATCCCACCTGTGGGATGGGCTTGTTGATGTGAAAAGAAAGTCCTGAACTGGGAGGAGCTGGTGATGTAGATTTGGAGAGACACTAGAGAGAGGCGGAAGATCTTTTTGGAAGCAGCACCTCGTGGAGAGAGAGAGACTAAGAGAATTGCTGGTGGCCGCTTTGAATTGCCCTGGACTTTTGAGACCTGCCCCCTGAGCTGCCAAGGACTGAGGAGACATGGCTGTTTTGCTGGTACTTTGTCTGTCTGTTTTGATGTTGTTTTGCCAGATTTGTCCACTGGTGAAAGACAGTCCTTTTGTTGAAGAAGTCCTGGAACCTGGCATTTGGTTAAGAAGCCCTGAGACTGTCCTGCAGACAGAGAGTGAATACTGTCCACTGGTGAGGGACAGTACTGTTGTTGCAGGGGTCTGGAGACTGTCCTGCAGACAGAGTGAATACTGTCCACTGGTGAAGGACAGTGCTGTTGTTGCAGGGGTCTGGGAACCTTTCTGTTGGTTCGGAAGCCCTGAAGAAGGATTTTCTTGTTGGATGTTTACAGAAATCCTGGGAGAGGGCTTTGCTAATGTGTTCAGGGGTTCTAGGACTGTTCTACAGACAGAGGATAAATTCATGAAGGGACTGGCAATGTATCTTATGGCCTTGCTAAGCCTTGTCTCCCCAGGAACTAAGATTGCTGAGAACTTGCCTCGTGTCAAGATGAAGAAAAGACCTCCATTTGGGTATTAAGTGCTGTGTTTAAACTTGATGTAACTCTGGGGTAGATTCAATTGTGATCCAGGGGTGGGGAACTTTTGACCTTTTTGTGTTCTATGGTTGAGCAAATGAATGTATTTTACTTATGTTTGGAAACTAATCTCCATTTGAGAAGAGGGGCTTTGTGGTGGACTAAATGAAGGTATAGCCTAGGGGTGGAGAAGTATTTAGACCAGGGACTTTGTAATTGATTGAATGATTGGAAGGTCCTGGGGTGGGGTAGTACTTGGAGATTATTTAATCACACTTAGTAAATGCTGTATTTTGAATGATGCCATGTTTTGATCTTCTCTGTTCTTGGTTTGTTACTGAATAAAATAGAGAGCACCTATGCTGGTTTTTTGAACCTGGGAAGTTGCCTTCTTTTGGCATTACATTACAGGCAGTTGGGTCCCAAAGGCGCCCCCACAGGTTAGTGATGGGGTTAAAGGCTGCGTCTCCTGCTGCCCTCCAGCAGTGAGCTGAATCACCACCCCTGGCTGACCTGACTGTACTGGGTACAGTAGCCTGGCTGCCCACTAGCCTGCTTGCTCTTCTGTTCCCCTCAGGCGACCTTCTCCCCTGTGAGCTACTCAGTCATTAACCACTGTTTGGGGAAAGTGACTTAATAGGTCCAGGCTGGTTTTGCTTCCTCAGGGGCTGAGCCACATTCAGCGCATCCCTCTTTCTCCTCTCAAGGCTCTTCTGGGTCGTTAGTGTCCAGCGGAACATCTTGTTTCCTCAGCACCCAGGATGTCTGAGGTAGCCTGTATAAGATATGGTCCCTGCCTCTGAGGTGCTTACAGTCTACTTGGGGAGAGCAGAATTACATTCCAGAAACAATCGGAAAGCAGTTGGAAACCATGTACTCATATGGGGTACAAGTCAATGTCTTCTGTCAAGTGAGATCCAGCCCCGTACATGAGCAAATGTGCTTTAGAATATTTTTTAAAGGTGTAGGTCCTGTTGCAGAAGACAGAAAACCAAATCTGGTGCCTACAAGCTGCTGGAAACACCATCAGCATGCTCCTTAATAAAACACCAAAGCGCCGAGACAGAAGGGCAAACAGTGGCAGAAAAAGGGAAGTGAGGCCAAGGTCTCCCTCTTGATCAGCAGGGGCCTGGAGCTATCACCCTGGTGGCATTTGTAACTCCCAAGGAGTTTCTTCATGAAAGCTGCCCATGGACCCAGCACCAGCTCTCTGTGTCAGTGGTCGCTCTGGTTGCTCCTGGAATCGTGGCAGGACAGGTTACAGGGCCAGAGCTGGGAGGCTCTCAGAGGGAGAAACTGAGACCCAGGGAAGTTACTGTTCAAACTCACCACAACACACTCCATTTTGGACTGCATTTATCACTGGTGCTCATGTAGGGTGATCATGGGGAGAGGTGGGGGAAGCTAGGTTTCCCCTCTACACAATAACCCAATGGAGATGCTGTCCAGACTGTATGTGTTTGTGTGTCTATATATGCGCATGTGTATGTGTGTATGTGTTTATGTGTGTCTATGTGTGTGTGTGCATGTGTCCCTCCCTCCACTCCTCTCCCCTCCCTTCCCCTCAAGTTTTCTCCCAACTCAAGCCTTCCTCCTTTGAAGGATATTGTTTGCCCCACCACATGATGCCCACTCACGTAGATCATGGCAGACCCCTAAGATGCTCTGTCTACAAGTGGGTAGAGTCAGGTTAGTTGAGAATATATTACACACAGCCAGAGGCATCATTGGGAGGAAAGCTGAAATTCCACCATTAGTGATTGCTTTGCTTTACTTTGATCCCTATGACAAGGTAGCAAGGGCAAGCTAACATTCCAAGCTCATGCTGGGCTTGAACACTGGTGTATGAAGGAGAGCAAGCCTGATCCCAAGTGAGGACTCAGGAGGGGAGGGAGGACTTCATGTCAGTGTCCCCATTTTTCCAAGGATGTGTGCTGCCCCGCAGCATGCCGAGTAAGCCATGGATTGGCTCTACTCCTGTGTAGCATTCAAGGTAGGTAGACGTTGGCTCAATTACTCTCTTTGCAGATGTATTTTATTAGACCACCTTCAAATGCTGATTTAATTCAAAAAGTGTGTGTGCGTGTGTGCATGTACATATATGTGTGTGTGCATATGTGCGTGTGTCTGTGTGTGCATGTATGTGTGTGTATAGAGACAGAAAGACATACACAGAGACATGCACACACAGATAAGAGAGAGAGACAGAGCGAAAGACAGAGAGAGATAGAGAGGCACACACACACAGACACACACACATACAGAGACAGACACCTTGATATTCTGCTGTAATAACTCTAAATAAACGTTCTCTTTCTTTGTGGTGTAGTCCTTAATGTGGCAGTGGAGACAAAGAACGTCTTTGTGCATGTCAAAGCCCATTTTCCCAGGAATTGCTATCAGAAGAGAAGCAATCACTTAAGGCAGACAGAGGCTGGCCCCCAGCTGGCATTTGTCTCTGGCTCAGCAGGGGAGCAGGGGCCTGAGCTGAGCACAGCGGCAGGGCCTGCTTTCTGGGCACAAGCTTCTTCATTTGAAAGCTTTCTCTGAGGTTGGATTTACTCTGGCGTGGGACAATGGAGCCTCCTGAATTGATTGGATGCTTTTGAGATACTGTAGATCCTTATGTGAAATTGTATTCTTGATTTGATTCTGTGTGAATTGGTTATCTTCCCAGCCCCCTCCCTTCCAAGCCCAGGCATCTGGGCTCCCAGCTTCATCCCTTTGGGGCCTCACATATCCAGCCTGCTGGATACCTTGTCCTCTCTACCTTCACCATGTCTTTCCGCTAGGCTGCCCCCTCACAACTCACACGGCCACTTCCTTGGTAGAGAATGTCATCACCTCTCACCTGAGCCATTGAAATGCCTCAACTGATCTTCCTGCTTCAGATTCCCCGCCCCCCACTCACCCTCCACTCATTTGGCAAAGGTGTGACAATGCCACCCCCACCCTTTACACTTTGATCACCTGCAAGATCAAATAGAAAATCTTCTGTTTGACCTTCAGAACTCTTCATGTCCTGCTCCCTCACCTCTCCTTACTCCCTCCTCCCCCATATAGCCTTTGATCTAGTGATACAGGTGTCCTTGTCTGTATGTTAATAGCTAAGCTTTAGCAAGCTTTAAAAGGCATCACACCAGAGGTTTCCTGAACTAAAAATCGAGTGTAACTGACATTTATTAATCAATCACAGAGTATTTGTTAAGCACCTACTGTGTGTAGGTGATATAAATGTAAGATGGCAATGAGAGAGACAGCAGTTCTGCATATAAGTAGAAACAGGAAATATGCAAAGTCAATTCTGGGCCACATTTCCAGAACCAGAGGCTGTGCTTTGGGCAGGAATCCACCATAAACCCAGAAGTAACAAGTGGCCCAGCTGACGAAGCACCAGGTCTAGGGTCAGGAAGACTCCTCTTTCTCAGTTCAAATCTGGCCTCAGATGCTTGCTAGCTGTGTAACACTGGGTAAGTCCCTTAACCCTGTTTGCCTCAGTTTCCTCATCTGTAAAATGAGCTGGAGAAGGCAATGGCAAACCACTCCAATATCTTTTCCAAGAAAACCCCAAGTGGGGTCACAAAGAGCTGGACATGACTGAAAAATGACTACAACAATTAAAAAGTTATTTAGGAAGGGAGAGAACACTATTGACAGTGGGTGCCCACCTTCTTGCATGTATGGGGGGGAACCATGAATTCTTCATGTAGGACATGGCACCTGAATTCAGTCTTGGAGTGAGGCAGGGAGTTCCGAGAGATGGAGGTTATGAGGGAAGCTTCCCAGGTGCCCTGAAAGCACACACAAAGGCAAAGAGGGAGGAGGTGGGCCATGGAGTGCACAAGGGGCATGATGGGAAATCAGGCTGGAAAGGCAGGCTGGGCTTAGGTTGGGGAGGCTTCTGGCTTTTAGGAAGCTCATTCTGACAGTTGTGCAAAGTATGGGTTGGAGACAAGGGCAGATATGGGAGATGCTGTGGATGGAGAACTGACCAAAGTGGATGATCCTGGTCCAGTCACCTAACCTCTGCCTCAGTTTCCTCATTTGGAAAAATGAGGGTAATAATAGCACTTTGCAAACCTTAAAGCCTTCAAATGCTAGTGATTACAGTTGTTGTTGTTAAAGGGTGGGAGAGAGGGAGTCGAGGATGGCCCTAAGATTATGACCCTGCATGTCTGGAAGAATGTGGTGATAGCTTGGAGAGAAAAACTAAGGAGACAGAAGGAGGGGTCATTTAGGGAAAAGACAGTTAGTTGGGTTTTGGACATGTTGCAAAGGTTGGAATCAATGCTCTAAGTCCCTCCTTCCACCTTTAAACCCATGTTCCTGTGACTTAAATTGGGTCTCTAGACCCTGTAGCCAAATGGGACTGACCAAGCAGACTGGATGGGTGTCCCAGACTCACCATGGACAGCTCCACGGATGGCCTGGAAGTTCTCCTGAGTTACAGCCCCCAAACTTCTTGGTGCATTTGTTTGTGAAACCTCTGCTCTAGGGTTTGGCGTCTGAGAAGTGAGTGGGTGCTTTTGGGCTTTGGTTGGGTCAGTTCCATGATTCAGCTGGGCTGTGTCACAGCTGGCCTGAGTAAGAAAACAGTCGTGTCTCCACTCTTCCGTTGGTATAGCATTTTAAACTCTTTTTAAAAAGGTTTTAATGATATTTTTCTTTTGATATCTCTGTAACTTCCCAGTGATTCCCTTGATGTCATCAGAACCTTCCCTTCTGACAAAAAAGTACAGTTAAGCAAAATAAAGGAGCTCATAGGCCATGTCTAATGGAGTATGCTTCCCTCTACCCCCCTCATTCACCAACTCTCTGATGAGAGTTGGGAGGCATGTTTGGTTCCCATTTCTTTGCAGTGATGATTGGTCACTGCTTTTAAATGTGGCTGTCTATGTACCCCACCCTCCAATTTATCTTATATTATTGTTATTATTGTTTGACCTTCATCAGGGTAGGGACTCTACCAGTGAAAACTGGTCACTACTCAGTAACTCTTATAGAGCTGCCTTTGGGCTTGAATTCACCTGGGCCTTTACTTAGCTCTTCTTTCCCTGAGTCTCCCCAAAGGCCTTCTTTTCCCTTGCCCTCCTCACTGCTGATTGCTCAAGCTGAGCCAGTTGGTTCAAGATTTATTGGCTATGACTCTTATTAGGCTGAACTATGTTCTTAATAAGTCCCTCTGCTAGTGTCTCCAGTTGGTGGATGGGCTTCAAGGTGGCCTACTTTGGGGAAGTGAAGGGGTGAGGTTACAGGAAAGTGAGTTCAATCTCTCCCATAACCAGGGCTGGGTGCGGCAAGATGGCCCCATTCTCTTTGTCTTTGGTGCCCCCTGCTGCCTTTACATACCCATTTTCCTCTCAGGGATTCTTTGTGCCTTACTTCACAGATGCTATTTCCCAGCTCCTCTGCTTAGTCTTCCCTGAAAACCTGCTGGGGAAAAGACTCTGCCATCAGTCATATGGGTGTTGGTGTCGGGGAGCCACACTGACACCACTGGCAGGCAGGCAGTCTGGGAGAAACCCAGGGCTTCCTTGGGATGGTGCTTTTACATATTTGAGGGTTAGAGTTGAATACAAATAAAGGTGTCGTTTTTTCCCTTCTTAGTTCATCGATTTCCCTTTGAAACTATCCACATACCTTCTAGGGGTATGCGGACCCCAGGTTAAGAACGTCTGCCTTTGGTGGGAACGCATTTCAGGCCCAGATTGCCCTCCACTGGCTCTCCAAGTGCATCATGTAAGGCAGATGGTGTCCTCTGCCTTGGCCAGCACATGGAGAAGGTATTTGGGGGACGTGGGGCCTTTCCATTGTCTGAAATAAGCCCTCATAGGCAAGAAGGGCAAGCCTGTCAAGGCCAGTTCTTCTCTTCAGTTACCCATGTGGAAGCTGCTTCAAGAACGAGGATTGTTCAGTTTGGTGGAAGACAGTTGTGTGTGATGGGGTCAGAGCTGGAAGGGCTGTTAGAGACCAACAAGTTTGGACCACTCACTTTATAGAGGTGCTTAGCACAGTGCCCTGACACACAGTAGGAGCCTAATAAGTGCTTATTGATGTGACTTGGAGTTATAATGGCAATTGCTTTCTGCATTGATGCATTGGTATACTGTAAAATGACCTGGGAACCACTCCAGTATTTCTGCCAAGAAACCCCAAATGGGGTCACAGAGATTCCGATATGACTAAAACGACTAGACAGAAAACCACAGGGAACTCCAGGTGAGGGAATTCTCATTACCAGTGCAGATTGCCAACTATTCTGTAACTTCTAGTTTTAAAATGTTGCCTGGGGCCCTGAGAGGTGAGGTGAGGTGACTTACCTAGGGTCATACAACCAGTATGTGGCAGAAGCAGGGTTCAAAGCCCTTTCTCCTAAATGCCGTGCTTCATTCACTATCTCAGATTCAGTGATTTAGCCAGCATTTTAAAGCTGGCAAATGTCAGAACCCAGATTTGACAACATTGCTGCTGACTCCAATGAGAGAGAGAGAGAGAGAGACAGAAAGAGACAGAGAGAGACAGAGAGACAGAGACAGAGAGAGAGAGACACAGAGAGAGACAGAGAGAGACAGAAAACCTGTGGGCCTACTGGTCTTCTGTGGTGGTCATGGCAGGTCCGGCTAATAGAAGAGACTAGTGGAACTGAACCAGAGAAATGAGAGCTTTGTAGAGCTAGAAAAGAAGTAGCAATAGCTGGGGGAATCACTCCCTTCCTGCCTTGGCCATTTTCTCCAATGTCTCTTGGAGAAAGGAGACTCAAAAATCAGAGTTTGTTAAAAGCAAGCCAGCGGCCTAGAGCATGAAGGCCATAAGCCTCTCTTGGGATGGCTGGGAGGGAACAAAGGAAGGGAAAGCCAAAGCCATGAGAGAAAACTAAGCTTTAGCATGCAGCCAGCCATGGTGCCAGGGGCCACCAGGGCTGGACCACATGAGGGGATGGTCTGAGTGATTCGGCCCACTAGGTAGGCCGGTACTCTATAGCCAGGGGGCAAAAGCATCTTCTCCATTTGTTCTTTTCTGCCTGGCCCTGGTTAAATATATATTTTAATGAAAACAATTCTTAAATTATACTGAATATCCATCTACAAACATAAATATTCACATAAAAGCAAAAAGATTATAAATGATTTAACATGAAGCCATAGACTTCTGGTATTTGCAGTCTGCCTTAAAATCTGCATAGTAACTTCACCAGGTAGGAAGCAAAGCATCTCCTTTGTTTCTGTTTCCTTCCCATGCCATTTGCCAACCACGTAGCTGGGTTTGCTCCTTCTGTTACTTCCCTTTAAATACAGTTGGATGTCTTCTTGCCCTCCTGGGGCTGTGGAGGCGACACCAGGTTCTGACAGGTCCTAAGTGGCCAGAGAGGCTCTGAGCATGGGCCCATTCTGCGACTGGGCTGGGCTAAGCTTGGTGAAGCTCCTCATTAGGGTGGCCACAGGGAGATGGGCTTTGGGTGGCCCCAGCAACTCATGAAGGCCATCTACTAAAACAGGCAGAGGTCGCGATCTTCACTGACAGGACCCAATGGTTCCATTGTGTCTTTGGCTTTCTTTGCTTAGCACATTTGGCGGTTCTCTTCTTCCTATTTCCCATCATCCCTATATGCTACAGGTGGGTCAGGCATCCCCCAGCCTTGAACGCCAAGGTTATTTCTAGCATTTTGCTCTTCTGAAGAGCTGGACCCCATGTGGATTCGAGGCTGGCAGGGGGTTGGTTTGTTGCACCTCCAGACTGTTCAGTGTCACTGAATAAAGCCTAGGAAGGGCCTAAGGAGAAGGGAGACCAGTCTTCCATTTCCTGATATGTAAGAAACCAGTAGCTAGGTGGCACAAATGTAGGGTTAGTACTGGGCCTGGCATCAGGAAGACCTGAGTTCAAATCCAGCCACAGACATTGACTAGCTGCATGACCCTGAGCAAATCACCTAGCTTCTGTCTGCCTCACTTTCCTCAATTGTAAAATGGGGATAATAATATCACCTACCTTGCAGGGTTACTGTGAGGGTCAAATGAAATTTTAGAAGTCTTTTGCAAAGCTTAAAGTGTTATATAAATGATAGTTATTACTATTGTTATTCTACTGAGAAACTGCCATCCTGAGATGAAAGTCTCTGGGGCAAACAGCCATAAGCTTCACGGTTAATGAAATCACATGTCTCTATCCTGGAACCCAGGACCATTGATGTAAAACTGGAAAGGCCCTTGGTTTCGTCTAGTCCAGCCTGTCCATCTTAGTGGTCCCAGAGAGGCAGTGACTTGACCAGGGCCGCAGGTAGTATGGAGCAGAGCTGGGATTAGATCTTGGGTCCTCCGACTCCCAAGCCAAGTATCCTCCCACTTCTAGGTTGCTTCTCAGGAATATTTTAAAAGGATTTGGGGGTCTCAACCTGTGATTTCTTTGGTGTACGGAACTCCCAGTGAGAAAAACCCCTCTCTCAATGCCAGTTGGCCCCTGCTCTGATATTGGCTATCTCAGAGAGCATTAGTGACATGCCCAATGTCACATAGCCGGTGGGTACCTGAGGCATGCCAGTGTCCATGTGTGTCCCCTTCCCGTACCCCTCCCATGTAAGCCTTCCCACTACTACATCTGACAGCTCCCCTTGTCCCCAGCCTCCACAAAGGAGGGAGGGCCTCGGATTTTCTCATGTCCTAGGAGGCTGAGGCTACTCACTAGAATTGCCCAGCTCTCCATTCGATTTTGTCATTCTTTCCATTCACAGGGCTGTGGTCCTTGTGAATGACGCTTTCTTGGTTTTGCATTCATTCCTACAAGCCCCTGCCCTCCAGATTTCCTCACTCCCTAATTATGGTTGTCATAAGCAGCCCTCTTCCTCCTCCCTGCTCAGCTGACCAAACCAATCCTTCCGGAAGCAGCCACTAATCCCCAGCTGCTATGTGAACCAGCAACAGGAGATTTTGTCCCATTTGCAGAAAGAGATTTTCCTGAAAGGGCAGGTACCTAAATTCACCATCTCAAAGAAATCTGATGGAAGGCTTTCCTGACAGTTCATTTTGGTTTGTAGCCATCTGCAAAATCTAGTGGAAGGAAGGAAGGGAAAAAGAGGAGAAGGGAGGGAAGGAAGAAAAAGAAAGAGGGAGGGAGGAAGGGAAGAAGGGAGGAAGGGAGAGATGGGAAAGAGAGGAAAGAGGGAAGGAGGAAAGGAGGGGGGAGGGAAAGGAAGAAGGGATGGAAGAAGGAGAGAGGAGGGAGGGAAGAGGAGAGGAAAAAGAAAGAGGAAGGAACAGGGGAAAAATAAAGAGGGAGGGAGGAAGGTAAAAAGAAAGGGAAGGAAAAAGGGAAGAAAGGAGGGAAGGGAGGGAGGGAAAAGGGAGGAAAGGAGGGAGGGAGAAAGAGGAAAAGAAAGAGGAAAGGAAGAAGGAAGGAAAGGAAGAAAGGGAGGAAGGAAAGAAGGGAGAAAAGGGAGGGGGAAGGGAAGAAAGAAGAGAGAAAAAGAGGAAGGGAGGAAAGGAGGGAAGGAAGAAGGAAGGGAAGAAAAGAAGGAGGGAGGGGAAGAAAAGAAAGGATAAAAATGAGAGAGGAAAGGAAGAAAAAGAAAGAGGGAGGGAAGGGAGGAAAGGAGGGAGGGAAGAAGGGAGAAGAGGAAGGAGGGAGGGAAACAAGCACTGACTGAGCGCTTCCTGTGATCTCATTTGATCTCGCAACAACCTTGGCAGGTAGGTGCTATTATTATCCCCATTTTGGGAAACAGAGGCAGGCAGAGGTTGCGTGATTTGTCCAGGGTCACATAACTAGCAAGCAAGGCTGCATTTGAACTCAGGTTCAGCTCCCTGACTCTAGGCCCAGCACTGTACCCACACAGTGCCACATAACTGCTGGTGCAGGTTGGGATGGGCTCCTTTGCCTGCTTGGACCCCCTCCCTTTCCTGGAGTCTTCTGGACTTAGAACCTCCCATGGCCCCTGCAGCCTGGTTAACTGAGGCCTCCCTCTCTCCAACATGCTCTAAGAAGCCAGTCAGACTCCTGCCTCTCTCTAGCAGATGTCTGGCTTTGGCCTGTGTTGCTTTAGCTGGCCTGTTTGGCCCTACTTGTACTAAACCCAGAGGAAGGATGAGAGTCTGCCACAGCTCAGATGTTAGGTCAGGAGGCCTGTGTCTTGGAGGGGGAGGGGAGTTGGGCTCAGAAATCCCTTTTCTTCCCTTGCCATGGCCTGAAGATCATCTTACCTGAGGCCTGGGTGATCTCCTCTAGCTGAACATAGTTCCCTTTGGAGATATGGCTGGCTTCTGGCTACTGGGATCTGCCTACATCCTGCTTTCTGTGCTTACTGGGATTTCCCTGCTTTCTCTGAAAACCCCTTCCCTATGCCAGTTGTCTGATAATAGGCAAAATCACTTAGCCCTTCTGAACCTCAGTTTCCCAATCTGTGAAATGGGCATCACACCTGCTCTACCTACCTCATGCAGTTGTGATGAAAGCACTTGGTCAAGCTTAATTTTGTTGTAAGTTGGTGTTTTGGTGCCCACCTGGGAGGCCTGAGCCGGTGACTTTGTACGTCATAGGCACTTTTAGAAACATTCATTGTGTTTCAGTCCACAAGAGATCTCCACTCTCAAAGGCAAAACCAGTTTGGACACAGGAATTATTGCATTTTTAAAAATAATCCAATTGTATTACAGTTGTTGCACTGGAATGGGCTGGCAGGAACTTTTAGTTCAATCTTGGCATTGGAGAGAAGAGAAAGCTAAGGTTCAGAGAGGTTAAGTAATTTGCCCCAAACCACACAGCCAATTATTTGGTGCTATCTCGACAGCTGATTCTCTGTGTTCTATTGCCTTTCATTCCTGAGTTTCTTCTTCTGCGCATGTAGGAATTAATTAATTGTACTTATAATTATAATCCACTGAGCAGCTTACCAAATCCCAACGTTTACTTTCAGGTTAATCAACATTCTTAACCCTCATGCTTACTGTACTTCAAGCAACAGGATTAAGAATGCAGAAGAAATGTAAGGTTAAGTGACGCTGGCTCCAAAGCCTGGATGGGCCTGTTCAGAGACGCTGCTGCATCCAAGCTCCCTGGCCCAGATCCTTTGCAAGTGCTTTGGAGTTCTCCCCAGGAGAGGCTGCCCAGCGCTTGAGTGCTCTGAGGCCCAGGCCCTCATTGGGCGGGCGGCTCACAGCAAAGCTTCTACACCAGCAGGGTCCTTAAGCAGGACTCGCCTTGTGGCTTCACTTGACCTCTGGGTTTTGTTTTTAAATCACGGTTTTCAGAGAGTTCAATGAGTTTCAAGTTCTTCTCCTAGACTTGTTTTTGCAGGTCAGTTGTTTAAACTGAGGCATCTTACATTTTCTTCCAGGTTTTTAATCTTTTGGTTTTGTTCTATTATCTCTTGCCATCTCACAGACACTGACGCCTCATTTCTAGGGAGTCATTCCTTGGGGAAAGTTGACCCCTTTCTCTTCTCAGCTGTGTATTCTCCTTTCGGTTTTTTCCTTCAGGAGTTTTATTTGATCACTATTTCTTCTAGGTTCTCAGTAGTCCTTGTTGAAAATTGCCCCCCCCCCCCCGACTCTCTGTTTGCAGTTATTTCCTTCTAGCCTGGCATCATTTGATGGACAATAATTGTTTATGCCACTTTGGTAGCACCTTTTGTTCTTGAATTGGGGTCTTGTGTCAGGGCCATATTTTTTAGGTGGGGTAGTTGACCTTGCTTGGTCTTACCCTGGGACCTCTGGCCACCCCCTGGACCTTTGTGATTCAGGGTCCTCTATGGCATCTCATGACACAATACCCTTGGGCAGCTGGACTGTTCAGGTCTGGGTGCTGCTGTTCCTGCTGGCTTCCAAGGCTCCTGCTGTGGGTTTCTGAGAACTCTGGGGCTTCCTGGCTACCTTTGGGCTTTTGTGGGGGAATCTTCTTCTCGCTATCTTTGTACCCAGAGGCTTGGGTGGCACTTATATATCTGCAATGTGTCTGGTCACTGGGACGCTACTGGCTTGTCTCCCTGCACCAATCCTTTCCCAGATGCCCACGGGCTTGACATTTTGTGCAGTTCTGGAGTGGGTGGAAAGGAGTTGTCACTTGCTATAGTTTCTCAGTGAATTTCCGAATCATTATTCAGGGCACTGAGATTTTCCGGTTTTGGCTGGAGTTGGGCAGTGGAAGCTGGGCAGTCTGTCTCTATTCACACAGCCATCCATCTCCATGATAGCTTTCCAATTAAACTGAATAATGTGATGTAGCCTTCTTAAAAGGAGACCTTTAAGGTGGAATCTGACTCTACCAAGTCAAATCCTTTTTTAAAGAAATAATCAATAAGCAATAAATGGAGTAGGATCTTTGATTCTCTATCTTTCAATCAATTCTCCACTGATACAGACTGATAGTTACTGTGGAGCATTGAATGTGTGCCCTCTGAAGACCCTCACCAAGGAAGCTCCCTTTGTTTGCTTAGGCTCTTAGTACAAACACGTAATGAGAAAATCAGCACATAGTTTGGGAGTAATGGATGCTGGTGGAAGAGGAATGAGCTCATCAACTCCATTGAGCAAACATTGATCCGGTCCTTTTCAGGTACAAGGCTTTGTGCTTAGTTCTGAGGAGGCAGAGAGCAAAGCAAAAACCAGGTCCCAAGCATGAAGAGCTTCCATTGGACTAGGAAAATACCTGGGCCATTCAAGGAGCAAAGAGGCCACTTCATACATGCAGGGGGCCAGAGCTCTGGGAGAGCTTCACCTGAAGAAGCAGATGAGGGGACTGCTATATTTCAGATAAGCATGTGGAGGTGGCCAATGGGATGCTGGCTTCAGGGAACTGTTTGTGGTTCTGCTTATCCAGAATATAACAGGCAAGAGTGGGAGTAATGGGAGGAAATCTGGGAAAGGTGAGTGACTTTAACTGCCAAACAGAGGAATTTGTATTTGAGCCTAGAAGCAATAGGGAGCCACTGGAGTTTCTTGAGCAGAAGAGTGACATGCTCAGATCTGTGCTTTAGGAAGATTAGTTTGGTAGCTATGGGGAGACTGGAAAGACATATTAGGACAGAATCATCTCTAAGGTTCATTTTAGTTCTGAATCAATGATTGAAATAAGGTGGTCAGAAAAAGAAGGTAGACTTGACCAAATACATATATTAGAATAAATGAAAAAGTATTTTGTATATGTGCCCAGGAAATCCAGGCAGGGGATGATTAGACTTTCCAATTGGAATCCGTTTGAGGGAATTGGATTGGTAGAATTTCCTTCATGAGAGTTTTTTCTCCCTTTTAGGCTGACTTTACCTGGAGGATTTTATACTATAGGGTTACAGCTATAGCTAGGGCAGGGTTACTGGAGCTTTGACCCAGGGAATTGCACTCAAAGGATACTGAATTCACTTGAAGTCCTTTGATTCATGGGAGTGAGATCCTCCCTGGCTCCCTAGCCCTTTTTGTCTCCCCTCCCCCCACAACCATCTCCTTAGTAGTGACCTTGCTTTCATGTTGCCCCTCTCTCCACCTTCCTCAACTGTAGGGGATCAGATTCTATCTACTCCTTGCTTGAACTTTGTGGAATCTTCTCTCCCCAATGATAATGCTTCCCATTCCTAGCCTCTGTTCAATTCCAAGATGGAGTGGTTACTTCTCCATAAAGTTCCTAGAGTTTGTACTTGAGTATCCACTTAGTTCCTCATTGCTACTCAGAACCAAGTCCACAACAGCAGGTAATTTTATGGCTTTTTTTTGATGAATAAAATTATCATTAAGAGGAAACAGCAATTTATCAGCTGCTCTGCCCTTGGCAGAGAGACCTCCAGCAGATGTCTGGATAATTGAAATTCACCATCACCAGGTTTGTGAAGCCCCGCCCCCAGCCACCGATGCTCCTCTTTGACCTCCCAGATTTCTCCATACTAGCATATCTTCTTCATCTATGATGCTACCTGGTGTTTAGGCCTCGTGTATTTCTGAGCCAAAAGGCACACCCAACTGAATGATTTTGGGGGCATAGTTCCAAATTGCTTTCCAGCATGGCTGGACCAATTCACAGAATGAGGAGAAGGGCCCATATATACAAAAATTATTCCTAGCAACCCTTTGTTTGTTGTACTGAAGAATCTGAAAGAGGGGGTCCATTCATTGGAGGGTGGTATATGATTAATGGAATGTTATTGTGCCATAAGAAATGATGAAATGCATGGATTCAGATTTATCTGGAAAGTCTTCAATGAGACGAATCATCGAGTGAAGGAAGCATGACTTCTAGAGTAACAAACAGCATTGAAACAGAAAACAAATCAGGGACATTTAGAGATTCTAATCCAGGGGTGGGGAACATGTGGCCTTCTAGGTCCTTGAGTGCAGCCTTTTGACTGAGCCCAAGTTTTGCAGAACAAATCCTTTTATTAGGGGAATTTGTTCTATGAAGTTTGGAAGATTAGAGTCTAACCAATGGGGTGACCATCCATGGAACCAGCAGGTTTATTCACTTCCTTATGCATTGATTGAAAGTCTACTCTATGCTAGGTTCTCTGGTAAGTGCTGAGGATACTCAAATGGGTCTGTGCTCTCATGGACTCTGGAGTCACAATCCATTCATGCCTACCAATCTGTGTGACTCCTGTCCATGACTTCCCATAAGTCCGCCAAGAAGTCTATCCATCATGCTGGATGCCATCCTTGGTTTCTTGCACCATCATGAGGATGCCAGTGAAGAATTTGCCTTGCCCCTCTCTTCTTCCTTGTTCTCCTCCTCTCATACAATTCCCGTTCTTCTTCAGAGGTCCTTGTGACTTACAGATTGAAGCCTGAATCCCACTGTGTAATTCTCCATTGCCTTCTGTGTGACACTCATTTTTTAGTTCTTGGTAGGCCATTGTTAGTAGCTAAAGGAGGGGACCTTTGCTTTCATGGGAAGCTTGGGGTCATGCTTTGGAATTTCCTGCATGCAACCCAGCTCACTATCCACCCATTTACCTCTGGGCTCCTCTCACTGTGTCTTTGTACTATATTGTCTGGACCAGAGAGACATAGTATCCTACTGGACCATCTCTGTAGGCTGTCTAGGCAAGTGCAGCTTCTGATCTGGGCAATGGCAATTGAAATTCTGGGTCTTCCCCAGTGGATAGTTAGGCCAAGCTTCTTGGAGGTATTATAGGTGCCAGGCATAGGAAGACAAGCATGGTGTTGTCCCTGCTTTCAGGGAACTGACATTCTACTTGGGTTGGGGAGGGGGTGATGAGTTAGAACAACGTGTTTACAGGTAGTGATTCCAAAGTGGTGTCAAAGCTAGGATGAGCATGAACAAGTCGGGGAATCGACTTGGGTCAGGACGGCCTTTCCATTGCACAGGAAAGTTTCTCTTTTGTGCTGGAGCTAACAGGGAGATCTTGGAGCTTTGGGATTTCTTTACAGCTGGCGTGGAGGCTTTTTTTCTGTAATAGGAGGCTAGCTTGCTCATCTGCCTTTGATTGGCAATTAGCAGACTCCTGCCAAGCCCTAATGGAAACAAGCTGCCCTCAGCTGTTGTGTGCATGAGGCTCTCAATTAGAAATGCAATTAGCAGCCACTTTGCACCTATTTGGGATTCTTCTCTCTTCTTCCCACGGATAGACTTTAGATCCACCCCCTTCCCCAACCCTGCTCCAGTCCCTTAGCTACTGGATCAGTATCTTTAGGTGGCGGCTGCTTGTTGCGGATGGAGGCCGAGTGTGGTGAGAATAGAACGGGAGGCAGTGAGTGACGGAACCGTGGTGGGGAAATGGGCAAAACTTTCCATGCTTCCAAGCCCTTCTCTTCAGCCAAAGCTGATATCTTCACATTAATAGTCTCCAGGTGATGTTAACTGGCTGCAAATCATGGCACACCATGCGCTCCGAAGAAACAAAATTGCAGGTGACTCAAAGGGGCAATGGGAAAATGCATGGGGGTGTGAGTAGGAGGCAGAGCATTGCCAGGGATGCCTAGTCATCAAGGAAAGTTCTACATCTAGGACCAAAAAGGGGGATGAACTGATCAGGTGGTGAGAGGCAGGGCTGGCTGATGGTCACCCTGGCCCTACAAGCTGAACAGTGCTTGAGCTTGGATTCAGAGAAAGACCAAGGCTTCTGAGACTAGAAGTATTTCTTGGAGGAGAAACCAGATCAGGTGGAGTTTGGCCGTTGCTGTCTCATTTATTCTGAAGTCGTGTCGCTGGCCAGGGGCCTCAGCCTACTACACTGTGAGGCATGCTGGGCTCCCTGCTGCTAGCCAGTGTGCCATGAGTGGGGCAAGATGTGGATTCGAGCTCCTCCCTACTGCTGCTCACCCCTCACTGGAGGATGGAAGTGTCCCAAGGGCAGCAGCAGCTTATCCAGGTCACTTGTTGCATTGGCACTGGCCAATCTCAAAGAAAGGCCACATCCTGAACTGGGTGCCTCTGCCCTGATGCCATGCTGGGCTTCTGTCGAGCATGGCCAATGTCAGAGCAGAGAGTCGTGCCTCTACTGCCCTGGGCAGCTAGTTATGCATGTAAATCAACAACTGATATATGTGCCATGCTATTCATGGGTCCAAAGACTAGTGGATTGTGCATGTCTAGCACTTAGTGTGTTCCCAGGCCTGAAGATGCGATTTCTCTTTCCTTCAATGGCCCTGTGCCGAGAGCTCCCAAGTAGAGGCAGATGCCTGGGCCACCGATGCAGGGGAGCTTTATCTCAAGGACAGTTGGGGCAGAAACTACAAGAATCTGTTACTTGAGAAATAGAAGCGGTGGAAGAGCCTAACCCAAGCCATGAATCTGTGCCTCTTATGTAGGTGGCCAGTGAAGCTCAAGTGGCCCACTGGAGGCCACGGAGCATCCACACGTAGTGCTGGCCTCAGACTGTACAAACCCCTTAACTTCTCTGAGCCTCAGTTTCCTCCACTGTAAAATGGGATGAGAATTAGCAGCAGCCTTACAGATGTTGTTCTGAAGCTCAAATGAGCTAATGTATCATATGTAAAGTACTTTGCAAACCTCTGAGGGCTTATATTCTTAATATAATGTCAGAAGACCCACAGAAAGATGCTCAGCATGTGCAGTAGGCCTTCTCTAGATGATTTGGGAAAGGCCATGGACAAGAATCGGTCCAGGATGGCAGGGGGTTTAGGTGCTTGTCCCCTCATTGAGTCAAAGCTTGCCTCTTCCCCTTCCCACTCATTATCCAATCTTGTAGGTCATGCTCTGTGGGCCCACTTTCAGCCACTTATCCCTGGCCTTGCATTTTTCTTTGTCTCTTAGGAACTCAAAGCCTGGAAAATATGTAACTCCAGGCTCCTTGAGCTAACAGAAGGTGTGGAGAGTGGAAAAGAGTAAGGGGCACTGGTAGCCCTGAGGAGGAGCTGGGGCCTTGCTGTATGCTCTGAAGAACCTTAATTCCAGAGATACAGGTGAGATTGGGCCATGATGGGATCATCTCGCCTCAGTGTGACTGCATCAGGCTGAGTGTTATTGCAGACACAAGCTGCTGTCAATTACACTGTCCTATACCACTCTATTTAGATTGATAAACTCTGTTGCAAGTTGAAGCGAACAGATTGTCCACTGACCCCTTGCCATGGTACTTGACTTGTGCCAGACTGAGGGCTGTCTCTGCACATTTTCCTTTATTAAACTAGACTGCAAAAGTTGTTGAGATCCACTACCTCTTTGTGGCATGGATACTTAAGCCAGGCTAGTGGCACAGCTCTTAGAGGAAAGCATTTTCTTCAGTTCTGGTGATCACAGGGGGCAAATCATCATCCAACTTATTAACTTGTCCAACTTGTTGTTGAGGGTTCCATCTGGTGCTACTCAAATGGAAGGTTTTTCTGACCATGTTTTTCCCAGTTGTTTCAGCAAGGGAACATTCCTTGGGTTTGCTATATCATGGCATTGCAGGGAGCCAATTTTCTTAAGTGAGCTTGGGATCCTGGGTTGATCTTGAGGCCTATTATGGGAATTTTTGATTTCCTTTTATTATTCAGGACTCAGGGTCATTCCTCCTACAAATATTAATTATGTAAAGGTCTATCCTTATATTAATCCCACCTGAATAAAACCTGTCCTGTGGGATATGAAGATTTATTTAGAGCCTTAAACATTCCTTCTTGTTGTCATTTGTCCTTCTCAAGGGGAACCATAACATCAAGGAGTTGATGCCATGATATGCAAGTGAATTGGATTTCAGTGAGAGAGGGCTGTGCAAAGTCACCAGCCTCATTTTCTCCTCTGGAGTCATCTCAGTCCAGTGGCAAGATATAGATCAGAACTGGAGATGCCCTGGATTCCTTGGCCACATGTCAATATTCCTCCTCAATCGGCTTGTGTGTGAATCCTCTGAATGTAGTTTGATCTGTAACCTGCCTTAGTTTGCCTTTAGAGGGTATATGAGATGATGATTCTGTCTGAGGTTTTTACCTTTTATGACACTGAAGGAAGCATGGGCTCATCGATCTATCTTTAACTATCATTAACTTTAATAGCCTGAAAGAAGTGTATATAATATAATATTTCCCTCTCACTCTGTTCTAACTTTGCCTATAGGAAGCCTTATCTGAATCCTCACCATTGTTTGAGTTTCCTTTGAGTCCTGAATCTCTGCTTGAGTGGAATAATAAAACCTCAGTTTTGACCTCTACAATTTCTGCCTTGTGGTAAATCTAGAATTGGTGACCATTACCTGCCACATAAATGCAGAGGAGATATTTCTTCCCTAAAGAATCATACTTTATGCTGCCATCAATTTTTTTGACCACAGTGTAAGTTCAGTGGCAGGGAAGGAGAGACTGGGTGAAGGCCAGCTCTCTTAGTAAGGATCAAGGTCCAAGGACAGGCAATCACTGTAGGAAGGCTAAGATGTAAAGGAGAAACTTGGAGGACTTCGTGATTCAGGTTGCTGAGCCAGTCCTGAACAGTGGCCCAGTGCTAGTGGTGGGAGATGAGAGAAAGATCTCATATAAGATGAACCTTCCCTCCCCATCCCAATGGCAAGTGATCTTTAGATTAGGAAGGATAGAAACGCAACTTGTTAATAGGGAGTTGAAAACCGAGACCTGCAAGGAGATAAGAGAGTATTTAGTGCCTCCAACCAGTTCTAGTCCCTAGACCCAGAATACCTACATACCTGGTGAATATAATGGTTGAAAAATCATGGCAAATGAGAGAGGAATGGGAAAGGAGGAAGGGAAAAAGGATGGAGTTAACAAATATGAGTCTAGTGAGTTTGACTTGGATTCCTGGAAAAAGTTGAGCTTTTATTATTAAAGAGATGGTTTGTGAATTTTAGAAAGGGAAGCATGACCTCAGAGACTTACTAGCTGTGTAACCCTGGGCAAATCACTTAACCCCAATTGCCTTCCCCAAAAAAGTTAAAAAAAAGCAAGGGAAGCAGTAATCATTGGGAGCTACCATGGTTTTATCAAAATGAGGACATGCTAAATGAACGTCATCTCTTTTATTAGTCTGGTAGATCAGAGACATGTTGTCAGCATAGGGTACCTTGACTTCAGCAAAACCTTGAACAGAGTTTCTCATGGTATTCTTGTGGACAAGATGAAGGGATGTGGGTTAGATGAGAGAAGTGGTCAAATAACTGAACTCAAAGAGCAATAATGAGTCTCAATGGAACACCCTAGGGAATGACTTTTTGACCTTTCCTCCCTTCCTGTGATCTAGCCGCACTGTCCTTGTTGCAGATCCTCATACTGTAACCTAGTGAGACATTCTGTCAGGCCCTGGAGGCACACGCCTGCATGGGCTACACGGCTCCGGGGTTTAGAAGTGGCTGAAATCCTGCCCTTTTCTAAAGCACCTGAACCCACACCATTTCATGAACAGCATCCCTATTCCAAGCACTCCTCTCCCTAACTCAATGCCACTTGCTAGCTTGACTATGCCACATTAAACGTTACCATGTATTAATCAACAAGCACTTATCAAGCGCCTACTGTGTGCCAGGCCCTGTGCTAAGTGCTGAGATACAAAGAAAGGCAAAAACGGTCTTTGCCCCCAAGGAGCATCTAGCTGGCAAACGAGAGAGAGGTCAGGGTGCGAGACCAAAGGAAGATCAAGAGAGGCCTCTCATAGAACTTGGGGTTTAAGCTGGCTCTTGTTTGTCAAATATTTACACTTTTTCAGTAGACAAAAATCTGCCTTTTCTCCATTTGTTCTTCCCCTTCCCCTGTTGGTTATGAACACGTATCGTCAGGCAGAATGAATTCTAAGCTGAGTCTTAAAGGAAGCCAGGAGATGGGGTGAGGAGGGAGACCATCCTGGGCATTGGCACAGTCTTTGAGGAGGTACAGAGGTGGGAGATGGGAGGGTCGTGTATGAGGGGCTGCCTTGTAGACTGTGTAAAGGTGACTGGAACTGTAGGAAGGGGCCAGGTTGGGAAGGATCCTGGAGGTGAATACAGAGCAACAGGAGAAGGGGATGCTTGGTAGTATCAAGGGCTGCAGAAGGTCAGGAAGAATGAGGACTGAGAAGTCATTTGATTTGACAGTGAAGATGAGGGAGAAGTTTCAGCTGAGTGAGGCAGTTGGAAGCCAGACTGGAGAGTTTAAGAGAGTGAGCAAAGAGGACGAGGAAACATCCATTGCAGACTGTAGGCCTTCTTGAGCCATTCAACCACGAAGGGAGGAGGCCTAGAAGATGATAGCTAGTGGGTGTAGATGGACCTAATAAGGGGTTCTGAGGATGGGAGTGACATGAACATGATTATAGGAAGCAACAAGGATCAGTAGACAGGATGAGAGCTATGAATAGTGTCCGCCTCAAGGTTACTCAATGAACTCGGCCATTGTTGATGGTAGGGAAGGGAGGAGAGAAATCCTATTTCCTTCTCTTTGAACCCTCTAAGAGGCTCCAAGGAAAAGATGATGACCTACCACTTCCCTCAGAGCTGACTGCTTTGTAAAGCCCACCCCCAGGTCCATCTTCTCCATCAGTCATTGCTGACACTCTCTACCTCCCCACAGCTTGGTTGAGAACAAGTTCACCCTTTATTGGGTTCTTTGGGAAATCCCTCAGGTTGCTTGGGGGCTGCTGCACCCCCTTTACAGTGGCAAGACTACTGGCCTGGACTTTAGAGACTCACAGAATTTCATGGTTGGAAGGGAGCTCACTGGCTCCCCAATCCCCAGCACACCTGAAGATGAAAGTCTTCTAGAGCGTAAATGGCCGTCCGGCCTCTGCCGAGGCTTCCCCATCCCACTTGGGCCAGCTCTTGTGGTCAGGGAGCTGTTATTGACATCAAGTCTGAATTGGCCTGTTTGTGCCTTTTCTCCACCACTTCTGGGTCTTCCTTTGGGGGCCAAACAGAGCAAGACAGCCCTCCTTCCACTTTTCTTCTTTAGGACTTGGTTTCCTCTTTTCTTAAATGAGGAGATTAGACTCCAAATCAGAGGATCACAGAGTTGGGTGGGACCCATGAGGACATCTTCCATTGGGCTCCCCTCTGTAGCATACTTGATCAGAGATCCTCCAGTCTCCATTTGAAGGCCTTCATTGAGGGGGGAGAGCTCATTGCCAACAAGGACTAAAATTGGAAAAATGTTGCAAATAACAAAGCAGAGCAAATCGAATCTCCCACAGATATCTGAAAGCATCATCAGTAGTGGCCTTAGGCCAGTCACTTGCCTTGCCTCAGACAATGGGGATAATTATAGAACCTGCCTCTCAGGGTTGAGATGATGCCTGTAACACACTTTGTAAACCTTCAAGTGCTATGTACTTGCTAGCCAGTATTACTATGTCTTTAGTTTAGTGTCTGCATTAGTAGATTTTTCAGAGAGCTGAGTCTTAGCTCTTTGAGCAGCAACACTTTTCCAATTTTAGTCCTTGTTGTTAAACACAGTTTCTTGCCTTTGGAAATAGAACCCACTAAAGACAATTGACCCCTTTACTGGGGACTCAGGGTCATTGTTACACTCATCAGTGGCTGTCCTGGGCTGTGGCGAAAGGAGCCGGCCTTCTGGGAGGCCTTGTAGGGTGCAGGCCATCTGCATGGATGCTAGTCAGGCCTTTGGTTTCTTTGGTTTCCCTTAGTGAGGCCCTTAATGATAAATAATATAATAATAGCCAGCATTTGTGTAGTGCTTTGTTAAACCCTTTACGAATATTATCTCATTTGGTCTTCACAACAACTCTGATAGGTAGGTGCTGTTATAATTCTCAATTTACAATTGAGGAAACTGATGAAGACAGGTTAAGTGACTTGCTAGTAAGTGCCTGGGGCTAGATTTGAACTCAGGTCTTCCTGAGACGGAGTCCAACAGTCTATCTACTGTACCCTAACTTGACTGACCCCAGGTGTTTTTCCTATTCAACATACTGTTTCTCATCTCTCTTTTCTGTGAAACAGCATTATTTAGCAGAGAGTGCTGCCCTTGGAATAAGGAAGACTCTGGTTCTAATTTCACTTCTGATACTGCTAGCTGTGTAAGGATACTTCTCTCTGAGCCTCAGTTTCCTCATCTGTAAGATGGGTGCAACAATCTTGGAAGTATGCACCAGAATGGAGTGCTCTGAGGCTAAGATGAGCTAATGTGTGGAGAGGGTTTTGCAGACTTGCCAGTGCAGCCTCGCTGTGGCTGATTGGGGATGCTAGGCCTCTCATCTGCTGGGGCTTCTTTGCTCTGCTCTCAGCGGGTCTCCTGTGAGATGCTCTGACTGGAGCTTTTCATGGTTCCGGCTCCTTTGACTGTCCATGGCCTCTGTAGTTTGTCGTTCCCTTCCCGTGCCCCTTTCCACTCGCCGGACTTCTTTCTTTGGTTTTCTCTCTTCATCCTTTTCTTTCTTCCCCTACCTTCTTTCAAGCATCTCGACTCTGGTGCCAGTGGGGACTGGACTCCTTTGAACTCTCCAGACAGTGAGGTCACCCCTTCTTTTTCTTCAAAGACCAAGCCCTGTGCCTTTTGTGTTCTCTTCTAAGCATTCTGTACTTGGGGATTTTTTTGTTTATGGCTGTTGTGGACAGATGAGGGTAGTGGACATCTGACAAATGGAAATCCCAAGCAAAGTCACTGTACTTGTAAATTCTGCACCAGTCACCGTCGAATTGGGCTTTGAATAGCACTAGAACTTTGAGCCCTTGGAGTGGGCTGTCCACAAACCAGAGGAGGCTAGGGCTAGCTAGAATTACAGCCTACTCCTTTAGGCCATGCTTCTGACTAACTAGGGGTCAAGCTCAGTTATTTGTCTGCTGCATAGACACAAGCACCCAATACATTTTGGTACCCTGGGCAATGTCCCTATTTCCCTGTCCTAGACCAGCTCTGGCTTTGAAGTCTTAGGTTTGTTGAACTTCTACCCTTGAAACCATCATTAGATATCTAATAGGAGAGCTGATTCATTTCAAATATTTGTTTTGTTAATTCATTCTATAGAATCCTGGATGTTTTCATAATGCAGTCCAAAGTAAACAGGACTTGGAGAAAGAGGCCCTGGGTTCAGATTCTGACTCTGTGACCTAGAAGTTCTTTCTTCTCTCTGGGCCTCAGTTTCTTTCTCTGTGAAAAGAGAAGAGTAGGTGGTAGACACGACCTGTAAGGTTGGGTTTTGCTCTCCATCAATGACATCATCTAAAACTCATCTTTTTTTTCTGAGGGAGGTTGGGGAATCTGGCCATGTGATTTCACCGAGGGAGGGAACATTCTCTACTCCTGATTTGTAGCTCCTCTGGAGCCTCTAGTTTTAGCTACTCCAGACCCTGGGCACAGAGCTGGGATTTCTCATCTCTCTTTTCTGTGAAACAGCATTATTTAGCAGAGAGTACTGCCCTTGGAATAAGGAAGACTCTGGTTCTAATTTCACTTCTGATACTGCTAGCTGTGTCATACCAGGAAGGATACTTCTCTCTGAGCCTCAGAGGTAGGCCTTGAAGCCAGGCTTCCTGACTCTGTTTCCTACACCAGCTTGTCTCTTGGTAGTCAGATGGTGATATCAAAATACCAAACCACTAAAGGCAAAGAGGAAGCTTGTCATGAGAGCTGGGTTCCAGTGCTGTCTCCTGTGCTTTTCTGTGGGATGAAGACTGTGAGCCAGCCCCTTCCCCTCTTGGGGACTCACTTGTCTTCTTTGTAAAATGGGTGTGTTTTGGAGGCTTCTTAACCTGGGATCTGTAAACTTGATTGATTGAAAATGTTTTGATAAGTATGCTTAGATACATGTGGTTTCCTTTGGGACCCTACGTGTTTTGTTTTGTACATTTAAAAACCTCATTTGGAGGAGGACTCCATCAGACTCCTCACGAGCTTGTTCAAGGGGACCATGATACCCCAAAAGAGGAAAAAGGCCCCAGCTGGATCATCTCAGAGTTCCCCGTCTGTGGCTCTAAGATGACAATCGCTGCCTCTCTTTGATGGGCCTCTGTGGGTGTTCATCCTATCCCATCTCCCTTGCAGATTTTGGCCAGCACCCTCTATTACCCCTGAATTCCCTGTCTAAGGATAGTTAGAATTCTGAGCAAGTCCTGGTTGGCCAGCTGGCTCAGGTGGAGGTGGTGGGTGGGGGTGGGGGTGTGATTGCCATTACTCAAAATCTTAATCTTTGAAACAGATACTGACAGTTTGCTTTGGCTCCTCTTCTCTAAGGCGGGGGCATTTGCCATTTCATAGAAGGGCCTAGACAATCATGTTGCAGAAACCTGATGTTGACTCGCCCCTCTCTTCCATTCCTGATTTGGCTTCCGGTGGACAAATATTCCAGCTCTTTACCTGACACACTCAGAGGCAGGAGAAATTCCTGTAAACTTCACCTTAAAATTATTTGGAAACTACATGGTTGTTTTGATCACTAACAGATTCTTATCAGCCATGGGAAAGGGTCTTCTTACCTCTGAAACAATTCATTTGTAAAAAGAATCAGCAGATGAGAAAAAAGCTCTGTTCAATTCAGTCCAAATTGCTCGTAAATCCAGCCTGGGACTAGAAGTAGATATTCTGCAAAGAAAGAGTATTTTTTATAGGAGACAAATATGGAAGTGGGGGGGGGCGCCTGCTCACTTCTGCCTTCATTTGGAAAGCTGCCGTTGTTGCCAGCTCCCACAACTGTTTTACCTGAAGAATTACTAAAAAGGTACTAACTTTTTCAAGAATGATTATTCCAGGAAATTGACTTGCTCTCATAAAGTGGCAGCTGCCCATGGACTCGCCCGACAACAGGAAAACATGGAAAGAAAGCCAGAAGTTAGGTCCACTGCAGGGGTTGAGTCCACTAATGATGCCAGTCATGGTCTTCAAGTATCAGTCTGCTTGTGTTTCCAAGTGCATTTCGAAGTCAAACGTGACTGTTTGTTTTCTAATTAAAAGAAAAGGCACAATTGATGGGAAAGTTGGCCAATCACTTTCTTACCAATAGGAAAGCTAAACCTTTGTAGCACCAGGCCAGAACCAAGGGCCTGCTGCCTCCTGATGGCTATACATTATAAGTGCAAGCAAAGTAACCACTCGAGAATGGGCTGCCTCTTACTAGGCTGAGCTTCAAAAACCCAAAGCTAATTCAATGCCAACAATCAATGCAAAATCTGCTGTAGAGGCCCCATGGCTCTTGAAATCCCTATGGCTTAGGTAGGTGACATTAACAGGCAGTCTTATACAATGGAATGGAAAGCACATCATGTTCAGAGTCTGAGGTCCTGGGTTTGAATGTGAACACCGTGTGTCTTTGGGTAATTCCATTCCCCTCTCTGAGCCTCAGGTTTTGTATCTGGAAAATGAGTGGGTTGGACTAGATGATCCTGAAGGTCCCTTCTAGCTCAGACAGAGAAAGGAATGCCACCTGTAGCAATGCAGGACAGTGCCTTCTAAAACTTACAGCCTCAGATGGTTCCCTAAGAGCAGCTGCGATAGTGGAAGCTCCACATTCAAGTCCCCTTCCTGACTCAGACTATCCCTGTAACCCTCAGCGCTCTGGGCCACTGGTTTCAAACTCACATGGAAACCATACTTAAGGATCCTTGTGGGCCTCACAGTGCCTTAGAAAACTACATATTAGCATTGCCTACATTTTATTGTATTTTTGACTTAGTTTGTTAAATATTTCTCGATTCCATTATAATCTGGGTTTGGCTGCACTCAATACTGTGGCGAGCCACCTGAAATCCCTGCTGTCGCTATTCCAGCTTGGAAGCAGTCAGTATAGATGCTGGTATAGATCCTCCCCAAGGATCAGCAGCCAGCTCTTAAGAGCCGTGGTCATTGTCTCTTGTCTGTCTGTACTGCCCAGGCTCCTCAGTTTCTGGTAGCCTAGAAGTGAGCAAGTGTGAGGTAGGTTCATGGGCCCTAACCAGGGAAGGGGACTCGGAGGTCATCTAGTCTAGCCCCTCTCATTTTACAGAAGAGGATACCGAAACTCAGAGAGGCCCAATATAGCAGAGTTCAGATTTCAATCCCCACTAACATGGCCTCCTGAGATAAATCTTACTTGCATTCTAGAGAGTTTGCATAATGAGCTTAAGGAATTCACAGGTAAGGAAGCTCTCCTGATGTTCAGTAAGTCCTAAATGCTTCATTCTTCTTTTAGATTTTTAAAATTTATTTCATTAAATATTTTTCAATCACACTTTAACATATTTGAGCTTTCATTTAAAAAAATGTTGAGTTCCAAATTTTCTCCCTCCCTTGAGGAGGTGAGCAGCATGATATTGATTCTAAATATGAGGTCATGCAAAACAGCGAAAACTTAATTCTTGCAGGAAACTCCCCCAGAATGAATTATTTAGTTGTTTTACTTTATGGGGGCCAGGCTGATGCCGCCTTTCTTCCCTATGAATCACCTCACTCAAATTCCTGGTTGTTTTCCTTGATGATTGTTCTCTGATGCCTGGCACTGGTTCTCTCACTAATTTGCTGATCGATCCGTCAACAAGCATTCATTAAGCACCAGTTATATACCAGGCACTGTGCTAAGCACCAGGGATACCCAAACCATCCTTTCCCTCCAAGAGCTTACATTCCAATGATAGCATATGGAAAAGGTAGCTCCCCCTGACAACTGAAACCCAGCAGAACCTTTGTGATTGCAGGGAGGCAAGCAGGCTAGTGACACCAGCAGTTCACCTGGATTTGGGGAGAGGGTATTTCCAAGGGGTCAGCAAAAGGACAATTTGTATTGAATGCCCTAAGCTGACTTAGCAGAGATGAAAGCTCTCAAGAGTTAAATTCTGAAGATACAAATAGAAATGATTCTGACTAAGGGGAAAAGAGTAACCTACCTAAAGAAACAATGTGACTGCACAAGGAGCTCATTGACCACCTCTGATTTCAAAAAAGAACACATGCATGGAGGGAGGATGGAAAGAAAGGCCATTAATGGAGGATGAATTCCATAATGGAGTAAGATCCTATCAGCATAATGTCAGGCATGCTAAAGGACAGAACAACAAAACCAAACCTGAAGCTTGTGTCGAATGCTAAGACAACAAACAGGGACTTCTTCGAAAGGCCATTTGGTGGGCAGAAGGTTAACGAATGGGGATTACATAATGATCACAGACAGCAAAGAATATAGTATATGGACTGGAAAGAACAGGACAAGCATTGCTAGCAGGGCTTTGAAACCCAAGATAATGAGCAGCTATTAAAGGAGCATATGGTCCCCCTCAGTGAGGTCAAACCAGAAGGCCAAGGAAACAAACTACATCCTAGGGAACAGAAAGAACTGGCCAACTTGGCTCCTGAGCCACTGGTGGGTGAGCTTTGAATGATGTCACAGGGCAGGAGAAGAGCAAATGATCACATCGTGTCCCTTCTGAAAAACAACTAAACCCAAAAAATATCTAGAATAATAGCACCTATCTCCCAGGGTTGTAAGGATCTTGTGAAATAAGAATTATAAATTGTAAAAAGTGCCTGGCATATAGGAGATGCTTAATACATGCTTGGTCCTTCCCTTTCTTCTAGCATTTAAAAAACTACCAAATATTGGACAGGGAGGAGCTGGGAGCACTGAGTGTTGAGAGGCTGGGTGGGTCTTGATGCTAGGAAAAGCTGCCAAATAATGAGAGCTGGTCAGAATGAGAAGGGAGAGGATCCCCCTCACTGGGGGTGGGCAGTGAATACAGCACTGGGTCTGGAGTCAAGAAGACCTGGGTTCAAATCCTGCTCAGATACTTCTTAGCTGTGTGACCCTGGTTCAGTCATTTAACCTCTCTTGGCTTTAGTTTCTGTACCAATCAGCAAGTATTCACTAAATAAATACTGTGTATGTAATTGGTAGGCTCAAAGGAGAAAACCCAGCCTTAAAGGGCTACATAAGTGTGGCCCCTCTTTAGCTATTCTCATTATTGAAGAGGTATCCTGAGGCCCCTTCCTACCTAGGGGTTTTTTGCTTGCCTCCACGCTGGTTATCAATATGCCTAACTGCATAGCAGTATAAATTGTTTTCTTCAGGGTGCGTGATTCTTAGTGCCTTTGACAACATAAGGAAAAACTTCCTATTGGTCTTCAGTCATATCCAACTCTGTGATCCCACTGGGGGTTTTCTTGACAGAGATACTGGAGCTGTTCACCATTTCCTTCTCCAGCTCATTTGATAGATGAGGAAACTGAGGCCAACAGGGTGAAGTGACTTGCCCAGGGTCACACAGCTACTATGTATCTGAGGCTGGATTAGGACTCAGGAAGATGAGTCTTCCTGACTCCAGGCCCAGTGCTCTGTGCACACTGGCACCACCCAGCTAGCCAACCTCCTCACCAAAAAAAACCAAACCCACATCTACCTAGCCATTAGAAATGAGTAACAAAATGGGAATGGTTTTGCAAGGTAGTAAGTTTCCAGTGACTGAAGGTGATCCAAGGAGAGAGAGACTAAACAGCAACTTGTCACAGGTGTTCTAGAGACTTATCATTCACTGGGCTCTGGGATTCTTGAGCTCTGGGGTTTTCTGACTCCAGAAAAACATTAAGAGAGCTGGGTTCAAATGCCCTCTGCACCTTTCTGGGCCTCAGTTTCATCCTCTGTAAAGTGAGGGGATTACATGGGATGATCTCTAGTTCTCAGTTCTCCAATCCTATGAAATGCCCCATGGTCTGTTTGGCTTCAGGGCCTTGGGGGCAAAGGCCAGGGCATTCTGGGTCCTCAATGGGAGCTCCCCAGACGGGGTGGCTTTAGTGTAACGTGCCCAGCCCTGCTACATGGGGCTATACTGTCGGGGAGGCGGAAAGCCGAGTCCCGCATCTGTATGAGGAGGCCCCCTCTGTCTCAGATTCTGAGACTTAATTCGGGTGACGTCATCTTCAGCTTTGCGGCAGTCCTCTGCTAAGCTGCCTTCTACCTCCATCTGCTGGTTCTCCTGTGAACTGCAGCCACTTTGCGGCACTTCTGAGAGCTTGTGTTTGGGCTGCTGATCGGTCTTAGATGTCTCTCGGACACTTCTCTTCCTTTCCAATCCCATCATCCCTTGGCTTCCTACCTGAGATCCCTGTGAATCAATGGAGTGGGCGACCTTTGTCCTGTTGTCCTGCCAGTAACAAAACTGCTGTTCTCCCTCCATAATCATTCAAAAACATTAAAAAAGACTTCCTCCGAGTCTGTTTGGGGGGGTCACCTTTGGCCAAGGTGTCAGCTTTCACTTGGGGCCCTGCTCGATTCCCTTTTCTCCTCTCCTCTCACCTCCCTGGCCTTGACAACTCACTTCTGTTTACAAGAAGCCCTTCTGATTGAACTGCAGTAATTCAGGGTTTGATGAGTTTTTCTAAGCCCTGCCTCAGTGCCTTCCCATTCTGAGTGATTCTTACGTACCTCATGGAGTTCTAATGAAGGTAACTGCAGATAGTATGAGGGAGGTAGTTGGGAGGAGGGGCCATTGCTCTGAACTCCTTCAAGCTCACCGAGAAGGCATTGGCCTACCCCAACTAGATCTGCAGCTTGCCCATGATTCTCAGCACCGGTCCCTGGCAAAGTCCCCTGATGGTGCAGCCTGGGAAAAGGTTGTACATCAATACTAAATCATTTGTTCAGTAACGATAGCACTTGACCATGTGCTCTACATTTTCTGAAGTGCTTTATGCATGTCATCAATAGCCTGGGAAGATAGGTACCACAGGTAAACTCATTGCTACAAGACAGATGAGAAAACCGAGGCTTACAGCAGTTCGGTGACTTGTACAGAATCCCACAGCTAAGTGCTGGGAGTAGGATTTGAAGTCAGATCTCCGTGGCTCCAAGGCTATTGCTTTGTCTTGTACTTTAGGCTGGCTTACTAAAAGAGCTTCAGTTAGCCATTCAGTTAGCCCTGCTCACTGAGGCAGATTCAGTCCCTTTCTGTCCTTAAAGAAATGCTTCTACCAGCTAATCGGAGGGGTACGTGCTAAACCGGGGGGGGGGGGGGAGGCAATTTGAGCCTGCTGGGGCTTCACAAATAAAACCCAAATCTGTAGTCGTTGAAATGTTTAATTTGATGAACATTTTTTCTTAGTTAAGCTTTTCTCAGGAGCAGATTACATACTGTTCTGGGGCTGTAATTATTTTCTTTGTCCCAAAAATGTGCTTCGGTAATGAGCATGATACTGTCAGGTCGTCGATATTCCAGGAGGGTCCCCTTGAGAGCTTAAAAACAGGGGAGAGGGAAGGTCCAAGGGGAAGGAAGAGGACTTCTCCCCAGGAGCCAGTTAGGGAAGAAAGATGTCAGCCTCGATGGCCAGGAAAAAACGCAGCCCATCGTGCAAACCAAGAATTGCTCAAGCGCTGCTCTTACCATGGCAACTACCAGCCTGAGTGTTTCTGTAGTTAGGAGGGCAGTAAAACAGAGGATGCTTGGGCTCGCTCACCGAGTTCATATTATACAGGAGAAACTGGCTTGGGATCAGGAGGGTGAGAAGCGCGGCCTTTTGAAGAGTTTTGCTTTAAGTTTGAGGGTATATGTGTGTGCGTGTGTATGTGTGTGCATGTGTGTATGTATGTGTATGTGCGTGTGTTCGTGGGAAGCGGTTCAGGATCTAAAATGCTGAATTGGGGAGGGTCCTGGAGCAGGAGATGAGGTTTTTAGGAGCGCGGGTGTGAGCCGGGAAGAAAGCGCAGGGTTTGGGGCAGGAGTAGGGGCTTACCCTGAGCCAGCGGGACTTGGGGCTGCGGAGGGAGGCTGACTTGGCCACGGAGACACAGCAGACAGTGGAAGAAATCCCTTCTCTCTCCTGCCTCTTAGTAAGGGGCAGGAACGGGAAGGTTTGGGGCTGGAACGGTTTTCTAACTCAAAAAGCAAAATGAGTAAGAGCCGGCGAAGGGATTTTGTGACTGTGACAGTAACTGAGAGCTTTGTTCTCGCTCTCTCGGTGCTGCAGTCATGGGCCTCCAAAAGAGAAAGAGGCGGCTCACGAGCAGTGGCTGTGGCCCCCAGGCTGTACCCTAGACAGCTGTGCTTAGAGCCCAGCCCTGCCCTGGCCTTCCCCGTGACCTTGAGAACAGCAGCGCCAAGTCCCTGCTCTGCAGAATGAGGGGACAGCAGGAGATGGGCGCCGAGATCACTGCACTTGTAACAGTCTGGGACCCTATGGCCTGGCTTTGCATGTCTGCGCCACTGCCTGCCAGCGGTGTGACCTTGAGTAAAGCCCTGCCCCCAGCCCTCCCATTCTGGGTCATTTGTGCCTGGGCTTTGTTTCCATATCTATGGAACAGGGTCCCTCAAGAGATGGGGAGAGACAGGGTTTAGAACAAAGGGAGGAGAGAAGGAGGGAAGGGGGGAGAGAGAGAAAGGGGGAGGGAGAGAGAAAAGAGAGAAAGAAGAGAGAAAGAGAAAAGAGAAAGGGAGAGAGGAGAGAGTGAGAAAGAGAAAAGAGATAAAGGGGGAGGGAGAGAGAAAAGAGAGAAGGAGAAAGAGAAAAGAGAGAGAAAGGGGGAGGGAGAGAAAGAAAAGAGAGGGAGAGAGATACAGAGAGAGAAGGAGAGAGGAGAAAGGAGGGAGGG
>NW_027187307.1:1176592-1188350 GCF_028583685.1 Petaurus breviceps papuanus
AGAAAAGAGAAAGGAGGGAGAAAGAGAAAAGAGAGAAAAGAGAAAGGGGAAGGGAGAGAAAGAAAAGAGGGAGAGAGATACAGAGAGAGAAGAGAGAGGAGAAAGGAGGGAGGTAGGGAGAAAGAGAAAAGAGAGAAAGGGTGAGGGAGAGAGATGGATAGGAAGAGGCAGACAGACAGAGAGGTGCACACACACACAGGCACACCTATGGACATACACGCATACACAGAGGTACACAGGAAGGCATAGACACAAAGACAAAGGCCCACAGTTAGACGGAGGCGGGAGGGACGCCATGTTTCCCCTCCCCTTATTCCCCCCCCCCCCCGGGAGGGAGGCCGAGGGGCTAGCTGCAGAGGCCGTGCTGGGGGGAGGGGCAGGCGTGGGGGCTGCACAGGGTGGGGGACGAGGGGCCCACAGCCGTTTCTCTGGGTCTATCCTCTTGGCCTAGCCAGAGCCGCCAGTCAGGACACAGGAGAGCCCAGTTTCTCTTTCCCATTCCCAACAGGCTGAAGCCTCATTAAGAATCTTGAGTGCGGATGTAAAAGTTCGGGGGTGGGGTGGGGGGGCAGACAGCGCACTGAGCTGTGACTGAGTTCCAGCCACTGCGTTCGTGCCTCTCTCTGGCAGCTCCCCCTCCCTCCCATCTTGGAGGTTAATGCAGATAAACAGAAGCTGACTGTCGGGGCGGCTCCGAAAGGCAAACACAAGTGACTAATAGCAAATGCTCCCCTGCTTCTCGAGTGCCTTCTTGCTCGGGGCAACTCGCCGAGGCCTGAGCAAGGTGGGCTGTGGGAGAGCCTGGAGTTGCCCTTTGGTGGGTTGGGAGAAGAGGGGAGGAAGGGGGAAAGGAAAGGAGGAAGGAGAGGGGACAAGGACACTGCCAACACTCCTATTTACTTTGCTTTTAGCTACCAACTGGTGAAATAAAACTGGGGGAGCTAATAAATGGGACACTGATTGCCATGTATGAAGATGGGCCTGGCCAAAGGGAAGCCAGGAGAGCAGCTTACGGCTCAGGATCTGTGCCAGCAGAATCAATACTCTATATGAGGATTTTCCAAATCCCTCTAGCTGGGTGGAAGGTGGTTGGCATGATGGGCGAATGAGATTTTCTGGTTAACCAAGTGTGATTGCTTGATGGAGAACAGTCCAACAGTAGGGGGTGGGACAGTGACAGCTGCAGGGTGGTGGGGGGGGAGGGATGGCTGTTATCTGTCAGAAAGCTCCTGGTCAACCTCCAGCAGCAGTTTCTTGCAAAGAGGACAGGGTCTTGGGTCAGAAGACTTGGGGTCAATTCATCTGGGCTCCTTTGGCTAGACCTACCAGGCCCTTGGAACTTCCTTTTTCTCCTCTGTTAATGAGGGAGATGGATGTGAGAGTCCTTTTGATGCTCACAAATGCTGTGAGCCTGTGGTCCTTAGCATTTGCATGGTGAGCAATCCAATGCTTTTTGGACCCCCAGCCTTTCCTCAAATAACCAGTTTGTGACTGAAGGGGCACTCCACTTTGGAAGAAAGGGGAGCTGTTCCAAAGTTTCCTTGCTCACCCCTCAACTGACGACCTCACCTCTGGATTTACTGGGCTTTCTCTTCTCCCCACTTAGACGTACCTTAATGTCATACCCCATTCTCCTCCTTTCCCTGGTTTCTGACCAAGAGGTGGCCTGTCTCCTTGCCAAAGCCAACTCCTCTACAAGTACCTTTGATCCTGTCCCCTCTTCTCCTTTCTCCCAGATTACCTCACTAGCATTCTCAGTCCTCATCTTCCCTTCTCTCCTTTCAACCTCTCCCCATCTTTCCTCTTCTGCCTCACTACCTACAGATATGCCCAAGTCTCTCCCATCATTCAAATCACCCACACAACAAACCTAAGTTAGACTCCATCTTCCTCCTAAGCTCTCCTCCTTTTCTCAGCTAGACTTGTGAAAGCTGTCCAGACTTGCTGATTCTACTTCCTCTCCTCTCTCTCACTTCTTAACCCTTTTCTCTTTTTATTTAGTATTTTATTTTTCCAAAATTGTAAAAACAATTTTGAACATTTGTTTTTAAAACTCTGAGTTCTGAATTCTCTCCCATCTTCTCCCCCCCCCCAACCCACCTCATTAAAAAGGCAAGCAATTCGATATAGGTTATACATGTGTAGTCATGGAAAACATTTCCATTTTAGTCATGTTGTGAAAGAAACATAGACCAAAAAAGATAAAGTAAAGTAAAAAAAATGTGCTTCAGTCTGTATTCAGATATTATTAGTTCTTTCTCTGGGGATGGAAAGCATTTTTATCCTAAGTCCTTCAGAATTGTCATAGATTGGTGTATTGTGGAGAATAGCTAAGTCATTCACAGCTTGTCATCTTACAGTACTTTGTACGCAGTACATTTCACTTTGCATCAGCTCATGTAAGTCTTTCTGGGTTTTTCTGAGAGCATCCTGCTCATCATTTCTTATAGTATAATAGTATTCCATCATAATCACATACTAAAGTTTGTTCAGCCATTCCCTAATTGATGGGTATCCTCTCAATTTTCAATTCTTTGCCGCCAGAAAAGAGCTGTTTTCAATGTTTTTGTACACATGAGTCCTTTTCCTTTTTGTTTTTTACCTCTTTTGGGATACAGACCTAGTAGTGGTATTGCTAGGTCAAGGGGTATTCAGAGTTTTATAGCCCTTTGGGCATAGTTACAAATTGTTCTACAAAATGGTTGAATCAGTTCACAATGCCACCAAGAGTGCATTAATGTATCATTTTTCCCACATCCCCTCCAACATTTGTCATTTTCCTTTTTCTGTCCTGTTAGCCAATCTAATAGGTATGAAGCAGTACCTCAGAATTGTTTTAATTTGCATTACTCCAGTCAGTAGTGAGTTAGAACTTTTTTTCATATGGCTATTGATAGCTTTGATTACTTCATCTGAAAACTGTTCATATCTTTTGATCATTTATCAATTGGGGAATGGCTGTTATTTTTATGAATTTGACTTAATTCTTTATGTTTGAGAGAGGAGACCTTTATCAGAAAAACTTGCTTCAAAATTTTTTTCACAGTTACTATTGCTAACTATATTTCCCTCCATCCTATTTCACCTTATTTATTCTGTTCTCTCTTTCTCTTTTCACCCTATCCCTCCTCAAAAGTGTTCTGTTTCTGTCTGCCCCCTCCCCCAATCTACCCTCCCTTCTATTATACTCCCCCCCACTTCTCTTATCCCCTTCCCCTCCTGCTTTCTTGTAAGGTAAGATAGATTTCTATAACTGATTGAGTGTGTATGTTATTCTCTCTTTCAGCCAGTTCTGATGAAAATAAGGTTCATTCGCTCTTCCTCACCTCCCCCCTCTTCCCTGCCATTGTAAAAGCTTTTTCTTGCCTCTTTTATGTGAGATAATTTATCTCATTCCACCTCTCCCTTTCTATTTCTTCCAGTACATTCCTCTCTTACCCCTTGATTTTATTTCTTTTAGATATCATCCCTTCATATCCAACTCACAACTGTGCCCTTTATCTGTATATGTACTCCTAACTGCCCTAAAAATGAGAAAGTTCTTATGAGTTACAAGTATCATCTTGCCATGTAGGAAGGTAAATAGTTTAACTTTATTAAGTTTCTTATGATTTTACTTTCCTGTTTAACTTTTTATGCTTCTCTTGAGTCTTGTATTTGCAAGTCAAATTTTTTTATTCAGCTCTGATCTTTTCATCAAGAATGCTTGAAAGTCTTCTATTTCAATGAATGTCCATTTTGCCCCCTGAAGGATTATACTCACCTTTGCTGGGTAGATGATTATTGTTTATAATTCTAGCTCCTTTGCCCTATGGAATATCATCTTCTGCATCCTCTGATCCTTTAATGTAGAAGCTACTAAATGTCGTGTTATCCTGACTGTGGCTCCACAATACTTGAATTGTTTCTTTCTGGTTGCTTAACATATTTTCTACTTGGCCTGGGAGCTCTGGAATTTGGCTATGATATTCTTTGGAGTTTTCATTTTCATTTCATCTCTTTCAGGAGATGATTGATGGATTCTTTCAATTTCTATTTTCCCCTCAGACTCTAGAATATCAGGGTAGCTATCCTTGAGAATTTCTTGAAAGATGATGTCTAGGCTCTTTTTTTTGATCATGGCTTTCAGGTAGTCCAGGTGAATTGCTGTCTTTTCTCTGCCATCTTGGCTTCACCCACCAAAACTTTACTATTTAGCCAACACCGTGAGAGGTCTCACATTTTGATAGTGATTGTACAATAGTCAGTTCTGTTATAACACTTGTTTTAAAAATGTGGATTTCTTACAACGCAATTGCGATTATTAAATGATTTGAGCATAGGGAGAATTGTATTTGCTTACGTGCAATTTTGTCCATGAGAGATAATGAAAGAACACAGATAATTGTACAACTTTTTAGTAACTTACAAACTGCAGCCCTTCCAACATCTATTTCCATAAGCAAACTTCAGGGTTTTAAAAAAATATATGTATTTATTTATTTACTTTTAGTTTACAACATTCAGTTCCACAATCCCTTGAGTTCCCAATTTTCTCCCCCCCCCCCCATGGTTGAATGCAATCCAATATAGGTTCTACAAATACCTTCACATTAAGCATTAATCAAGTTGTAAAGAACTATAACCAATGGAGTGAACAACGAGAAAGAAGGAAAGAAACAAAACAAAACAAAAAAGAGAGAAAGCAAATCGTTTTCTTCAATCCGCATTCAGACTCTGTAGCTCTTTCTCTGGATATGGATACCCTTTCCATCATGAGTCTTTTCGAGTTGTCTTCTAACCTTGCATTACTGAGAGGAGCCCAGTCTATCAAAGTCAGTCCTCACAGATACGATGTGTCTGTAATTGTGTACAAGTTCTCCTGGTTCTGCTCTCCTCACTCAGCATCAGTTTATATAAGTTTCTCCAGGTTATTATGAAGTCTATCTGCTCTTCATTTCTTATAACACAATAGTATTCAATTACATTCATATACCACAACTTATTTAGCCATTCCCCGATTGATAGGCATTGATTTCCAATTCTTCCGGCAAAGAATTGCTACCACAAAAAGAGCTGCTATAAATATTTTTGTACATATGGGTCCTCCTCCCACTTGTATGATCTTTTGGGGATATAGCCCTAGAAGTGGTATTGCTGGACCAAAGGGTGTGCACTTTTTATAGCCCTTTGGACATAGTTCCAAGTTGTTCTTCAGAATGGTTGGATCAGTTTACAACTCCACCAACAATGCATTAGTGTTCCAATTTTTCTATATTCTCTCTAGTATTTATCATTTTCCTGTTTTGTCATCTTAGTCAACCTGACCGGTGAGATGTGGTACCTCAGAATTGTTTTGATTTGCATTTCCCTAATCAATAGTGATTTAGAGTATTTTTATATGCTTATAGATATCTTTAATTTCTTCCTCTGAGAACTATCTGTTCATATCCTTTGACCATTTATCAATTGGGGAAAGGTTTTGTTTTTTTTATTAATAAGGTAAGGTGCTATATTAATTATATATCTTTTGGTGCAGTAGGAGCTGTGGAATGAGGAGGGCTGGTCTGCCTCTACCTCTTTCCCCACCTTCCACAATGACCAAGGTCCCAGACCTTGAGTTGCAATCCAATGAGACTGCCCCTGCCCCCGCCCCCTGCCCTGCTGTGACTGGACTTTGTCAGCGTACACCCTGTGGAAGCTGAGGCACAAGCTAAGCAACAGGACACTGCTGCTATCATAGTATTTATGTATTTCTTAACCATTAAACTTGTATAAAATTGTGCTATCATTTTAACAAAAAATGTGTAACTGTTGTTTTTGAGTATTGTGTCTCTACTTCCATTCCCCCCCCCCAACCCTGTGCTTTTTATTGCTCCTTTTGCATGGTGATTTTTAGGAGGACAAAAGTTATGTTATAGCAGAACTGACTGTATATTTATTTACAAAATGTAAGTTGCTTTAAATACATATCTTTTTGTCTAGGACGCTCCTATGTTGTTAGAAGACTTGAAATGACATGTCTTTTTGTAAACTTTTCAAAGTCTGTTTGCTTCTTATATGTCCATCTCTTGCCTTTATGGAGTATACTGATTTTGGTTAGTTGCATAATTATGGATTCAAGGTTCATGTTTCTTCATTTTGTAATTATTGTTTCCAATCTCTGTGTTCTTCCCTTATCCTCCTTGGAAAGCTTCCTATAATCCAAATGAGTGTTCTTTGATGAATTCTGCACTTCTAGAAACTTGTAGAATTTTTTTTTCTTATCATAGTAGTGCTACAGTTTGACTAAGATGTGACTATGTGTGTTAAATCTTGTATTCGTCCTTATTAGTATCCTGTAGATTCTTAATATTTGTATTTCTGCCAGTTCTTTTGTCAATTCTGGGGAATTTTCTTTGGCTACTCCCTGAAATATAATACCCAGAATGTTTTGTTTTTCAAAGTTCCCTGGGATGTCAGTAATCTTGAAGCTGCTGTGTTGTGATTCATTCTTCTGGACTGTTTTTGGCTCTGCGTATTTTCCAAGAGTTGGGATTATTCAGTGATTTTTGAAAGCTGTGTTTCCAGCTGCTCTGCATTTTCTACCTTAGTAAGTCTACTGTTGCTTGCTTCTATGTATTTTTTAAGGGTTTCTATTTGTATTCTCTGTAGTGGACATTTTCTTCATTATTTCATTCTTTTCTAGCATCTTTTGATTCTCACTTGCTTTCTTATGTTTCTTTTTTACTTTCTTCAAGGTTTTTTTAACCTGTTTTTAGGATTTCCTCTGTGTTATAAATTTATACTTGATTTCCTTAATTTTTTATATGTTCGAGGGGATCTTTTAGGATATCTTACATGGTTTCTTTTTCCATGTCACCTCTGGTACTTTGGCTGATCCACTGCCTCCATAACAAAGCTTCTTAACCTGGGGCTAAAAAAAAGATATTTGGGGTACTGTAGTTTAATAGAATTAGTTATCTTTTTAATTCTAAATATTTTATTTTATACATCCAAAAACATTATCCTAAGACGGGTCCCTACACTTCACCAGATTCTTCACCGGATTCCTAAAGAGGTCCAGGGCACAAAGAAAGGTTAAGAATCTTTGGTCTAGAGTATGTTGTTTGAAGACTTAGAATGACATGTCTTTTTTGTAAACAATAATATTGACCTTCTTTGATCATTTTTTATTTTGGTTGGTTTTTATTTTCTCATGATTTTTTAAAAATCACTTCTTCCTGGTCTTTTGTGTTGTTATTTGGCTCTTCTCTGACCTTTTTGATCAGCCTTCCTAGGTATTTGAAAAATAAAGTTTAATTACAAATACGCAGAACTAGCACTGTCTCTGAGAAAAAGAAGAGGAAGAAGCCTGGAAGAAAGGGGATAATCATGAAATACCAGTTAAAGTAATCAGTGAGAAAAAGGCAAAAATTATGCAGTGCATTTGGCCCCTTCCAGACGCACATGAAGAGAGGTTGGCTCAATTTCAGCCTGCCTTAGGAAATGGCAGGTGTTTGGGCTGAACAATGCGGGAAGGACAGATCACCGAGTCCTGGATGATGAGATTGACCAGGCTTTGGACAAAAGGTGCCCCGCGCCAGCATTGTGGTACATAATTAATGCTGGACGGTTTTGCCTTCTTTCCGAAGCCTTTAGTCGTCTGCAGACAGCTCCTGAGAAACCTGACATTTCAGCTCTTCGACTTTCTCTGACTTCTCCCTGGCTTCCAGCTGTGACTTCTGGGTGCCTGAGGGTACCCATTAACTGGGGCTGTTACTGAACATGTCAGGCCTTCCAGAAATGATCGATTCATCTCGATTCATGGAATGGAGTGTTTTCTTTCTGTTTCTTTCTCTCCTGTTTGAGTAGGACATGCATTGCCCTTTTCCTGTGGCCGACTTTTTAGCTCTTGTGACGTTTCAAGACAGCGACCAGCAAATGAGACAATGAACATGAATCTGCCGCTGGAATGATGAGCTTTTCTTCTTTGGGGTCTATGGTTATGTCCTATCCTGTGAGCACTACAGAGCACACAGTTCGCACACACACACACACACACACACACACACACACACAAACACACACACGCGTGCACATTTTTGCACTGGACCTGGGACTTTATTGGTGTGGGGAGCTCCCTCTAACAAAGCAGATTAGCACCTGCCTGCAAGTTCTAGTCTTAGAGAATTATATAAAGTAGCATGGTGGCCACTGGACTAAAGGGCCAATCCTTTAGTCAGGAAGAGTTGGATTCACATTTTAGTCATGTGGTCTTGGACAAGTCCCTTTACCTCTTCTTGCCTTGGGCAATTCCTTAACAATTCTCTACCAAGTCAGACACAGATTGCAATCTCTATAGGGCAAGGAGATTCCCACACCTGGAATCCACCATACTGATGCAATCACAACATCATATGTGTATATACAGATGTGGACAGCGGTCAGTGTATTGGGTCCAAATCCTGGCCCTCTTCAGACTAGGTATATAATCCTGGTCATGTCATTTCAATTCTCTGATCCCCAGGTTTCTCCTTCATAAAATGAGGTTACAACTGCTTGTGCCACCTTCCTTACAAGATTATTGCAAGTAAGGCAAGTGAAAGCCTTCAAAGTGCTAGGAAAACATGCTGGTATTCCATCTCTGGGTGGCTGGTGGATTCTATGGCTCAGGGGGAGCCGAGCTCTTTAGCCCAGAGGCAAGAGAATGATCTTTGAAATATTCTGCAGGGGGTGGGGAATAAGCATTTATTAAGTATCTACTCTGTGCCGGAACCTATGCTAAGCATTTTATAACTATTATTTCCTTTGATTCTTACAACAACCCATCAAGGTAAGTTCTGTTGTTATCCTTATTTTACAGTGGAGGAAACTGAGTTAGACAGAGGTTCAGTGACTTGTCCAGGGTCGCTCAGCTAGGAAGTATCTGGGCTAGATTTGAACTAGGATCTTCCTGATTCCAGAACTGAACTCCATGTGCTGTGCCACTTATCTGTGGTCTAGCTGAAGGAATAGAAAAGATGATGATGACAGCCATGATACATCACCCTAGCCCTTGGCAGGCCTCATGGCCAAGAGTTGGGCCCCAGCCATACTCAGGTGAAGCGGCGCCTGGGAATACTCTAGTCTACTTAGAGCCATGTACTCTAAGTCAGGTTTTATCATGATTGGAATGAATTTGCTTTTGTCATCTAGTGAAGGGAACCACATTCACTTGGGCAGAGACAGCACTTGACAAAATGGGAGAAGTCATATTCATCCCCCATCCTTAGTTGGTTTTCTTGTCTTTCAGTGCCTTAACCCTCATCACTACCACCAGGAAGCCATTTTCCTTCTGATGTCCTGAGCTCCCTGCTGGGATTCCCCTAGGCTGACCTGTGCTGACTCCTGACCTTTCCTACCCTTCAAACTTGCTTCCCCGAGCCTCCTTCCTCCAGCTCTCTTATGGGGGCTGTGATAAACTCCTTGGAATCCCTGCATCAGGAGGCCTTTTCAAGATCAATAATTTTTCCTTCCCAGATCAGCTGTGCCCAGATACCTACCTCCTTCATGTCTTTCAGCGTCTCCTCCTCTCCCAAGGCAGAGTGATAGTCCAGAGTGCCTGTCGGGGGAGGGGAGGGGCAATTGGAGGCCAAGGAAGTAGCCTAGAACTTTACCACCCATATTCCATGCCCGGGAAAGGAGAGGGCAATGGAAGAAGGATCCTCGCCCTTTTCTTCTTTTCTCTGCCAAGAAATACCCATTTCTTATGTTTTGCTCATCCTTCTGGAAAAGTGGTACGCAGGTGAGATTGGATGCCGGAGTCCTGACAACCTGACAAACGAGGGTGGGGTGGGTGGGAAGCAGGAGGCTGGAGCAGCCTGAAGCTTCTTGATTAATTTTCATTTGTTTAGGGACAACAATAACAAAACCTGGAATGGTTCCATAAAGGGACTAGCAAGGAGTGTCCCTTGCTAAAAGGCTGTTAATTTCATCCCAGTGCCTCTGCTGAGCTTTGGGTGGAGAGGTGGTGGCAGCCATGGCAGACAGGCATCCTCAGCATCAAGTGGCTGGGCTTCCAGACTCCATGCAATTCAGCAGCCATTTATTTAGCACCTACAGTGTGCAGTGCCCTGGGGATACCGAGATAAAAAGTGAGGAGTCTGTGCCCTTGCAGGGCAGAGGAACAGACGTTCTTCTGGAGCATACTATACACATACACGTATACATAGCAGACAATGCACAAACATGCCACCCCCTCACATGCATACTTGCCCCCGCAGCCCATAGCACACACATATGCACACATGCATACACCCTGTCCCCCCAGGTAAATAGAATGTATATACTAAGCCATAGACGTTCATCTCAAGAGGGAGAAGGCTCTAAGAAGTCAGGGATCAGGCCAAGTCTCTGCTTAGAAAGAATATGGAAATTCTCTGAGAGGGAGATAATCACAACTACGTCTCAAAAGCAAGGGGAGGAGCTTTAACACATTGCCACCTTTGCCCCTTTTGGTGGTATCAATTATGGGAAGCCACTTGACAGTCACCATGATATGGAAATGTATTGAAAATGAAGACAGAACAGGATTCAAACTTTGTTTCCCACACTTGCTAACTGTCTGACCCTGGGCAAATCACTTCACTTATGTGAGCCTCAGTTATCACATCTCAAATATGGGCTTAAATGACACCTGTAGGTAATACCTACCTCCTGAGGCTGTTGTGAGGTTCCAAGGAGATCATGTTGGGAAAATGCCTCGTGGGTATAAAAAGCCAAGAAAAATAAGATCTGTTTGTATTGTTATTGAGTCTAAATTGGTGAATTTACAAAACTACATTGATTCCTGCCTTCCTCTTCTCTTCCCCCACCCCAGACAACTGAGGCTCCTCTACCCATCAGGTCCAATCAGTTGCTAAGGCTTATTGATTCTACCTCTACAACATGTCTCCCTCCACTCACAAGGTTACCTGTTCCTGCCTCCCCCCCCCATTTCAAGCTCTTTTTGCCTGTTACATGGACTATCATCCTCATAACTGGTCTCCTTGCTTCCAGGCTCTCCCATCTCAAATCTGTCTTCTGCATAGTTGCTAAAATCATGTTCCTCTGACCATGCCACCTCCTATGCAAAAGTAGTCAATTGTTCCCAAATGACTGTAGGATAAAATAACAAATTCCTTAGTGCAGCATTCAAGACTCTGATTCCAGCCCATCTTCCCAGTCTTCTTTCCTATTTTATAAAATGTAAATTTTTAATTGTTTTATATTAATACCTTTTTCTAGTAACATTCATTCTTGGATATATCCTTCCCAAATCTGCTACCAGGCAATCTATCCCTTGTAACAAAGAATTTTTAAAAAAGGAAGAGGGGAAAATGCAATTCAGCAAAAACCAACCAATCCTCCCACCATGTCTGATATGATATGTATTATTTCCCACCTATAGCCTCTGACCTCTGTAACATAGGGAGAGTTGATACATTTTTCAATTCTTTTTCAGGTCCAAGATTAATCATTATGGTTAATTACATTGTATTCCCTTATTATTCTTTTCATTTTCTTTGTGATAGTCATTTTGTATTTTGTTTTCCTGTTTCTGCTTGCTTCACTCTGCATCAGTTCATATATCTTCCCATGCTTCTCTGAATTTTTTTTATTTGTGATTTCTTCTGGTGCAATCATATTCCATTCCATTGGTATGGTACAGTTTTAAGCCATATCCACTTGATGAATACCTGCTTTTGTTACTATGGAAAGTGCTTTTATGAATATATATATATATATATATATATATATATATATATATATATATATA
>NW_027187307.1:1188360-1215485 GCF_028583685.1 Petaurus breviceps papuanus
TATATATATATATATATATATATATATATATATATATATATATATATGGTATATACTTGGGCCTTTCTGTCTTTGGCCTTCTTGGCATATTTTCCTAGAAGTGGGATCTCTTCCCAGACTTATTTCCTATTATTCTTCTCCACATATTGTATGTTCCAATAAAACTGAATGACTAACTTGACCCCCCTGCTCCCACATCCTTGCTTTATTATTTGCTTCCCTACATTCATGAAGATTCTTCTCCATGTTTCTGCAGGCCCAGAAGGCACTCCATCCTCAAATCACAGAGTAGATCTCTAAGACAAGACTTCCTTAGGTTCAAGCTACTCCTTGGGTCTGCCTACACCCACTCAAAACCATAGCCCAAGAGTTCTAGGAAATGTCCTTACAGTTACTAGTCAGCCAGAGGACATGAATAATTTCTTTAAATAGCATAGTAAAACAATTAGCAGTAAAGTATTTCCCTCATAAATCTAGGACACATCTTCTCACATATACACACACAACATCAATGGAAAGAGTGGACACATGTTGGGAATGTGTGGGAAGAAACATGAGGAGGGAACATCTCTGGTCAGGGACAGCCCATGCCTCCAGTGCCACAGGGTCACTGATGTCTCTGGTGAGGTTAAAATGCTCCCTTAGGGGCACTCTCTCCTGAGTGCTGTTGTGGGGGGCCACAGTTCACCAGAGTTCTTCAATCACTTGCTAGTTGCTGTTAGATTTGACCCTATTGGGCTGGTAGCTGGAGATCTTTCTCTTCCCAAGCAGCATTTTTTCTTTGTATCTGCTTGGCATATGAATCAGAGAAAGCACAAAAGTTAAGTCCAGGATTTGAGGTCCTAGCTTTTCTCTTGGCTAGCCACATTCCTGGCCTTTCATATCCAAATCCGATCTTAGACACTTACTAGTTATGTAATCCTGGGCAAGTCTCTGGACCTAGGTCTGCCTCAGTTTCCTTATCAGTAAAATGAAGGTGTTATACTTGCTGGCCTAAATCTCTTCCAGGCCTAAATCCATCTAAATTGGGGCTTCTTAAACTGGGGGTCACGACCCCATATGGGGTCATGAAAAATTTGGCAATAGTAAAAGGTTTCTGAACATGCAACAAACAAAAATTAATTAAAAATCAAACTCATCATGAATCCGAGGTGTTTCTGGCAGTGCTTGCCCATGTTGCATTGGGCAACTTCACTACAGTCTTGGTTCTGAACACAAAGCATGCACACTTAGCACTGCATATGCCCTCTGCCCACAAAACACAACAAAAGCTAAATTGCTGAAACTCTAAAAGTGGTCACAAGTGGAAAAAGTTTAAGAAACCTTGATCTAAATGATGTTGTGACTCAAATTGAGTAATTTAATAGAGTTTTAAGGATCCACACTGCTATAAGTGGCCTAAGTATGGCAAATACCAAGAAAGGAACTCCATTTAGGGTTGAAAGAGGAGGGAGGTGGCATTTCAGAGTGGAGAAAGAGCTGACTTTGAGCTCTTTCTCTGTGTGACACTGGACAAGTCACTTAACCTAGTGCTTTAGGAAACTCTCAAGAAAGGAGGTTAAAACTTGGGTAGATTGTAGGTGATCTACATGAAAGAAAATGAAGCCATAGTTTCACTTGCCTTGGGTTTGTAATCCTATGTATTTTTATGAATTTAAAAACATGAGACCATGAGTGGATCCATAGGCTCCCTTAGATTGTCCAGGGGGTCCATAACACAAAAAAGAGGAAGAACCTGGCTTCTGATACTATAAGTTGCAGAGAAGGTGTCAACCTGTCTTGGTAGAGAGTATTATTTATCATAACAACAGAGCTGACTTTTTAACAACACTTTTAAGGTTTGCTGAGTACTTTAGAAACTATATCCTTTTTGATAGAATACTATGAAGGACGTGCTACAAGTGCTATGATTCCCATTTAAAAGAGCACAAAACTGAGGCTTGAAGAGGTTAGATAATGTGCCCAGGGTCACAAAGCTCTAAATATCAGAGGCAGATTTGAACTAGATCTCTCTGTCTCCAAGCTCAGTTCTGTAGCCACGCACAAGTGAGAGATTATACATTTCCTGTTTAGCCCATTTACTTGTCTAATCCTCACACCTGTGGGTGGGTAGTTAGTTTTCTGATAGAATTGTGTATTCTGTGTAAACAGAATTGTCAGAGATTTGTGAAGAAGCTGGAAATAGTCCAGTTCAATTTCAGTTGAAAAGGAGGCAGAAAACCAGCCAATAATTCCATTTCTATGATAATCTAAGTCTTTAAGCCTGTAGGACCTTGAAAAATGAAGCTGCCATTTTTGTAAAATGTTTCAGCTTGTGTTGGAATTTCAAATGACTATTTAATCTGTTTGGGGGCACATTCAGTATGCTAAGTGTACCTTTGAAAAGTTGCAAGTTGACAAGAATGAAAATGAAGTAGATAGGGTAGACAGGGTTGGGAGAGTTCTCTGAAGTTCCCAGGTCACCTTAGCTTTCCCTTGACTGGCACTCTTTCTCAGCGGGCTAGGCAGGGTTCTGAAAACCCATTGTGCGCATGGCATCACATCAGAGAATGATGCCAAGAGCCACCTCCGAGCAAGTACAAATAGAAGCCAGTTCAAAGGAGGCAGGGAAATGCCCGGTAGGATTTAGGACATTTTTTCTGGGGTTGCTAAGCTAAGAGAGTTGATCCTTCTCTTTCTCACTTGGATGGGAATTTGGGTTTACACACAAGGATTCCCACATGAAAGGGTTCTGTTTGTAAATGAACTTCCTGCGCCCTCTTGTTCAAGGTCTCACTGGGTGGTAGATGCAATTTAGTGTGAGTAAACAAGGATTGTGAGATTGTAGACAGAAGAGTCACAGAAAAATTGAAGGCAATTTTTGTCATGGATAATCCTGCCCACGTAAAAGGGACTTCACTACCATATATGGATAACATTAGATTCCCACAGGACTCTTGGAAGCCCCATTGGTGTGGCTCTGTTAGATCAGACCAAATAACATGAATTCTGTAATTCTGAGGGCAGGGACTATTTTTTGCATTTTCTTTGTATCTTCAGTACTTGGCACATTGTAAGATTTTAATAAATGCTTGTGGATTGGTTGTGACTGATCTCTTCAATGTGGATCAAGAAGCTCCAACATAGGCATGGCAGGAGAAGATGGTAATGAATCTTGATGCAGCAGCATCAGAAACAAGACAGTGTGCAGTAGTGGTCACAGGGCTTGTCTTGGAGCCTGATGGAGCCGAGTTCAAGTCCTGCCCCTAACACATACCAGCTATGGGATGCTGGCCAAGTTACGTCACCTTTCAGTGTCCCAGGCATCTCTGTATGACACAGATCAATTGCTCATCCACATTAGTGTGGGCAGTATCTCCACTGGAATTTTCCAACACTGATGGAATCACAGGTTTGGGCCAAAGGAAAATAAAAGGAGGGGGGGAATGAGGAATAAGACAAACGTCAAGAAATCTGAGAAGACTTGTTTTAACTGATACAGAATGAGATAGAGAACCAAGAGCAGTATATAAAATGGCTACAATCAGACCACATGGGGACTGCAGACATTAGATATGTATCATTTTTGGTTACAGGTGATGGATATTGGCACATGGTAACTTTCTGTCTGTAGACTAGTGGTATGGGATACTATGTAAGCTGCCTTATAGTCACATATCAGTTGGTTTTTGCCAGTTTCCTTTTTTTTTTTTAACAAGGAAGGATACTCTCAGAATTAATGAGGAATTGTTAGTATTCATTTAAAATGCATTAATAAAACAGTAAAAGGAGAACCCTTAAAACCTTTTTGCAAAGAATATCACATCCCAGATTTTCTCCCAGATGTCCAAGGCCCTCTGCTACATCCAGGCCTTCCTGATGGTATCAAAATCCTTTCTACCCTGACTTCTCCTTACATTTCTATAAGTCTCTCTATTGGAACTAAGCTAAGCTGCTTTCTGTTCTCTGTACACAACTAACTTCTTCTCCCCCCACCCCCGAAGGCCTCAGTGGGAGCCATAGATCTTCCTTCTCCCTGCCTGGCCATTTCTTTGGCATTCGAGCTAGGGTTGTTGCTTTAGGGACACCTTTAGAGAGATTCAAAATCTCTGCAGTTAGAAGAAAATGAAGTCCACTCTGCTTCAGGAGTCCGAGACTGCTTCTGGAAAATAGAAAACCCTTCAATTTGATGTCAATGGTAGATTGGGATTTGGGAGAGCTGTACACAGGCTGCTAGCTCCAAATGGTAGAAGAGATGCTGACTACTAAATCTCAGGGGGTTGTGCCAAGAAGCATACTCATCCTAACCATAACTAAGAATTCCAAAGAGAAGTTAGAGTCACTCTCTATCCCAGATACTTAAAGAAAGTTTTACAAATGCCTTTGGATCAGACATCAGTAATTTATAATTCTAGCTCCCCTTCTCTCCCTACCCCCATGGAGCTTCCCCTTGGAACAAATAAAAACAGTTAATAAAAACAGCCCAAATGATGCCTGTGTCTGCCACCTGCCTCTCTGCTGAGGAGAAGGAGGCAGGTTTCATTGCCTGCTCCCTAGGGCTATGCCTGACTGGCCATTCAGGTTACTCAGAGTTCAGCTTCCTTTTCATGTTCTGTTCCTTTATGTTAGAGGAGTCATTATCCTTAGGGACAGAACTCTGGAGGACCAGTGTTGGAAGTCCTGTCTTTGCCACCGACTACCTATATGAGCTTGGACAGGTTTGTCCAAGCAAATTTGGCATCCCTGAGTCTTAGTTTCCTCATGTCTAAAGTGAAGCTATTGAGTTAGATGTTTCCACTCAGACTCCTATTTCTGCTTACTTCATCCTGCATCAGTTTATAGAAGTCTTCCTACTTTTCTCTGAATATACTAGTCATTCTTTTACAAACTGAAAAAAAAGATGGAGAAAATCTGCAAAGGCAGGAATGTGGGGAAGATGTGTAGATGACTCCCCAAGGATATAAATGATATGCAGAACTGCCAGTAGCCTACGTTAACTAGGTTAAAGAGCTAAGAGGCTGATGAGGAACTTAGCCCCTAAACACTGAGCCAGAATCGAAAGATAGATCATATTGTTTCATCTGGCTTCAGGAAAACATTTACTGCTAATGATTGGGTGAGAATTTCTAAGCCTATATTATTGCCAGATTACACTTGTCAAGGCAATTGGAAGCATGCAAATGTATAAATGGCTCTATGGGATCTGCATGCATTGTGAACTGCTGAGAGGTTCTGGGGGCTGGGGAACATACCATGACTGCCTGGGCCCCCTGGAGAGCTATTCAGGCATCTCTGAGGCCTACTCTCTGAGAGTAGGTGCTCAGAAATGGACAGTGTCTCTATGTATGAACCGCCCCCCCCCCCATGATTGACAGCCCCCCAGTGTGCTCCCCATAGCCACATTAGGCGACATACTGTCTGTGCATGGAAAGGCCAGGGCCAATTCTGAAGCAGTCTTTTGGCTTTTTCTCTCATTCTCCCTGGGAGGTTGCTTCTTAGCCTAGTCAGGCTAAGTTTAAGTGCAGTTCACTGTGGGAGACCCAGGGCTCATCCTGGGGCCAGTTTTGTATACTCTCCCATCCCTCCCACCATGTAGTAAACTCTGAACATATGTGAAAGAAAGAGTAAGCTTGTTGCTAGATGCCTTGGACATGTGAGACCAGGCCATGACCCCCTGTGATGGAGTGACTGCATTTCCCTGGAAGGGCACAGAGAAGGGAGACAGGAAATCAGCATGCTTCGTTGCTGTGATATGGGTTTTTTTTCCTTCTCCTATGGGGGCCAGTGTTTAGGGGTGTAATACTCATGAAGATCCCGAGTGCACTTGACATTTCTGTGCCTCTTTCTTTGAAGTGTCTGAGAGGCAGGTGGGAGTTACCTGAAGATGAAGGAAACATCCCACTGAGGTCTCCTGGTTCCCAGCTGTGGGAAATCAGCACTGTAGCCATCTGCATTTTAAGGGTGAGGAAACTGAGAGTACAAGAGTTAAAGGGCTTTCTCAAGGTCATAGGCCAGTAAATGGCAGACCTAGGAATGGGAAAATGGGCACTGCTAGGAAGAGCCAATGACTTCGGGAAAAACCCATTCCCAGAGACAGTTTGAAGTTGTTAGGAGGAATATTTCTTGATCCTCAAAGCTGTATGGAGAGGGATCTCACAGACACAGTGACAGCCAACGTCCCAGGGCATCATAGAAGCCATGGAGGCAGGGCTACAGGGAGATGCCACTTGGACACCATCCAGCACCCAAGGAGCAGCAAGCCCAGGTGGTAAAGTCCTGGGATACTGCACAGCCATGGGCCACTGCAGGAAGTAGGAGGGAGGTGATTTGCCACTGCTCTGGCATCTTGGAAAAGGGTTCAGGAATGGAAAGATTGACCTTAGCTGGAGGCTATGGAGTCACCCATATGAGTTATCACAGAAGTCCCCCCCCCCCAGTCAGATTCCTCTGTACTTAGGACTTTACAAATGGCACTGATGAGATGGCAGAGCCATCATCCTGGAGAAAAGAAGAGTGATCCACCCTTGTACTTGTTTCGTACATAATTCCTAGGAATTCCATACAAGTGCTTAAGCCAAGGGGGTAAGAAACTGAAAACTGCCATATGGGTCTCATTTACTCAGTGACAGCAGTGCTTAGGAAAAATGATGCTGAACTTTTATACCCTGAATGGTGGAAAGACAATGAGAGACACCAAGGTGGTTCCTCAACTTTGAATATATTCTTGTAGCTTTGGACTAGTATGTGGAATTTGAAGAGCTTTTTGAAAGCTGGAAAGGAGAGAGTTTAGAGAGAGACAATCAATTCTAGTTGTAGGATATCTCTAATATGAGCTGGTGGAGAGGCAGTAGGGATGAGAGATTCAGGGCATCAGAGGGCATGGAAGAAGTCATCTTGTGTGTCAGGCAAAGCAGAAATACTAAGGCAATCCAGGAAAGAGCCTTGAGGATTAGTTGGAGGAGCTTGACAAGGTTGAGAGACATTTAACAGATCCTGCTGTAGTGAATGAACCTGAAGTGGAAAGCAAGCGACAAACTTGAGATTTTTCAGAAGAAGACTCAGCACCACTTGGTGACAGGGTGAGGGAGATCAGAGATTCGAATTGGGCAGCAAGGATTGAAGCCTGGGTTGCTGGGGAAGGGAGGTACCATGGACAGAGACAGGAAGGTTGGGAGGGAGAAACTGGGCCCATGAGCCATTTAAGGCATGTGGAGTTTTAAAAGTTCTTTTTAACTTCCGTTGATAAATAATCAACTATATAAACAAGAACAAGAGAAAGGAAGAAAAATGAACCCAGACAAGCAAACAGAGATTTGCAATGACTGAGTCCTCAGCATATTTACCATGGGATTGCTGCTGCTGGTGTTGATCTCTTCATCACCCAATCCTCCCTCTTTGCCCTCCTTTGACTCCTGTTTCCTCTTCTCTCTCATTTCCTTTGTTTTCCAATCGAATACAGTGAGCCCAACAGACATATATGAAGTTGTCCTCCTTTTTTTGGTCTTTATTAATTTGTTTACTTTTAGTTTACAAGATTCATTTCTTTTTTTCATTTTTAAAATTTTTCGTTATTTTTTTTTATATTTTTAAATGTTGAATGATTATTTTTTTCTATTTTTCAAATGCCTTATTAACTTCTGATTTACATCATTCATTTGCACCAGATTTTGAGTTACAAATTTTCTCCCCATTTTCCCCTACCCACCGCCCCAAAATAACAGTCCCACAGGATATCCCCTCTTTCAATCTGCTCTCTCCCATATTTTCTCCCATACCCCTTTCGACTTTTCCAGTGGATCTCTATGCCCCAGTGCCTGTATATCTTATTTCCCAATTACATGTAAAATAGTATTAATAATAGTATATATATATATATTTTGAATATTTGACTTTAAAACTTTGAATTCCAGATTCATTCCCTTCCTCCCTTGTCACCCACTTACTGGGAAGATAAGCAGTTCAGTATAGATTGTACATGTGTGGGTAATGCAAAACAATAACATAGTAGATATATTGTAAAAGACTGATTATATTTCCCTCTTTCCTATCCCACCTCCCACTTGTTCTATTCTCTACTTTGATCCCTTCTCTTTTCAAAAGTGGGTGCTTCCAACTTCCCCCCCCCAGCCTGCCCTCCCTTCCATCATCTCCCCTATCATCTCCTTCACCCCCTACTCTCCTGGAGGGTGAGATACCCTATTTAGTTTGTATTTCATTCCCTCCTCAAGCCAAATTCAGTGGGAATAAGGTTGACCCATTCCCTTTTGCCTTTCTACCCTCCATTGTAACCATTTTCCCTTGCCTCTTCTATATGAGATAGTTTACCCCATTCTGTCTCTCTCCATCTCCTCTCATTATATTCCTCTCTCACCTCTTAATTTCACCTTTTAAGTATCATCCCTTCCTGTTGAATTGGTCCTGTGCCCTCTATCTATGTATACCTGTAAACATATATGCACCCATTCACATATGTATTCATATGCCCATATACCTTCATATATATATATACACATATATACATATATATATATATATATATATATATATATATATATATATGTTTCTCTTCCCTTCAACTACTGAGAAAAGTTTCATAAGTTACAATTATTGTTTTTCCATGTAGGAATGTTAATAGTTCAGCTTTAATAAGTTCCTTATGATTTCTTTTCCCTGTTTACCTTCTCATGCTTCTTGTATTTGAATGTCAAATTTTCTATTCAACTCTGTTTTTTTTCAGCAAGAATGCTTGAAAGTCCTCTATTCCACTGAATGACCATATTTTCCCCTGAAACATGATACTCAGTTTTGCTGGGTAGGTGACTCCAGCTCCTTTGACCTCTGGAATATCATATTCCAAGCCCTTCAATCCCTCAGTGTAGAAGCTGCCAGATCTTGGGTTATCCTGATTTTGTTTCCACAATATTAAAATTGTTTCTTCCTGGCTGCTTGTAATATTCTCTCCTTAATCTGGAATTCCAGAACCTGGCTATAATATTCCTAGGAGTTTTCTTTTGGGGATCTTTTCCAGGAGGTGATCGGTGGATTCTTTCAAACTCTACTTTGCCCTCTGGTTCTAAAACATCAGGGCAGTTTTCTTTGAGAACTTCCTGGAGGATGATTTCTAGGTTCTTCCTTTGATCATGGCTTTCAGATAGTCCAATAATTTTTAAATTATCTCTCCTGGATCTATTTTCCAGGTCAGTGGGTTTTCCCATGAGATATTTCACATTGCCTTCTCTTCTTTCATTTGTTTGGATCTGTTTAATAGCATCTTGATTTCTCATAAAGTCATTAGCTTCCATTTGCTCCAATCTAATTCTGAAGCAATGATTCTCCTCAGTGACCTTTTGAGCTTCTTTTTCCATCTGGCAAATTCGGCTTTTTAAGGCATTCTTCTCCTCGTTGCCTTTTTGAGCCTCTTTTGCCATTTGAATTAATCTATTTTTTAAGGCACTATTTTCCTCAGTCAGGCTGTTGACTCTCATTTTATAATTTTCTTGCATTGTTCTCATTTATCTTCCCAATTTTTCCTCCACTTCTCTTATCTGCTTCTTAAGGTCCTCTATGGCTTGTAACCAGCATGTATTTTCCTTTGAAGCTTTGGTGCAGGTATTCTGACTTCACTGTCTTCCTCCTGTTCTATGCTTTTGTCCTTGTTGTCTCCAATATAGGAGTCTAATGTTGGAATCTTCTGTCTGCTTTGTTTCCTCTGCCTGTTCATGTAGCCCCTCAGTCACTTGACCCCTGGGGTTTTTGCCACAGTAGGACTCTGCCACCAGACAGGGGAGCTTTTGTCCCAAATGCTGGGGTTTTCTCAGCTGCCGGAGGTATTAGATGGAGTGAGTGAAAGGGAGTAATATGCAATAACCTGGAAATGCACACTGCAGCCAGACTGGGAAGGGCTTTAAGGGCCAAGCTGAGGAATTGGTGCTTTTGTAGTTTGGCTCTTCCCAGACCTGCTCAAACTCCGTTCTGGCCATCAGAGCTCCCTTCCTCTCCTCTGCCTCTTGGTGTGTGATCTTCATCCTCAAAATTTAAGCTACTTGGGTATAGTAACTGACCTGCTTGTGTTTGGAGCCCCAGCACTTAGCATAAGGAATACATGCTCCTCTCCCTCTCTCCCTCCCCCCCTCTCCCTCCCTCCATCCCTCCCACCCTCCCTCTCTGTCTCTGTCTGTCTCTCTCTCTCCCTCTCTCCCCTCCCTCACTCCATTTCCCTCTCTCCTTGCCTCCCTTTCTATCTCTGTCTCTTTGTGTCTATCTCTCCTTCCCTCCCTTTCTCTTTCTGTTGCTCTCTGTCTGTCTGTCTGTTTGTCTGTCTCTTTCTCCATCCCTCCCCCCAAGACATAATTGAGAGCCATTGAAGATTCTTAAGCAGGGGAGTAACATAGTTACAGTGTACTTTTGAGTGAATAAAAGATCAATTGGAGAAATGAAAGACTAGAAGGGGAAAGTCCAATTAGGAGGCTGTTATAATGCCTCAGCATTTATTATGCACCTATTATGTTCTTGATACTCTGTGAAGAAACAAATACAAAAGTAAGATGCTCTGCCCTCAGGAATCTTACACTTTAATAGCAGATACAACACTTATGGTGAATAGTGGCCAGGAAAAGAAATTTTGGGGCCTACAGGGTTGGTGAATGGAACCCTAAGTAGATTGTTACACCCTTTTTATAAACAATGGTAGTAGTGATTTGATTACTATTTCCAAAGCAAAAAGTGGAAAGGTAGAAAGTTTAGCAGGATAGGACGAGATGGATATGTATGTGTGTAGCTCCAGAGTGATGGTGAGATGGCCAAGGTGGATGACTGATGCAATGTGCAGCATGGATATAGTGGACTGAGTTTGCACTCACTAGAGTCTCTAATCTAGACAGTTCAGTGGACTTCCAAAGCTGAGTGAGTTAATACCACCAGGAAGAAGAGGGTGTGGTCTTTGGAGGTTGGATCTAGAGGGCTCTGATTCCTAAGGGGAGAAGGGGGAAGACCAGAACAAACCTGAAAAATACCAGCAGATTCTTGGGAGGATGGTGATGCCCTCAATAGAAAGAGGGGAGCTTGGAGGAGATAGTGAACTCTGTGTGGACATGTTGAGTTTGAGATGTCTGTGGGATGGCCAGTTTGAAATATCTAAAGGGTAGTTGGTTGTTGAAGTTTGTGAGAGACTAGACCTGGGTATCATCAGGCTAGAGATGAGAAGTGAACTTGTGGGAAGTGATGAACTTACCAAGTGGGAGAGTAAGGGAGCAAAGAGATGAGAGTCCACTGCAGAAGCCAGGTAGGGGTGGGAGGAACCCATGGTTAGGGAGCAGGACAGGGAAGAAGATACAGCAAAGGAGACAGAGAAGGAGTGGTCACACGAGTGGGAGGAGAACCAAGACAAAGGCAATGGCACAAGAAGCCCAGATCTAGAAGGGGGAGGGCAAGCAGAGGGATCAATGCTGAGAATGGAGAAAGAGCCATTCGATTTCATAATTAAGAGGTGGTTGGTAACTTTTGACAGGGAAGATTCTTTTAAAAAAGGAATGTTTTTGTTTTTTCTATCAACTTCATCCACATGGCTTTCCAGAAGGGTTGAACCAATTAAAATTATCACCAGTAAGTACTGTTTTAGCTAGTGTGCTTGTCTTTATTAAAGATATCCCAGCACTACATTTTATTATCTTTTTGTTATTCTTGCCTATTTGGTGGCAATCCCAGTTTGGCAGAATCTCAGTTATTTTAATTTGTGTGTATTTGATTATTAGCAATTTTGAACATTGTTTTATTTGGTTGTCAATAATTTGTACTTCTTTTGAGAACTACTCGCTCATATCCTTTGTTCATTTGGAGAATAGTTCTTACCTTTAGAAATCTGTGGCAAATTCTTACATATTTTGGATGTCACACTTTTATCAGAAATGTTTAATGCAAAACATTTTCACAGTGTGTTTCCTTCTTATTCCAGATGAATTATTTCATTTTTGTGATTGTGTAAAAGTATATGATTAAATCATTCTATTTGTGCTTATTGAAGGTGACAAGGGGACACTCAAGTGACAAAGTCCAGCAAGCTGTTGGACTGAAGTGTGACCCAAGAGTTGTCACCACAGCAATCATGAGAATAGATACTGCCCACACTAGAGGTTCAGTAAATGGGGCAGACCTAGGGGAATTCCTTTTGGTCATCTACACGCCCATCCTAGGTGGTACAAGGGTTCATTTGCAATTCTCTATTTTGCCATATGTTTGAAAGCAAATAAACCTTTTCCATTGGTGCCTGATTCTGAGCTCACAGTAGATGAAAGGATGTTTTCCACTGATTTGAAATGCCTTATGACTCAGTCAACCAACCAGGGTTCGAGTGCCTTCTGTGTGCCCAGCCCTGTGCTAGACATTGTGGTGAATACAGGTGATGTAGATTATGCACATCTAGCCTTTGGAGAGCTTGAAGTCAGGTTATATAGTTATATGAAGTCAGGTTATATGACAAGTCAGATTATATACATTCAAAGCAGCATAATTATGGCTTCAAGCTTGTGGAGTGCAATAGGAATTCAGTGACAGGAAGCTAAGTGTGTGCTGGAGGATGGGAAGGGGGAAGGGAATAAGCATTTATTAAGTGCCTACTATGTGCCAGGCACTGTACTAAGTGCTTTAGATATATCTTATTTGATCCCCATATAAACCCTTGGAGGTAGGCTCTATTATGATCCCCATTTTACAGTTGAGGAAACTGAGGCAGATAGAATTTAAGTGACTTGCCCAGGTGTTACATAGCTAGTAAGTGTTTGAGGCCAGAGTTGAACTCAAGTCTTCTTGACTCTAGGCCCACAGCTTTATTCCACTTAACTGGAGTCAAGGAAGCCTGCATCTCATCAGTAATCTCCATAGGGGTAGTTCCTCTGCCTTATTGTCCAGCACCTACTAAATAAACATTGGCTAAGCTTTAGTTTGAACTTAGAGAGTAGGTGAGTTTTAAGGCTAGGGGTGGCAAAGTGTAGTCTCTTTCCTAAACAAGGCCAGTTGTTGGGTGGGATGCTTTGGCTTAACCTTGAGCTTCTCTTTGATTACTTTAAAACATTTTCATTAAAAAGCTTTCTTTGAGCCTCTGTTTAGCTGAAGGCTCAACGAACATCCTCACCATATATCATTGTTCCCCCAACACACACACAGACACAGACACACCTGAAGATTACTTGATTGAAGTATGTCCCTTTCAGGGTCTTGAAAACCATAACGATGGGGTTCTGTTAGATGGAATGTTGCTGGCTAGAGCATAGAATGAGCCCAGAATCATGCAGGACAAGGATGTTCTCTGCAAAATGCATGAGCAGAAAAGCCACTGGGCTGATGGGATTCCTATTACACTCCACAAGCTTGAAGCCAATAAGGAAGGAAAAGCACAGACAACTTGGGCAACATCAAGAGGCCCATGTGGAGAGCCCCTAGATTTCTGGGAAGACATGGCCAAGAGTGGCATGAATAGGTTTCACTTTGTACCTTTGGAGGAAGGAGTCACATCGAAGAGTTCGTTTGGATTATCAGAGGAGTTTGTGTATGGGCAGTCATAATAGCTGACATCTGTATAGCACCTTTTTGTTGTTATTCAGTGATTTCAGTCATGTCCAATTCTCTGTGACACCATTAGGGGCTTTCTTGGCAGAGATACTGAAGTGGTTTTCCATTTCCTTCTCTGATGTGAGGCTTTGCTTTGGGGCTCACTTTGAGAAGTATTCTGTGATTTGATCAGATAAGACTCTGGGAAGCCATTGTTGAAAGCCCCCAGTCTTTGAAAAACCCAGATGTTGATTTGGTATGGATGTAATGGTTGTACAGTTTGGAAACCTGTCTGATTGATCCTTCTCTGGCTTATTTTACATATGAGGAAACTGAGGCAAACAGGGTGAAGTGACTTGTCCAGGGTCACACGGTGACAAGTGTCTGAGTTTGGATTCGGACTTATAAAGATGAGTCTTCCTGATTCCAAGCCCCGTGCTCTGTCCACTGTCCCACCTATCTGCCCCTTATGGTTTGCAAGATGCTTTACATACCTAATCTTTGCAGCAGAGAGGTTACCACTTTCACAGAATGTCGAGGCAGTCTTTGAACCGACTATGCCACAATACCTAGACTGAGTCCTTTAAATGGAAGGTCCGGGTCCAAAGGTGACTTTGAGGTCTCTTTTCTGTCAGACTGAGCCAGCAGGAAGCTAAAGGTCTGCTCCTATTTCTCTTTTCTCTGCTGCAGCTTGGAGGAGTTGCTTTTTAGTCACAAAAAGGCATTCTTCCTGTAGCTGAGCTCCCACGAGGTCCCCCTCTGAATGGCATGGCACAGGGGCCAGAGCGGATGCAGGGATGGGGGCATGGGCAGAGAGGCTGCAGTTGCATTCAAGCTTGAGGAGGGAAGTTACAGGCAATGACAAGATGGCTGCCACTTGTCTTTCTGCCCTCTGGTTTGATGGACTGGGTGGTGGGGGCGGGGGAGCTGCAGTCTCCGCCATGGAGAGGCAGAAGCTAGCCTGATAGAGCTGAGACTGAACATCCCATTTTCTGTCCTTGCCATTTATCATAGGGCCTTATCTTCTCCAGGGGATCTGATCTAGTCACGATTCCCAGAAAATTGGGCCTCAACATGTTTTGTATCTGCCAATTAGGCCCTTTGCTTCTGCAAGCTGATTTCCAAATCAGCCCTTTCTGCTATGTCCTTATTCTGACCCCTGGCCTGTCGCCTCCCCTCTTCTCTCCTCATTCATCAGCCCCCTTCATGAGTCACTTGCCTCCCGATACTCAGACTCGACCCCGGAGCCAGGCTTTGAAAAAGCCCCATCCTTCCAAATTGTTTCTTCCTCCACTTCACTTCCCCACTGAACAGTAAAAAAGTAAACAAAACCCCAAACATTGACAACAACCCCCACAATTAGGCAAGCCAACTCACATCAGCCTTGGCCCAGAAGGCGTTTTTCATGCTGGATGTTAAGTCCCTCATCTCCCTGGAATGACAGGATGGAGGACTCGGAGTTGGAAGAGACCTTAATTAAAGACACCCGTCCCCTCCTCAGATTACCTGGTGTTTACTTACAGCTGTTGTTGCTTAATTGTTTCCAGTCATGTCAGACTCTCCAAGACCCCATTGCAAAGATACTACAGTGGTTTGCCATTTCCTTCTCCAGTACATTTTACAGATGAGGAAACTGAGGCAAACAGGGTGAGGTGACTTGCCCAAGGCCACACAGCTAGGAAGTGTTTGAGGCTGGATTTGAACTCAGGTCTTCTTAACTCCAGGCCCAGGGCTCTAGCTACCTAGGTGCTCCTAGGTCCTGATTAGTTCGAATAATGAATCTCATGAAGTGATCACATATATTTTAATTTGCACTGTTCAAAGTTATAATTGCATAAAATATGATGTTTAGTTCCAGCCCAATGGAAATATGCTGTGCAAATTTGAATAATGTTACCACTCTGTGGGGAATTCATCATTTGCACTAATCAGGACCTTGTTGTATCTGTTTACAATTGAATAGAAACTTCTTGACGGCACAGACTTTTCTTTTTCATTTTTCTGTTTGGATGCCTACTGCCTAGAATAGTGCCTTATCCAAATCAAGCAGTGTGGTCTTGTGCCCCTTTCCAAGCCTGGGTCATTACTATTCTTCTAACTAACTAAGTTCTGTTAAAGTAAAAAAAACTGAATAAGGAGAATCTACTAGCCATTCATGCCCTGACCTCACCTGGCCCATCCCAGTCATCTCAGCAACCCTTGGCTTCTTTCTGGTTGCCTCCCTGTCAGATTTCCCAGAACAGCCCTTCCAAACCATGGCCCACCTTGGAGGCTTTCAGCAAATCGTGTCACATCCTCTTCCTGCCAAGATGGAGTCTGGTCCTGGGCCCCTCAATATGTGTCTCCATTATCCATTCTCTCTTCCTTCCTTCCCCCATATCTCAGAGGAAGAAATCACTTTTCTACCTATGCCCTTGACCTCATCCCCTCCTGCTCTCTCTGGAGCCCTGAACCATTAGTTGGATTTTCCAATCACCTCCATCTCTAAGCAGATGTCTCTTTGCATCCTTTTCTGTTTCAGGGTCTTATGAATCACTCTTGTACCTCTAACAAAGAGATTTCCATTGGATTCCCCAAAGGGCACACAGGCTCACTTTTCCGGTAATTCTCCAAATATTCTTTAGTGTGTTTTATTTAGCCCAAGAAATCAGAGGACCCTGGGACTCTTCAGAGCCATTGAACAATTTGTCCTGAGTGGATGGAAAGGACTTTCCTCTGTTTGGCTTTGTTTGCTTCAAGTTTTCTGCTTTGGATCTGCTCACCTTGTGGTGGAGAAAAGGACATGCATATTTTAAATGCAGTTAAATAAAAAATTAATCTACTTTCCAAACTGAGTTCACTCAAGCTAATTTTTCCCAGTCTGTACGATGAGCTGCCTCGTCTGCATTGGCAGAGAAAGGCCTCTTATTTACACTGCCAGACGCTCCAGTTACATGAGTCTGACCCCCTCCCACAGGTGAGTAAATCAATATTGCTGCCTCTCTACGCTTATCAGCCCACTCCCAGCACAGCTGAAAGCCACCATATTATGCAAATCCCATTATCATCAAACCTTGATTGACCGAAACCCAACTAACTGGAACTCTCAATTAACAGATTTTTTTTTCCCCTCCTGCTCCACTTTGAAGAGGACAAATTGAATGACAAAGCAAGCTCATGTAGAGGAGTTAGTAAAAACCAAACTGACTTCCTACTGCAGGCTTGGGCCTCCCTCGTTTCCTTCCAGATCCTTATTAAGCACAGGGAAGATTCACCACTGGCCATCGGATGCACTGGATTGCATTTTCTCAGACAGATCAATGTTCCCAAATATCTTAGCAAAATGTTCAGTGATGCAGTAAATGGCAGAGGTTTCAGGTTACCCTCTCAGTTACCCAGAAAATGACATTCCCAAGAACAGGCCATTCTGCAGGTATCCTGGTTCACCGAGGATTTGGACTTCTAAGAGTTTGGTTCCTAAATATTTGAGTATAGAAAGTGACTTGCTCTGACACATGGAGAAAGTAAGACTGGTGAATTGGCATATTGCAAAGTAAGAGCAAAGATCCCAGGAGGTCTTTGCAAAGCTTCAGAGCTTTCTGGTTGCAAAAGAACATTGTTACCTCCCATCAAAGTATGCCACGGAACAGCTTCATTAATCTCAGTTAAGACATGCAATCCCCCAATGGGACCAGGCAGATTGTTACTGCCTATCCATCCAGATCACAGGATGTCCAATTACCGGTCTCTCTGGCACCTCCAAGTGTGCTTTGGACAATCATATTCACAGTGCCTGGATACACTTTGCAGTTGCTAAGGTTGAATGTTGTTCTAAGTCGAATGTTAAGTGGGGCTGTGCGGCCCGAAAGGTTAAACCTTTAGCTATAAGACTCACACTCAAGTTTCTCTAGTGTTGCTTATAGTGCCCTATATCCACACATGTTTAGCCTAGTGGAAAGCAATACAAATAGGCAGATTATAGTTGGCTGGGATTGTCCAAAAATGAATGGGCCTCATTGAGGGGGGGGGTAGTGGGTTCCCCTTCATAGATGGTCGTTACACTGAAGCTTGAGTACTCATGTGTGACCTTGCTTGTATGGGACTAAGTGGCTGCTGAGTTTGCTTCCAGCTTTAAAATTCTGCCGTCTGTGATTCTGCCATCATTCGTCTTGAATATTGCATTTAAATGCAGTAATGATGGTTTGGTGAATCACTGATGATGTCTTACTCACAACAAAGCTAGGGCGTCTTGTTAAAAAGTTTGCTCTGATGCAACTTTATTCATCCTTTAACTTGATTCTGAAGCTTCGGTGTTTTGAAATGGCAGCAATTCCGGCACTTATTGCTGAACCTATCTCGGCGTTCAATAAATAAATGTGTTTCCTCTGGGGCGCCTGGAGATCAGATTTCCAATGTGCCAAGTGTTCTAATGAAAAGCGAACATGAGAAATGAGTCTTGGAGACCAAGAGCTTGTTTCTAAGTGCAATACAGCAGCCTGGAATTGATTGCCTCTTGGTTTTCATTTTGACTGATGCTGCTTGGGGTTTTATTTTCCTGGAGGGAAAGCTAGTGTCTGAAGAAGTCAAGTTTTACGTGCAACTTGGTTTGGTGCTAGTTTTGGTACTTCCCAAGATATTATATTTTGATGTGGGGGCTGCTTCTAGATTGTGGGGCATGAATTAGAAAGAGAAAGTACCAAATTGAATATTCACCTTGGACAACCCAGTATCTTAGTGGCTAACAAAGTTGTAACCCTATTCATCAGGGGAGAGTCTTACCAATCATAGCATTTCCAATGACTAGTGGACAGAATATCAGATTGTCTTGAAGACAGATGCATAGCTAAATGCCAGTTGGAGTGGAGAAGCAGTAGCAAATGGTCAGAGTGATACCCCACAGGAAGCAGGTTCAGCAGAGAGTAGTGTGATGATATCACCAGAAGACATGGATAGCTCTGCAGCATCAGAGGAATGTATTTCCTGAATTTGCACTTGACCACACACATTCTGCAAGGTAAGGTAGAACCAGAAGGTGGAGATCCTCAAATGTCAGGTAATAGGAAGACATTGAAGTCCTTTAGTAGGTGAATACCACGGTCAGATGTGTGTTTTAGAAATGTTACCTTGGTGGCTGGGCAAAGGAGGGATCAGAGAAGGGAGAGACTTGAGGCAAGAAGGCCAATTAGAAGGCTACTACAATTGTTCAGGCTTAAGGGGTTGAGGTCATGAAATATGGTGTTGCCTGTGTGAATATAAAAAAGGGATGCTTGGAAGAGATGTGGTGGAGACAGAATTGACAGGACTTGGCCAATGATTAGATGGGACGGGGTAAGGGAGAGGGAAGAGTTGAGGATGCCTTTAAAGTTAAGAATCTGAGTGATGAGAAAATTGGTGGTGCCCTGGAAAGACATAGGAAGGCTAGGGAAGAAGTTTCAAAGGGAAGATGAGGAACTTCAGTTTGGATAGGCTGAGTCTGAGATGTCTGGGAGCCATCCAGGTAGAAAGAAATGTGCAGTGATCAGTTGGTGATGCAGATATCATCTGAATTGGTGGAGGGAGTTCCCATTCTGGGAGTCCTCAGGATCCCCCCCTTCCCTATCATAGGTCCTTGTTATTATTGTTAATAATATTTATTTTTACCCTGCCTTCCCTTCCCACCTTATTCCCCCACTCACCACTGCCAGGGAGCTATTCTGAGAAAACCTTGAGATTGACCAGACCCTGTAGCTTCAGAAGTGATCAAACAAAACAAAAGTTGCGCAAAGCAGGGAGAGCTGGTGGAGCTGGGTCTAATGTAGGAGGCATGCCCAGGGAAGGACTGTCTCTCCAAGCCCCCTTTTCCCCCAAGGCCCTTTTTCATTCCCACTGCTTATCCTTCCATTTAGCTTCATCTCCCAGAGTCAAAAGGACCCTGATAATAATGGTTTCACCCCTTCTGTGCCTAAGGAAACGCAGAACTTGGAGTTTAAAACAATCTGAAGCTTTTTTTGGAGGTAATACTGTTAGGAGCTAAGCTGTCAAATTCGCAAATGTAAAAGGCCTTTTGGGACCCCAGACTCATTGGAGGACAAATGAGGCACATGGAAGCATGTCCAAAGAGCCTAGATATTGGTCTCTGGCACCATCTTGATTCACTCCAAAAGCCTCCTGGGTCGCTCCCTCCTTGGGTCAAACTCCCAGTCAGGGCTGTCCTGCCCATTGAAGGACTGGGTAAGGCTAGGTGGGTCTCAGTGGGTCTAGGTGGAAGGCAGGAAACCGAGCTAGGGATTCACAAAGTCAGAGCAAGTAAACTTGAAGAAGCAGAGTGGGCTAGTGGCCTGGGCACTGGGCTTGGAAGCTAAAAGGCTGCAGCAGGAAGGGATTGCAGGGAAATCAGTAACTAGCTTTGCGACCTTCTCTGCACCTGGAAAATTAATGGATTGGATTGGGTGGCCTCTCAAGTCGGTCCTAGCTCTAAGCCTCTGGTATGATACCTTGTTGTCTCAGTTTCCTTCTCTGTCAAATGAGGGGGCTGGGTCAGATGACCTCTAATGGAACTGGCAGTTTCCCATTCTCTGAAGCTGAGTCATAGAACTCTAGGTCTAGAGTCGGGGGAGGGGAAGGGGCTGATGCTTAGAGGGTCCCCAGGAACAGTCATTACTCTTCACATGTGCTCAAGGCCGCTGTTAGTCTGCCTTAAGATACTGAAAGCCCCAGGGAGAAGTCAAATATGTTACCAGGAAGGAAGGCTTAACAGATTAATGCATCACCAGTCATTAATGCCTCCCACTGAATGTCTAGCAGATATTGGAAAGTTTCTCAGATAAATCTGCCATTCCTTAGAGATAGGCACATTTTGATTGGGAAAGGAGGAGGCCTGGGGCACTGGGCTGTCAAGGCTGAGGCAGGTGGGAATATCCCAACAGAAAGTTCTGGGCAGCCTGTGGACCCAAGTCATGGGGAGGGAAGCAGGGGAGGAGTTCAGAAAACAAACTTTGCCAATGTCTAATGTCTAATGTTTGTGGCCTCCCAAAGGTTATCTTTTCTGAAAGCATCTTAGCTGACTTTTCTTACTTTTTTCTCCACATACACTAAGAAGTCCCTTATCAGTGTCTTCCCAAGTTCCTTTGCTTGTTGGCTGCCAGTAGGCCTGAGAGATGCTGGGTGAAGATGGCCCAGAAGGAGTTTCTTTGCCCCCTCGGGTTTCCTAGCAGGAATTTTCAGCTCTCTTCTGGGCTTCCATGCTATGTTCGAAGGGAGCTGTGCAGGGGCCACTCTTCCTTCAAGCCTGTTATCAGCAAAGAATCACTCTTGAGACATTCAAGGACTTCCTAGGCCTGTGGTTTCATCAGTGTGGCCCTTCATCCATGGGAAGCTCCTGGATGCCTTCCCCATTTAAGTGAATGGCAGAGTTGTAACTAGGGTATGGTACAGTGACTTTCATCCTAGGGCATCAAAACATAGAGGGTGCTTTCAGCATTGCAGAGCTTCATCAGTGCAGAAGCAGCTGATCTTAAAGCCTAGCTAGTGAGAATAATCAGGGAAACTGGAAAATGCCCAATCCACAGCTGCCCTTAGCTCTGGAGTTCTCAGCTAAGTTTGGAGTTGAGCTTCATGCTCCTTGCCTTGGGAGTACTTTGTTCTAGTTGACTGGGGAACTGAAATTGCCAGCTAGGGATCATCAAACCACCTACTACTGGGCTGCCCTTCAAGTTTTTTGAGTTCAACAGGATGGATTTGCCCAAGTTCGGGCTGCCTGGGCAGAGGCTCAGGAAGAACCCTCTTTGGTGAGGCTAGAGATGATCTTGTCTGTTAAACAAGCACCTTATCTATACTCTTGTTTTGTGAGGCAAACCCTTCATCTTTCCCCTTGCTCCACTTCTCCTCCTTCCTTCTTTGGAGTCCAAGGTTTTCTTTTTTGTAGACTCACTAGGACCCAGATCTAGAGCTGGGAGACTCCTGAGAACCAGGCCATCCATCTAGTCCAAACCCCTCATTTGACAGAGGAGGAAACTGAGGCCCAGAGCTTGGATTCAGGTCCAGGTTATGGGATCAGAGAGCCACTTCTCTCTTTAGCTTTCGAAGTCTTTCCCAAACTGGGCCCAGACTGGCTTCCCTTTCTAACACTCGGAGATCTAACCCACCTGGCCTTTTCTCTGTTCCTCCCACACAAGACTCCCCGTCCAAGTCTCATCTATCACCTTGCACTGGACTCCTCATGTCTACCTCACACAATCCCTGTTTTCCTTCAAGATGCAGCTCAAGCACCAACTTCTACATGAAGCCTTTTCCAATTCTCCCCAACTGCTGGGTCCCTCCCTCTCCAGCTGCCTTGTAGTGATTTGCTTGACATTAGTCTGTATCAGCTCAGATGTAGCCTGGTTGTCACCCTTGCTATAACAGAAAGTCATTACCAGTAGGGACTGTTTCATTCTTTGTATTTGTAACCCTAGTGGCTAGCACAATGCCTGACCCATAGTAGGTGCTTAATAAATGTTTGTTCATTGGTTGCACTCCAGTGTCTCCCAGCCCAGGCTGAATTATCCCAAACTCTGAAAGGAGGGAATTAGGATGAAAGTGGCCAAAACCTTATTTAGTCTTCACTTGGAATTTGGAGCCAGAATCGTCTCCATTGTAAGGGATAGAGTTCCTTCAACCTATTAGCTGTGTGACCTTGGGCACGTTCCTTCTCTCCTTTGGGCCTCAGTTTCCTCATCTGTCAGGTTCAGTGTAACCATGTTGGGGTAACCAGTGATTCATTTCACAGCCCAAGCCCCCACACAGTTCATCCTCAGGCTGGACCATACACAGAAATCAAGTAGTGAAAGCATTTACTCAAGACAGGGGTAGGGAACCTTCAGCCTCGAGGCCACATGTGGCCTTCTAGGTCCTTGGGTGCTGCCTTTTGAGTGAGTCCAAGTTTTTTAAAATTTTATTTATTTTTAGCTTTCAACATACATTTCCACAAAATATTGAGTTATAATTTTTTCTCCCTGTCTTTACCCTACTCCCACCCCAAAATAGCAAGCCTACTGAATACCCCTTCCCCTAATCTGTTCTCTCTTATATCCTCCCCCATCACCCCCCTAACTTTCTAGTAGGGAAAAATGGATTTCTATACCCCAGTGCCTGTATATCTAATTTCCTAGTTGCATGTAAAAAACACATTTTTTTTAAACATTTGTTTTTAAAATTTTGAGTTCCAGATTTTTTTTCGTTCTTCCCTTCTCACCTGCCCCCACTGGGAAGATAAGCAATTCAATATAGTTTGTACATGTATAGTTACCCAAATAATTTCCATAGTAGTTATATTGTGAAAGACTAACTATATTTCCCTCCATCTTATCCCACCCCCCACTTCTTCTATTTTCTCCTTTGACCCTAACCCTTTTCAAAAATGTTTGTTTCTAACTACCCTCCCCCCCCAATCTGCCCTCCCTTCTATCACCCTCCTGTTTTCCTGTAGGGTAAGATACCCAATTGCCTGTGTATGTTATTCCCTCCTTAAGCCAAATTCAATGAGAATAAGGCTGTCCTATTACCTTTCACCTTCCTGCTCTTCCCCTCCATTGTAACAGTTTTCTCTTGCCTCTTTTATAGGAGATAATTCTCCCTAATCTATCTCTCCTTTTCTTCTTCTCCCAATAAATTCCTCTCTCACCTCTTAATTTTATTTTTTAGATATCATCTTTTCCTATTCAACTCATCCCGTGCCATCTGTCTATGTATACATGTACAAACATATACACACACTCACATATGTATTTATACATACATACACCCTCCTATACATACATATATGTATATATACATATGCCCATACTTACATATATACATGCTCCTATACATACATATATGTATGTACACACACATATTCCCTTCAACTATCCTCACACTAAGAAAAGTCTTATGAGTTACGATGATCATTTTTCCACGTACGAATGTAAATAGTTCAAATTTAATAAGTTCCTTATGGTTTCTTTTCGCTTTTTCCCTTTCTCATGCTTCTCTTGCTTCTTGTATTTGAAAGTCAAATTTTCTGTTCAGCTCTGGTGTTTTCATCAAGAATGTTTGAAAATCCTCTATTTCATTGAATGACCATATTTTGCCCTGAAACATAATACTCAGTTTTTCTGGGCAGGTGATTCTTGGTTTTAATCTCAGCTCCTTTGACTTCCAGAATATCATATTCCAAGCCCTTCAATCCCTTAATGTAGAAGCTCCTAGGTCTTGTGTTATCCTGATTGTGTTTTCACAATACTCAAATTGTTTCTTCATGACTGCTTGCAGTATTTTCTCCTTGACCTGGGAACTCTGGAATTTGGCTGTGATATTCCTAGGAGTTTCCTTTTGGGGATCTTTTCCAAGAGGTGATCAGTGAATTCTTTCATTTTCTATTTTGCCCTCTGGTTCTAGAATATCAGGACAATTTTTCCTTGAGAATTTCTTGAAGGATGATTTCTAGGTTCTTTTTTTGATCATGGCTTTCAGGTAGTCTAATAATTTTTAAATGATCTCTCCTGGATCTCTTTTCCAGGTCAATGGTTTTTCCAATGAGATATTTCACATTGACTTCTATTTTTTCATTTGTTTGGATCTGTTTTATAGTATCTTGATTTCTTATAAAGTCATTAGCTTCCAATTGCTCTAATCTAATTTTGAAGGAGTTATTCTCTTCAGTGAGTTTTTGAAATTCCTTTTCCATCTGGCAAATTTGACTTTTTAAGGCATTCTTCTCCTCATTGGCTTTTTGGGCCTCTTTTGCCATTTGACTTAGTCTATTTTTTTAAAGCAATCAGGGTTAAGTAACTTGCTCAAGGTTACACAGCCAGTTATTTTTGTGTGTGTGCTGAGTATCTGAGGATGGAACTGATTCCAGGTCTCCCGTCGCTGGGTCTGGCACTCTTACTCACTGCGCTACCTGGCTGTCCCCTTAGTCTATTTTTTAAGGGGGAATTTTCTTCAGCATATTTTTGGATCTCCTTTAGCAGGCTGTTGACTCACTTTTCATGATTTTCTTGCATCATTTTAATTTCTCTTCCCAATTTTTCATCCACTTCTCTTACTTGATTATCAAATCCTTCTTGAGCTCCTTCATGGGCTATAAACAGTTCATATTTTTCTTGGAGGCTTTTGATGTAAGAGTTCTGACCTTTATGTCTTCCTCATCCTCCATTCCTTGATCCTTTTTGTCCCCCCAAAAGGATTCTATGGTCTGTTTGTTCTTCCTTGGCTTGCTCATATTGCCAGAAATTACTTGACTTTTGAGCTATTTGCCACAGTAGAACTCTGCTTCCAGAATGGAGAGATCCTTGTTCCAAATTGCCAGGGTTTTCACAGGTGCTGGAACTATGAGGAGGGCACCCTCTCTACAGTCCCTACAAACTCTGGCTCACTGGTCACACAGCTCAGGACCACCACCCAAGACTGTGATCCAGATCCAGGTTAACGCCAGAGAAATTACCCTCTGAATTATTACTTGGTCCCCCTATGATCTGCAGGCCAGGAGCTCCTGAAGCAGCCCCTCAGCACAGCTGCTGAGCATCTGCTGCTTCTTGCCCTAGGGGAAGGGGTCAGACCACACTCTTCCATCTTTCCCCCTCTGTTCCAACAGAGTTTCACGCTGACCTTTTACTTGGTCTTTGGTGTTTATGGTTTGAGAAGTCTGGAAATCACCACATCTGCTGATTCACTCTCCTGAAGTCTGTTCTGGCTGTCCCTGGTCAGGGTTGCCTTAGGGCAACCTATGAGCAAACATGGCTCACGCGGGACTGTGCTTGTTTCCCAGCAGGCTAAGATAGACCTTTCCTGTCTGCCTGCCAGTCTGCCTTCAGTGGGAGATTTGTTTCTCTCTGTCTCTTTTTGGGTTCTGTAGATCTAAAGTTTGTTTAGAGTCATTTTTTACATGTATTGGAAGTGATTGGAGAAAGAGCTCACAGCAAGTTTGTGCTTCTCTTCCCTTGAGTCCAAGTTTTACAGAACAAAAGTTTTTTTTAAGGGGATTTGTTCTATGAAGTTTGGATTCAGTCAAAGGGCCACACTTGAGGACCTAGAGGGCCACGTGTAGACCCAAGGTCGCAGAAATTTGGAGGAATTTGCCAGGAATCAGGGAGGCCTGTTCCCCAGTGACACCTGTTCCTGCTCCTCTGGACCCTGGGGCCTTCTGACTCCAGATTCTTTTCACTGTCCTGTGTTGTAACAAATGAGACTTTGTGGTCCCAGAGAGTGGTGGGTGGGTGGAAGTGAAGTACAATGAATATGCCCTCTGTGCTTCCTGGAGTTGGAAACTGAGTCTGGGCTAGAGTACCATTCAAGTTCCTTCCAACTCTCAAACTCAATTGATGATTTATAAAGTAAGTTAGTTCATATCAAGGGGTTACTCTTAAGCCACCGACCAATGGATAAGTAAACTCACATATAAATTGAACCATAGACAACTCCATGTAAATGGCCAAGGGGCCAAGGGCCTGTGTTCTTTTCCAAAAGTGACAAATAGAAAGGATGTGGAGACAAACTGGGAAGACAGACCTGAGACTGGAGGGAATGCTTTGGATGGAGGGTCATGTGTGTGTGTGTGTGTGTGTGTGTGTGTGTGTGTGTGTGTGTGTGTGTGTGTGTATGTGAGGGGGAGGGGGGACAGAAGGGACTTGGATTTTCCAAGCAGTTGGATTCCACTTTTTCTTGAGGAAGAAATGGAGAGAAATGAGAAGAAGCAGAGACCTAGAAGCTTTGCAGGGGCACCAGGAAAGGCAAATGAAATCCTCTTTGATTAGCTCCATCAGCTTTGGTTGGATGAATTTTACCCGTGGATTGAGAGTAGGAGACGTTACTGCCACAGTCTGATGTGGAGCAGGGCCCAGAGTTGAGGACAAATGACTAAGAAGGGTTGACTTTGGATGCCAAGGTAAAATGAGGAGAGGAAGTTATCAAGATTAGCATTCTGAATTGGCTTTATGTACAAGGTCAAGGTGACTATATGTTGTGGTTGAGGCCATCGGAGAAATAGCGGACAGGATATCTGATTGCATCTCCAAGTTAGTGGTTGTCCAGTGATGGCATCAATAACAGATGTACTTCAGGTATCCAGAGGTAGACAAGCTTGGAGGACTCTTTCTCAGTCAAATCCCCCTAGAACTTTTCTTTAAAGCTCAGATGATGTGACCTTGGCCTAGCACTGCCATCTGGTGGCCATGTACTGAAAGTGTGCCCTTGGCCTACCACTGCCACCTGGTGGCTGTATGTAGAAACAATAGGGTCATTTTCTAAAAGAGGTTTCAAAAACTGAACAAAGCCCCTGGGGGGAGAATCTGGCAAAAAAAGAAAGGAATGAGGTGACAGCTTCCTATGCCAGGGGTACCACTGAAGAGAGGAGGGAAGGTGGTTCCTGGGCATATTTCTTTTTTTTATATGTTATTTTTTTTCAAATGTTTATTAACTTATGATTTACATCATTCATTTCTGCCAGATTTTGAGTTACAAATTTTCTCCTCGTTTTTCCCCTACCCACCGCCCCAAAATAGCAGTCCCACAGGATATCCCTTTCTCCAATCTGCTCTCTCCCATATTTTCTCCCATACCCCTTTCGACTTTTCCAGTGGATCTCTATGCCCCAGTGCCTGTATATCTTATTTCCCAATTACATGTAA
>NW_027187307.1:1215885-1288470 GCF_028583685.1 Petaurus breviceps papuanus
ATTCCCTCCTCAAGCCAAATTCAATGGGAATAAGGTTGACCCATTCCTTTTTGCCTTCCTATTCTTCCCCTCCATTGTAACCATTTTCCCTTGCCTCTTCTGTATGAGATAGTTTACCCCATTCTGTCTCTCCCCATCTCCTCTCATTATATTCCTCTCTCACCTCTTAATTTCACCTTTTAAGTATCATCCTTTCCTGTTAAATTGGTCCTGTGCCCTCTATGTATACCTGTAAACATATATATACCCATTCACATATGTATTCATATGCCCATATACCCTCATATATAGACATATATATTTCTATTCCCTTCAACTACTGAGAAAAGTTTCTTCAGTTACAACTATTGTTTTTCCATGTAGAATGTTAATAGTTCAACTCTGATAAGTTCCTTTTCATTTCTTTTCCTTGTTTACCTTCTCATGCTTCTCTTGCTTCTTGTATCTGAATGTCAAATTTTCTATTCCACTCTGTTTTTTTAGCAAGAATGCTTGAAAGTCCTCTATTCTACTGAATGACCATATTTTCCCCTGAAGCATGATACTCAGTTTTGCTGGGTAGGTGACTCTTGGTTTTAATCCCAGCTCCTTTGACCTCCGGGATATCATATTCCAAGCCCTTCAATCCCTCAGTGTAGAAGCTGCCAGATCTTGGGTTATCCTGATTGTGTTTCCACAATATTAAAATTGTTTCTTCCTGGCTGCTTGTAATATTCTCTCCTTAATCTGGGAATTCCAGAACCTGGCTATAATATTCCTAGGAGTTTTCTTTTGGATATCTTTTTCAGGAGGTGATCAGTGGATTCTTTCAACCTCTATTTTGCCCTCTGGTTCTAAAACATCATGGCAGTTTTCTTTGAGAACTTCCTGGAGGATGGTTTCTAGGTTCTTACTTTGATCATGGCTTTCAGGTAGTCCAATAATTTTTAAATGATTTCTCCTCGATCTATTTTCCAGGTCAGTGGTTTTTCCCATGAGATATTTCACATTGCCTTCTATTCTTTCATTTGTTTGGATCTGTTTAATAGCATCTTGATTTCTCATAAAGTCATTAGCTTCCATTTGCTCCAATCTAATTCTGAAGCAATGATTCTCCTCATTGAGCTTTTGAGATTCTTTTTACATCTGGCAAATTCAGCTTTTTAAGGCATTCTTCTCCTCGTTGCCTTTTTGAGCCTCTTTTGCCATTTGAGCTAGTCTGTTTTTTAAGGTACTATTTTCCTCAGTCAGGCTGTTGACTCTCATTTTATAATTTTCTTGCATTGTTCTCATTTCTCTTCTCAATTTTTCCTCCACTTCTCTTATCTGCTTCTTAAGGTCCCCTATGGCCTGTAACCAGCTCATATTTTCCTTTGAAACTTTTGGTGTAGGAGTTCTGACTTCACTGTCTTCCTCCTGTTCCATGCTTTGCTCAAATTGTCCCCAAAATAGGAGTGTAATGTTGTAATCTTCTATTTGCTTTGTTTCCTCTGCCTGGTCATGTAGCCCCTCAGTCACTTGACCCCTGGGGTTTTTGCCACAGTAGGATTCTGCCACCAGACAGGGGAGCTTTCGTCCCAAACGCTGGGGTTTTCTCAGCCGCTGGAGATATTAGATGGGTGCCCTCTCTGAGGTCTCTACATGCTCTGGCAAGCTGGACCCTCACCCCAGGACCTCCACCCTAGACTGCAATCCAGATCCAAGCAGGTTAAAGCAAGAGCCATTACCCCTCAGACTGGTGCTTGGTCTCCCTACACTCTGCAGGCCAGGAACTGAAGCTGCCACGTGGTACTGGGTGTCTCAGCGGCTTCTTGCCCAGGGGGTAAAAGCCACGCACTCCCACTTACTGGGTCCCAAAGTCCAGACTGCACTGACCTCTCACTTTGTCCTTCGCATGTATGTGTTGATAAATCTGGAAACGGCCACAGCTCCTGCTGATCTGGGGTCCCTCTGGCTGATGGCTGCTCAGGCCCGCCCTGGAGCTAAAGCCTTGGCGTGGGGCTGGGCTCGGCTCCCAGAGCGCTGCGCTGGATTCCTGCTGGCCTGCCGGGCTGTCCTCAGTGGGAGGTTAGCTTCTCTGGGTCATTTTGTGGGTTCTGCAGCTCCAAAGTTTGTTTAGAGTACCCTTTTTACATGGATTGGGGAGGGTGGAAGCCAGAGCTGCAGGGAGGTCCTGCCTGGGCAGATTTCTTATGGACCACTTGTTGAAGACTAAATATCATTTGATTTTACTGGAAGAATTGGGAATAATTTTATTGTCTTGGCAATTGGAGAGTTGGACTGGAGTCTTCTGTCCACATTCACATCTGCAAGAATAAAAACAAAACCAAATCAGGAGAGGACAGATAGGTTCTGTCGACCTCAAGCCTCCAAGGTTTGAGCCTTTTATTTTCAGAGACAAAATCCAAACTGGCTCTTGGGAAAGGTTTGGCAGCTGAGCTGTGTCTACATCTATAGGCATGTGTAAGGCTGCTGAGGGTCATCCAATTCAAGAAAGATGGGCATTAAAAGTCTTCCTTTACAGATGGGGTCACAACCTCCCCCCATACTCCCCCCCCCAAGGATGTTGGCTGGAACAGGTATTCTTAATCCCAGCCTCCTGGGAGCCTTGAGGTGAAAGGCTTGCTGTTTTCTCAGCTCCATTTGAAAACCGAATGAAAGGATAAAGCAGCACAAGAGAAAGCCCAAGAGAAGCCAGTGAGTCCTTCCCAATTTGACAAGGCAGGCTCACGGGTGGAGTCAGTGAAGTGGGAAAAAAATACCATTTGGGAAGAATGTAGATGGGAGGGGCTGATTGTCTAAAATCATTCCATCTGGCAGGGGAAAGATTTAAGAAATTAGAATTATTCTGAGGATAGAAATCGAATTTGCTAGATAACATCAGTTTAACAATGCTATAAATGCCTTTCTGAATTCTACAAAGTTTCCCATGTAAGTAATCAACAATCTTTTTCTTTTGCAACTCACCTAGTAGTTAGAAGAGGGAAATTCTCCCAGGTATCAATCTGAAAATATTCATTGAAGATTGACTTGCACTCTCCTTCCCACACTCCCTCCCCAAGCCCAGCCAACTTAATTCCTCCCTTACCTATTTATCTGGTTCTGTTTACTTGGCCCTCCACTGCTGACTCCACCTGACTCTCCATGTTTCTCTGAATTCTTCTTATTCTTCATTTATTATGACAATGACATTCCATTCCATGACTGTGCCCAAATTTGTCCCTCCCTTGCCCAGCTGGTGGGCAACCATTTTCCTTCCAGTTCTGTGTTACTGGGAAAAATTCAGTTGAGTTATTTCTGTTCTTACGACTTTTTGGTGGACATGTTGAACCTCTCCAATGACATTAGAAGCTGAACATCTCATCCTTAGCCCTTTTACACAGATCTTCATTGACCCACAGCAGACACTCAAGTGATGCTCTTGCCTTATCAACTATGTATGCTAGGCTTTCAGCTAAATGAGCAATGCTCTATGATCACCACAGTTAGTGATTTCCCATTATTTTCCATTCTTACCTGGTTCTACTTCCTCTTCCAGTTTTTTTTTTTCAGAGGGGAAAAGAAGACTTGAGGAGAGTTGGGGGAAAAGAGACTGCCTTGTGTATCTGAAGAGCTACCGTGTGGAAGAGGGACTAACTTGTCCTTAGACCTGGAGGACAGGTCTAGTCTAGGAGTTGTGGGTAAGAATTGCACAGAAGCCTGTTTCAGGTCAATGTCAAGACGCTTCTTAACAATGTGGATGGGGCTGCCCCACGTGTGAGTCACCTCACTGAAAGGCGTCAAGTCAAGGCCAGATGGTGGAGGGGATACTCACTGCCAACTTTTTCCCATGGGCTTTGCCTTGCTGTTGGGTGATGTATTGAAGCCTTAGTGTAAGGGTTCTTTGCCTTGTTTATATTCTAGACCTCTTGGGCAGTCAGTCCAGTAAAGAAGTCTATGGACATAATTGTATTATTAAGCACAGAAAGTCTAGTAGATAGGATTACATAGGAAATCAGTTCCATTGAAATATAATTATCAGCCACAGGGGCAGGCCGGGAAGGCGTGGCCGGCAGCCGCAGGGGCAGGCGGGGAAGGGGCCTGATCAACTCTGAGGGCAAGTCTTCCCACCAACCACAAGGGCCACTACCAGGCCTATCACCAAAGGGCTGGGACTGGAAAGAGCAAGGTAAGAAGCAAATACAGGGGCGCCTGTCCTGGACAGCAAATACCCCTGGGGCTACCACTTCACAGTCCAGAAATTTTTTTAAAAAGCCCCTTTCAGGACGTCCAAAGTCCAGGATGACAGGGTGAACCTCACTTGTTCCAAACTCCCCCTCTGACCCTGAAAACAAAGTAACTCTTGCCCCAGGGCAAAACCCTCTACAGTAAAGGCTTGGGATCCTAGAGGAAGGGCGTGGCTAGGACTCTGCCTCAAAATGGGTAGAAAGCAGACTACAAAGACAAAGACTCTGGAGTCCTACTATCCTAAGAGGGAGGAACCAACCTCAGAGGGAGACAAGGTGGATTCCACACCCACAGCTGAAACTTCAACAGGGTCCCAAGCACAGAAGGCTCTCCTAGAAGAGATCAAAAGGAACTTTGAAAACAAAATGAGAGAGATAGAAGACAAAATGAACAATTCTCTCAAAATCAAAATAGCAGAATTAGAAAAACATTATAATGAGGAAAACATCTCTCTAAAAAGAAAAGTGTATGATATGGAAAAGGAGCTCCAAAAATTAACCAAGGAAAATGATTTTCTAAAAACTAGAATTAACCAAATGGAAACAAATAACTCTGTGAGGAACCAAGAATTAGTCAAATAAAACAACAAGAATGAAAAATTAGAAAAAGAGGTAAAATACCTCAAAGAAAAAATAACTGACCTGGAAAACAGATCCAGGAGAGATAATCTGAAATATAACTATCAAAAGACTTTAAAGCAATGATAATGATAATAATAATAGTTAATATTTATAAAGCACCTACTATGTGCCAGTTACTGTGCTAAGTGCAGTTTTACAAATATTCCATTTTATCCTCACAACAGCCTTTAGAGATACTTATTATCCCCATTTTATAGTTGAGGAAACTGAGGCAGACAGAGGTAAAGTGACTTGCCCGGGGTTACAACAGTTAGGAGATGTGTAAGGCCATGTTTGAGCTCAAGTCTTCCTACCTGACTCCAGGCCTGGTGCCCTGGGCACTATGGTACCGCCTAGTTGTGTTCACAATGTCTCAATTAAGAATCTCTGCCTTTTTGCTCCTTGGTTCTGAATTTGTTTGCTTTTAGTGTCAGTACCCCACATGGAACCCAGTTTCCTGGGCTGAGTGTACAAACAAGCCTTTGGGACCTCCAGCTTATCTTGGGTATTTAACTCTGCCTCGGCCCCAAAGCAGCCCTTTGGAACCCAAACTTAAACCCTTGCAGTGCGTTGGAAGGACTGTCTGTCACTTGCACTGCCCAGACGCCTGACTTTGTAGAGTTTACTTCAGACTTGACCAGCTAATAGGCACAGTTCCCTTGGGCATATCATGTATTGAATCAGTCTGGCCTTGACTTTCCCCATCTGTAAAATGGATCTATCAACATTTGTTCAGCTTGCCTTACCAGTCATCCCCTTGGCCCATGAATATTTATTAAGAACTTACTCTGTGCCAGGCATTATTGTCAAACATTGGGAATACAAACAAAAAGACAATCCCTGCCCTCAAAGTGCTTACATTCTGATGAGGAAAGGGAACACATAAAAGAAAGGTGGTGTGAGTGTGTGTGTGTGTGGGGGGGGGAGGTTGGTGTGTGGCAAAAGTACCCATCTGCGGGCACAGTACAGAAAATCCAGAGGACATGTGAGAGAGCATGAGACCTAGGTAGCCTGACTGCCCTCCTCCAGTGGATGCAGAGACAGAGCAGGATGAGGAGCGGGGTCATGGGCAATCTGGAGAGAAATGGAACTGCTTATTGTGAGGCCATGGCTGACCCTCCCTGAAAGGGCTCTGAATGCAAGGACAAGAAGCCAGAGAGCAACCTGTACTGGGTTTGTGAGGTCTGATTAACAGGAAGCTGGGATTCAAGCTGGCATCATCAATGCCCCAGGGACCACGGATTATGACAAATGTCAGTTCTCTTTTTCCACAGTAGTAAGGTGCTTTGTGTGACTATTTTGGGACCTGTAAAGCTCCACCCAGAAGGGAACTTCTAGTTGTGACCCCTAGATTGGCTAGACCTGGGGCCCATTAGCTTGTTGGGATGCACAAAGGACTTTCCCTCTTCTTCTAACTGGTTCCCTCAATGGTTTCAATGATGCCTTCTAATCTTAGAGCAGTCAGTCTTGTTTGCCAAGGCTTGTTGGGGCTAGGAGAGGCTCTGGAAGGTTGTCTGGCATCTTTCAATCAATTTTGATGCCAAGACCTGGGAGAGCATCCCAATTACAAAACAAGAGGGATGTGATGTTTTCCCAGTGAACACAAGCACACTTAGCAGAATATCTCCACACTAAGATGGGTATACACCAGGTGTCTGACAACTGGGCATATTGAGCTATTGGTGCTCCTTTCTGACTGACAAAGCTAATTTCAGGTGGATTGGGTTTGAAGGTCCCCTCTGCCTCTCACATCCAAGGACATAAGAAGGAGAAGGAAAGCTTTCCCCAATATTACTGTTTGAGAATCTCCAAGTTGAGGTTCTCTAGAGTATATTCTCCAGATTATGGCTGACCCAAAAGGCAATGGAGAGAAAGGTTCATGCCAGGCACAAGTTGGGTGCAACATGTCTCCAGTGATGGCCTGTACATTAGAAGTGATATTGGGGATGCTATCCAGGGAATATATTATTAGAAAAGGAGATGAATTGGTTAATCAGTGAGTGAGGAATCATAGATGGGTGCTATGTGCTGCATTGGACTCCAGGGAGTGTTGAGATCTCAAGGAAGGCCTCTAACTCAGTGGACAGATCCTCAGGGTGAGACCCTATAGGCAAACATATGTAAGAATGGCAGAGGCTGAGCCCATATGGATAGGTTACAATATGAAACATTGGAGGAAGTTGCTACACCCATGAGATTGCATATTCATGGAAAGATTGAAATATGCTTGGAAAGCTGCACTCGCTCTCAACCAAGAAGGAGGTTATGATGAATCCAGTGGGCCTAGAGCTTGCCCAAGTGCATACATTGCCCTGGTGTTTAGCATACTTTGGTAGTTGATGCTGTGGAAAGAGGGGTTAGGCATCTAGTGTTGGCTTTTGCATTAGCTCGTTGTGTAATTTTGGGCAGGGAGATTTGTCTTTCTTGACTTCAATTTTCTCATTTATTAAATGATGCTTTCTAAGTTACCTTTCAGCCCTAACACTAACAGTCTTTGACTGTATCACATTATGGTGAAAGGAACATCCTTCTGGTGAAATATTTTAAAAATATGTTGAATGTAAAATACATGAATTGTAAACGTAAGGACAGAGCCTTTATCTTCAGCAGCACAAGCTGTTCCTAGTGAGCCCCTGATGGCCTCCAGTGATCCCTGTTGAGGGCCTACAAATCATCTTTTTCCTAATTTATTTTAGATTTAGCTGGAAAGAATTGCCAAGATTATGGGATGATAGTTTATGGACTCCACCCTTTCTCCATTTCTGAAAACTGGGAAAATATGTGATTGTTTCCAGTCTTCTGGCCTCTGCATAGCCGACGGTGCTCCCACAACCCTTTGTTCTTTCAGTACCATGTGATGTAGTTCACTCAGATCTAGAAACTTGGATTATTTACATTTTCTGGCATGTTTTGGAGCCCAGAATTGAGTAGGGGGAGGCCTGGCTTTTGGGAAATTGCGTAGTGCTGGTAATGTCACCTGAAACAAAGACCCTTCTTTTCCATACCTATCCTCTTCCTGTGGTGTTATATGACCGTGAATCATGGAATACCACTCTCCAAAGACGTGCAATGTTGGATCCCCCAAAGGGCGACAGAGAGGGGCACAGTGGGCACAGCCCCTTCTCTGATGGGGGCATATCATGCTGGGCAGTCCTGTGCCAGTATCTCCCACGTCACACACTCAATTCCAAAGTCCTTCAGAGAGACCTTGAAAGTGTCCTTCTTTTGCTTCTCCTGACCTTCATGTGAGTGCTTGCCCTGTGTGAGTTCTCCATAAAACAGGCTTTTTGGCAAGTGTCTTTTGGCATTTGAACACCATGGCCAGCCCATGGAGCTGCGCTCTCCGCAGCAGGGTTGGAATGCTTGGCAGTTCAGTCTGAGCAAGGACCTCAGTGTCTGGTACTTTATCCTGCCAGGTGATCTTCAGCAACTTCCTAAGACAATTCAAGTGGGAGCGATTCCGTTTCCTGGTGTGGTGCTGGTAGGCTGGCCAGATTTCACAGGCAGACAACAGACAGGCCAGTACCACAGCTTTGTGGCCCTTCAGTTTGGTAGTTGTGTATGGACATGATTCTCCCTCCCCACACACTCACACACTGGAGTGCTTCACCTTGTTTGTGGGCTGTCTTTGGGGCAGTCTACAGCCCCTGCTCAGAATCATGATTTATTGGCTACCTTCATAACTGAAGGGAATGCTAAATGTTAGAGGTTAGTGCAAATTAAGTTCAGAGAACTCAGGTTAAGAACTCCTTGCCTTCAATAGAAAACAAGCTCCTTGAGAGCAGGAACCATTTGGTCACCAGTGGGCTTGGTGAGCAAGGCCCGCCGAGCTGTCCCTGGCTCTATTTGCCCAAGGGCTCTACCTGTGCATGGAATCAGGGTGCGGTCTCTCTGCCTCCTCCCTTCCCAAAAGTGCAACTTCTCCACAACAAACTGATCTCCCTCCCTGCTTTTCTTCGGAGCCCGGCCTGGGCGAGGCTGCTGCCAGCCAGGGACATGGGCACCTGTTCCCACTCACCCCCTCATCTCTGTGCTTTGATTAGCTCAACTTGCAGCACTATTTGCCCAGGGATTATCCTTCCTCTTCACTGCTCATCTTTAGTAAATGTGCGGCTCTCAAAGCCCCAGCCAGTTTGCTCTGGCAAAATTGAAAAATCTCTGTGGAGTTTACAAAATCTCAGTCATTTCTCTCTCCACTTTTCAGGTCATCTCTTCTATTCCCCCCGCTATATGTCCATTCACATAAGCAGAAGGAGCACAGCATTGATTATACTCTGGTTTTAAGCTTCAACCATTTATTAGAAAGCCCCTAAAATGCCAGTGGAAGGGCAGCCATGGAGGCTGTGGCCAAGGAGGGTTTGGCTTTCTCTTTGACCCATTGTCAGAGGAAAAGGGAGTGAATAGCTCTCTACTCTCCCCCAAGGGAGTGCTAAGCTTGCCTCACCAACAGGCACCTGGTTTTGCCCATCAGATGGGCACAAGCAGACTTGAGACTGGCCTTTCTCTGCATTGCAGTATCTCTGGTGCCTGCGGCTTCTCTTTGCCCTGGCAAGGTTCCCCATGAGGCCCCTGGCTGGGGGCTCTTCTGGCTCCAGCCAGTCCTGCATCAGCACTCTTCTCCATCCTCAATGTCAAGTTCTCACTTCCTCCTGGGAGGGGGGATGCAGAGCTCCAGCACTCTCTGGAGACCTCCCAGACTTGGGGTCCTTTCTGGTCTCTAGGAGGAGGCAGGTGCCTTGCACATAGTAGGCAATTGGTGCTGGACTGGCCAAAAGGGAGAAATGTGACTTAGTGTCTTAGTGGCCTCCAGCCACGATAGGGAGATCCGCTTGATACCCTATTCTGGCCCCACCAGTGAGAGAACAGGACAAAGAAGCTGCAGATTCATTCAGCAAGGAAAGAAGCCCAAAGTCCTAGGCCCTGGGCCCTGCACCTGTGGGCAGCTCCACATTACCAGCAATTGCAGGAAAGCAACTCTTTGGGGGGGATTTTATTTCCACCTTCCTTTCTTTGCCCACAACTCCCCAAGTCTTCATTTCATGAAAACTCTGAAGCAGATTACTTTTCAAAAGGAGGCAAGCCTCATGAACCTGCTTTTATTCAAGTAGATCCACAAAAGAAAAGCCAAGACTTAATTGGTATCTCTGTGGAAGCCATTGGTGTGTCCTTCCCAGAGGACAGGTGAGTTTCCAAGAGGTGTGCATTACTCTGTAGGTGTTTTAGCCTGTTGGCCTTTAGGATGGCACTTGGCTATTGCCTGAAACGAAGGCAGGACCTAGTGAAGTTTATGAATCTTCTGGAGAAGGAGTCTTTGGGTCCAGCCTTCCAGTATATCAGAAGCCTGTAGGAATTCCACCCCCCTCCCTCTGCCTGCACCTGGGAGTCCTTTCCTCTGCCAGTAATGCCTGCTCAGTAGGAATACTCATATTCTGGTTGACTGGCAGCAAGGGCCTGGATGGCTGCTTTGAGGCTGCTTTCCCCATGGCATTGTTTATTAGGCTCCCCAAATGGGCTCGACCTCAGCTCGCTGACTTGGCTATTAGGAGAGCTGGAGGTCAGTAAAACAAGGCACGAGTGACCAGGGGAAACTGCTTAGGAGGTACCTGAAATGCAACAGAAATTTGAACGCTGAAACAGTGCCCACTTGGAGCCTACCAGCCACAGCTGGAGGGCCCAGCTATGTCTCTGTTCAGCGTTGTCTTTTGTGGTCATGTAGTCATGGCTAATGTCTTTAGGAGGGCAGAACAATGGACAAATTCAGGAAGTAGGTCCTAGTCATACTTTTATCTGTCATAATAAGCCCTTACTGGCCATGATGAAGTGAAAATGTTTTTGAATCCCCATACATCTTGTGCTTTGCTCCACTCACCTTAGCTCAGTCAACAACATCCTTTAGCCATAGTGTGCGATGTTTAAGATAGCCTAGTTACCTTTCACCTGAAAGTCAACAGAACCTTGTTTCCCCAGGCCTGAGCCTCCCATTGGAATGCATGCTGTCTTTTTTTAAATTAAATTTTATGTTTAATTTTAGTTTACATCATTCATTTCCACAAGATTTTGAGTTACAAATTTTCTTCTCGTCTTTCCCCTTCCCACCACCCCAGAACAGCTATCCCACTGTATATCCCCTCCCCTAATCTGTTCTCTCCTATATCCTTCCCAATCCCCATTCTGACTTTCGAATAGGACAAGATGGATCTCTATGCCCTAGCACCTGTATATCTAATTTCCCAGTTGCAGGTAAAAAAATTATATACATATTTTAAACATTTGATTTTAAAACTTTGAATTCCAGATTTTTTCCCTTCCTCCCTCATCACATCACCCACCCTTACTGGGAAGATAAGCAATTCAATACAGGTTGTACATGTGTAGCTATGCAAAACATTTCCATAGTGGATAGATTGTGAAAGACTGACTATATTTCCCTCCATCCCATCTCACCCCCCACTTGTTCTATTCTCTACTTTGACCCTGTCCCTTTTCAAAAGTGTGTGCTTCCAACTTCCCTCCCCTCCTCCATCATCCCTCCTCTCATCCCCTTCCCCCCTACTCTACTATAGGGAGAGATACCCTATTTTAGTGTGTATGTCATTCCCTGCCTAAGCCAAATTCAATGAGAATAAGGTTGACTCATTCCCTTTTGCCTTCCTGTTCTTCCCCTCCATTGTAACAGTTTTCCCTTGCCTCTTCTATATGAGATAACTTACCCCATTCTGTCTCTTTCCATCTCCTCTCATATTTCTCTCTCACCTCTTAATTTCACCTTTTAAGTATCATCCCTTCCTATTCAACTGGTCCTGTGCCCTTTATCTATGTATACCTGTACACATATATACGCACACTCACATATGTATTCATACATTCTTCTACCCTCCTATGTGTATACATACATACATACATACATACATTTATATTCCCTTCAACTATTCTCATACCGAGAAAAGTTTTATGTTGCAATTATCATTTTTCCATGTAGGAATGTAAATAGCTCAACTTTGATAAGTTCCTTATGATTTCTTTTCCCTGTTTACCTTCTCATGCTTCTCTTGCTTCTTGTATCTGAATGTCAAATTTTCTATTCAACTCTGGTCTTTTCAGCAAGAATGCTTGAAAGTCCTCTATTCCACTGAATGACCATATTTTCCCCTGAAACACTCAATTTTGCTGCGTAGGTGATTCTTGGTTTCAATCCCAGCTCCTTTGACCTCTGGAATATCATATTCCAAGCCCTTTGATCCCTTAGTGTAGAAGCTGCCAGATCCTGTGTTATCCTGATTGTGTTTCCACAATATTCAAATTGTTTCTTCCTGGCTGCTTGTAATATTTTCTCCTTGATCTGGGAACTCTGGAACCTGGCTATAATATTCCTAGTTTTTTTTCTTTTTGGGATCTTTTTGAAGAGGTGATTGGTGAATTCTTTCAATTTCTATTTTGCCCTCTGGTTCTAACATATCAGGAAATTTTCCTTGAGAATTTCTTGAAGCATGATTTCTAGGTCCTTTTTTTTTTATCATGGCTTTCAGGTAGTCCAATAATTGTTAAATTATCCCTCCTGGATCTATTTTCCAGGTCAATAGTTTTTCCAATGAGATATTTCACATTGCCTTCTATTTTTTCATTTGTTTGGATCTTTTGTTTAATAGTGTCTTTTTTGTTTTAATTTTTTTGTTTAATAGTATCATATTATTAGTATTCTTAATGTATTTTATTATATTTATACGATATTTATTATTTATTATATTTACATATTTATTTTTATATAATATATATAAAATACATAAATTGTATGTATTTTTTGTTTAATATTATCTTGATTTCTCATAAAGTCACTAGCTTCCAATTGCTCCAATCTAATTCTGAAGGAATTATTCTCTTCAGTGAGCTTTTGAGATTCTTTTTCCATCTGGCAAATTTGGCTTTTTAAGGCATTCTTCTCCTCATTGGCATTTTGGGCCTCTTTTGCCATTTGAGTTAGTCTATTTTTTAAGGTGTTATTTTCTTCAGTCAGGTTGTTGACTCTCTTTTCATGATTTTCTTGCATCATTCTCATTTCTCTTCCCATTTTTTCTTCCACTTCTCTTATTTTGTTTTCAAAAATTTTCTTAAGGTCCTCTATTGCCTGTAACCCATTCATATTTTTCTTGGAATTTTTTTTGTGCGGGAGTTCTGACTTTGTTGTCTTCCTCCTGTTCCATGCTTTGATCCTTTTTGTCCCCAAAAATAGGATTCTAAAGTTGGATTTCTGTTCTTGCTTTGCTTCCTTTGCCTGCTCATGTTGCCACTAAGTTACTAGATTTTTGATCTTTTTGCCACAGTAGGACTCTGCTTCCAAAGAGGAGAGCTTTGTCCCAAATTGCTGGGGTTTTCACAGCTGCCAGAGCTATTAGTTGGCTGTCCTCTCTGAATCCTCCACCGGCTCTGGCACCTGGTCACTCACCCCAGGACTTCCACCCTAGACTGCAATCCAGATCCAAGCAGATTAAAGCAAGAGCGATTATTCCTCAGGCTGGTAGCTTGGTCCCCCTACACTCCGCAGGCCAGGAGCTGAAGGTGCCACATGGCAGCAGCCACTGCGCCTTAGTCACTTCTCCCTCTGAGGGCCAAGGCCAGACTGCACTCCTGGATTCCCTGTTCCCAAAGTTCACACTGACCTCTCACCCTGTCCTTCGCATCTATGGGTTGATAATTCTGGAGACCACCACAGCTGCTGGTGATGCACTCTCTACAGATGTGCCTCTAGCCACTGGCTAGTCATGGCCACCCTGAGGCTAAAACCTCAGACTCACACGGGTTTGGGCTCTGCTCCCAGAGTGCTGTGATGGCTCCTTCCTGCTGGCTTGGTGGGCTGTCTTCAGTGGGAGGGTTAGTTTCTCTGTCGTTTTGTGGCTCCAAAATTTGTTTAGAGTCATTTTTTACATGTATTGGAGGAGGTGGAAGCAGGAGCCGCATGGAAGTCCTGTTTCTACTCTGCCATCTTGGCTCTGCCCCGATTGCTTGCTGTCTTGTGGAATCTACCATGATCTCTCTGTCCTCTTCAGTCAGACTACCCTGTAACTTCCCCATTTCCACCTGGTTTGGAGGGAGCTTGGCCTGTGAGCCTGTAAATCTGTCCTTGTTCCCTCTGCCCTCATTCCCCATTGCTTTGGTCTAGTTCTCCACCTTTATGACTTTGAATTCTCTTCTCTCAGGAGTTTGAATCCCACCTCAGACACCTGCTAGCTGTGCTACCATTGGCAAATCATTTTACTACTCAGAGTCTCAGTTTCCTTATCTGTAAAAGAGAGATAGTGCTACTTACAAAGTAGTTATGATAAAAAGTTCTGCAAACCTCAAAGCTCTTGGAGTTGTCATCTTTTTGTCCTGTTGCCAGCTTTCAGGATAGGCCTGGGGGGCTAAATGGAGACCACCCCAAACAGGGAGCCTTTTACCCCGACTCTTTTCTGTCTGCACAGAAACCTCAAATGGAATGTGGGGGAAACATTTTTGAAAAAAGGAAAGGGAGGTCCAGGATTCAAGTCTAGGGGAAGAAGAATGGGCTTGGGCTAGAGCTGAATGTTCGGCAAATCCTTTGATGCCCTAGGGTAGAGGAGGAGCACATCGGTGCATTGGTCATGATGTCCAACTATATAACAGGGAGTCAGCTCTTGGGAAAATGGTAGAATGGGAAAAGTGTTTTAAGCCCAGGCCAGCTCCGCCTTCAGTTCCCATTCCTTCAGTATCTGACTTTTTCTGCTAACTTTAGGGGAGGTAAACAATTTGATGAGTTAATTCACACTAAAGTGTGAAAGACCCATAGTCTAAGATATTTATCTTAGCAATGATCTTAAATGAGGATGCCAGGTGGGAACCACATATTAACCCCAGAGCATTAAGGTGTAGCAGTGAGATGCCAGGCAGTCCAGGAGGTGTGTGAAGAAGACCAGGGAGCTGCAGGGGATCCTGCTTAGAAGTCCCATTTTGCAGAGGAGGACACTGAGGTGCCAAAGGGAAAGGGACTTACCTGAGCTTACACAGGCACCAAGTAGCAGAGCCAAGACTGGCACCCAGATGCTCAGATTCTAGACCCAGGGTTCTTGCCATTGGACTGTGCTTCCTCAATGTGGGGGCAGGTGGGCTTTCCTAGGGTCCCATTATGTGATGTAATGGCTTTGAAGGCATGCTCTGGCACTCTGTGCAAATGGAACAGGGAGAGCATGCAGGATGTCTTTAATGAACATCAAACAGTCATTTTCCCTGGTTTGATTCTCCAGACACAGGCAAGAAATAGTGTAGCTTAGACAATACTTTGCAAAAAAAAAAAGACAGGGTGGGAATGAAAGCAGCTGTTCTCTACCTGGCAAAGTAAAGAGTAGTACATAAAAGGAAATATTCATCTGCTTTGAGTCATGAAATTGCCCTCCAAGCTCCAAGGACAGCTTCTATCCAAGCAGGAGGGAAAGATGCTCTTACTGTGAAACCCCATTCGAGAGAACAACACTGTCTTCTCAGCATGGGCCCCTTGTGAGGGAGGTAGATGCCTGCTGTGGGAACTGAGAAATGTGGCTTCTAAACTCCTGCAGTATCCAGAAAGGCATGGTATAACACTACCTAGACACCTTACCTCCAAAGACAGATGATCAATTAGATTATGGAAGCCTAAGGTCAAGAAGAGGTGCCTTTGGATGAAAGGAAGTCAAGGCAAGATGAGTTGGTCATAGACCAATGGAAAGAATGATGGCCTTTGGTACTCAGGAGCCTGACCCCTCCCCCCCCCCCCCCCCCCCCCCCCCCGCCATGCTGGGGAGAGTGGTAAAACATTGGTAAAATTGGCTCCAGTTGGTAATTGTGAAGGCAAATTGACTTAAAGAATGTCTTCCTCTGGGGTCATGGGACATGAGGGATAATAGTGCTGGACAGTTCCAGGGTTCCAAGCTGTAGCTTCACCTGATTGTACCTCCTTCTGACCTCATGGGCCAAGTAGAACAAGGCCAGCCTCTTCCCCACATGGAAGGAAGAAGCCTTGTCCTCTATAAATTTCCTCACCAGAGTCTCATCGCCATCCTGATCAGCTCCCTCTGGGCGGCTATTTCTTGGTATTGGGGACTCTGAGGTGAGGTGGAAACCTTCTACCAATGCATGTCAGCACTATGCAAACTTCGTGTTTGGATACTTGCCTACAACATGGAGAATTAAGCAACTTGCTCAAGCTGCTAGGTGGTGAGCTTGGAGTTAGGAAGACCTGAGTTCAAATACAGCCTCAGATACTTACTAGCTGTGTGGCTCTGGCCAAGTCACTTCACCCTGTCTGCCTCAGCTTTCTCATCTATAAAATAGGGGTAATAATAGCACCAACCTCCCAGGATTGTTGTGAGGACCAAATGAGATCATATTTGTAAAGTGTTTGCAAAGTACAGTGCCTGGCCCTCCCCTTCCTCTCCTCCTCCCCAGGGTAACCAAGCTAGTACATGTCAGAGTAAAAACTTGAACTCAGGGCTCCCTGGTTTTGGGAGTTGACTCTCTCCATTATTGCAGGTTATCAATAATATTCATAGAATGTGATACTCAGAATTGAACCCCTTTTTCAGATGGGGGAAGGACAAGTCTTACCCCCACCATATCCGTGGATACTATACTTTTTGTAATGCCACCTAAGATGACTTTAGCTTTCTTGGCTGGCACTGGCTACCTGAGCTGTCCAATAGCATCAGGCAGGCAGTCAGATGAGAGATTTAAGTCCAAGCAGATGTCAGGGTGATGGAGCAGAAAGAACCCTGGAGTTAAGTCTGAAGATGTAGATCTGAGTCCTATTTATGAGATGTGTGAGCTTGGGTAACCAGGCCTCAGTGTCTCCATCTGTAAAATGGAGAGACTAATAATACCTCACATAGCTATTGTGATGCTCTAATACAAGCATAGAATGGTAGAGAGAATGCATGGCAAAACAGTTTGGCAAATGGTAAAGTACTATCTTGATGTTAAAGATAATAATCAAGATCAGAACCCTGGTGTGATGGGTACCAGAAATGTGCGGAGCAGACAGGACAGTAGAGCTGGCAGACCCAGAGCTGTACTCAGTAGAGGGGGAGGGAAGAAATCCCAGAGCTGATAGGACCTGGGAGGTCACCCAGTCCAGAGATGGACACACAAGGTTCTAGTGGCCAGACCAGGTGAAAACCGAATCCGGTCAAGTATAGACAATGTTAATATGTGCTTTTCTAAGTCAATATGTGGGCTACAGGGATCCTTATGCATGGTTTGGTGGTCCTTGTTTCTAGTTGAGTTTGATCCCATTGATCTAGGCTAAGCCCCTCATTTACAGCTAAGAAAAGAGAGGCTCCGGGAAAGAAAGAGACTTGTTCAGGGTCATACAGCTAGTGTCAGAAAGGGAATTGGAGCCCAGGTCTTCAGGGTCTTCCACTTGTTCAGAGCCAAGTGTAAACTAAACCAAGAAAGATGAATCAATTGAAGCAGAGCTAAGGGCTGTGAACTTGTTTTTTAAAATATATTTTTATAATTTCACTTCATGATAGGCTGTTTCCTTTGTAATCCTGAGTATTTAAGCGTCTGCATTTAACATCCTTAGCGGGAGCCTGACTGCCAAAGGGGCCTTGGTGGAGATGAAGAGCATGGAGCGCAGAGGGAGGTGGGAGGCACGTGTGGTCCCAGCCGGGGTGAGCTGGCCACTGTTCAAAGGCTGAATGCCCTTTCTCATAGGAGAGACATGAGAAATCCAAACTTTCCCTAAGTTGCCATAAACACACTTGCTTTTTTTGGGTAAAGTTTGAATCTTTGGAAAACAGCCTCCTGCAACTTCTTGCTTTTCCTTGGCTCAATAGGTCGGGTAGTGATGGCCAGGCTTCCCAGCTGAGCTCCCTGAACCTCCTGGCTTCTTGCTTCTCAGCCTCCCTAAGAACTGTTCTGCCAGGGGCCTGAGGGAATGATGTTTACGGCTTCCATGATGGCTTTTTCAATGCCTTCCAACAATGCTTAATGAGACAGATGGGAGGAATGGCTTGGCTCAGAGCAGCAGAGGTAAGAGGCCACTTCCTTTTACTATCTCAAGAAGATTCAGAATGAAAGGGATGTTCTGATTTCCCTGCAGAAGGAAGAGGTAGTTAGGGCCCTCATTGATGAAATTTTACAAGCTATAATTCTGCCAACCTTCCATCTTACAGCCCAGGCAGTGCTTGTTAAGAACGTGTAACAGAATTTTTCTTCTGTGGCCATGGAGAAAATAAAAGCCAAAAGAATTAGATTCCTCAGCATGGTTTTATTCATTGATCAAAGCTACTACAAAATCAAAGTTATGAGAAATGACAGACGTGAATACTTGAACCCTGCCTCAGCTGATAGTCTTTAGCTAATAATCACTTGACAGCCTAATTCTGACTCATTTCCAAAGACTGCCTAGTATCAGAAATGTCAGCATATACACCTAGGCTCATGCAGATGCCCTGTTGGGTGAAACAATATTGCAGGGGGCAGTCTGTCCTATAGGGACCAAGTTGAGTGGGCCCTGGCTGCAGCTCCCAAGGCTCAGTGGACTGCCCAGGAAGATGTGGCGTGAATGACCCGATGACATTACAGAGGGCTTGGAGACACTATGTTGGTATTTGTATCTTTGCAAAATGACCTTGACTGGGGAATCACCATGCAGGGCATATTGGTACAGAGGGAAGGTATTTTGTTACTCCCTCCCAGTTGTGGACCAGGAGTTGAGGAGTAAATTGACCTGAAGATTTGAACACAGAGTTGGCTTATTTCTCTTCTTTTGGGGAAGGGCTGACAAAGCTATGTGGGTGGTGTGGCAGTCTTGATGACTTTCATTTCAGCTCAAAGCTTACTTGTCCCATAGACTTTTTTTTTTGCTTTTTTTGGAAGGGGGAGAGTAGGGCAATTGGGGTTAAGTGACTTACCCAAGGTCACATGGCTATTTTTTTTTAATGTGTGTCAAGTGTCTGAGGCTGGATCTGGACCCAGGTCCTGACTCCAGGGCGGGTGCTCTACTCACTGTGCCACCTAGCTGCCCCATCCCATAGACTTTGCTGCTATCTTCAGTGCAGACAATGCCAATCCTTTCTGGGAAGGGTGATTTAGAATTTACTTTCACCTGAGGCATCAACCAGAGCAGGAGTCCAGGCCTGTGTCGTTCCTCAGAACGCAACACACCTGCAGTTTGATTTCTGCTTGGTACCTGCTGCAGTTACCTCCCTGGTTCTTTATCACCTACTTCTCTGGTTCTCTTCATGTGGACACCTGTACCTAGCTCACATGACATGTTAAGGGACTGGTAAGCGAAATGGCCCAGTGGATGGAGTTTTGAGTGTGGAGTCTGGAAGGCCTCAGATGGGGAGTAATTGTGTGACCTTGGGCAAATCACTTTCTCTCTGTAGACTTCACTGTCCTTCTGTGTCAAACTGAGGGAGTTGGGCTAGATGATTTCTGAGGTCCCTCCCAATTTGGAATCTTTGATTCTGTGAATGGTTCTGAGCAGAGCTTAGCAAGTACTGATTAAAAGATTAAAGGAGATTAGCCTAAAACATACCCCTGCCCCCCACTCTCCAACATCTGTTTATTTAAAGCAATGTCTCCCTGGTATATTAGAGTTATCGCTGTCTGGAAGGGCTGGAAGTTCCTCAGATACTAGGAATGGAAACTGCTTGTGTCTTGCCCTGTATCTCATAGCTGGAGATTGGCTCAGCGTCTATGTTGCCTCAAATTCTCAACAATAGCAGACTCTTTTGGCTAATGAGCAATCATGCTTCCCAACAAAATGGGGTTCTCAATCTCCTTGGATATATTGGGGGGAGGGCTCTGAACTTGGATGGAAAAAATCTGTCTTTCATTTTGAAGTCCAATGTGACAAACAGGAGAAAAATCCCTGCTTCCCATGGGGCAGGAATAGAGGGTGGGCCTTGAAGTCATAAGGCCTGTGTTCAAGGCCTGCTCTGCCACTGACTAGCTGGGTGACCTTGGACAAATGACTTCCCATCTCTCAACTTCAGTTAACTCCTCTGCTAGATAAGGGCTGACACTCACTAATTGTGAAGGCTCCTTTACTCTTTCTTTGTCTAGGGGCCCATTATCATTGTAGTACTAGTCTGAGGACATCAGTCCAAGTTTCCTGGATATGAGTTCAGAGTTCTTGGAAATTCACTGAAAGAAAGGCATTGTGCAAATGACAGGAGTGTCTCCTCTTTAGATCGGGGGACCCCTGCTTCATTAACACATGTGTGGCATTGCTTTGAATACAGCTATTGTCATAAATTTCCTTCTTAATGAGACAGCAGGCTCCAGGGGGTAGATTTCCCGTCTCATAATTGGCCTGGGGATTGACTCCTTCCAGGAATATCTCAGGGGACTTTTCCCAATACTTTTCAGCCTGACTTGCTTGTCACACTTCCAGGCCCGAGCCTTGTGCCTTTTCTTGCCTCTTATAGTTGTAGATGGGTCCAATGGGGCCATGCTGTTGTTGCTTATGACTCCCATGCCAGGCCTGCCCCTGGCTGCCCTCCTTCTGCCCCCAGACCTTCTGCTGTAGAGACTGACCAGGCTTTCTTCCCATGGCCCTCCATAGTGGGGGGGGGGGGGCGCACTGGCATTGTTGCTGTCCCAGCCTAGGCCTGCTCACTCTTCCTAATCTCCATTCTTGACTCAGTTCTTCTTCTAATAACTTTCTAAAAAGACATTGTTATTGCTATTTTCTGTTTCTTACATCACCATAATATTCCATGTATCCCTTCCCTTCCTATGCCAGTGTCTTCTGGAACCCCTTTGCACATACCTGGGAGTGGGTTGCTGCCAGCACATCATGGATGCCAGTTCGAAGGGGACCTCTCAATGCCTCTTGAGTAAGCTCTGGGTATCAACAGCAGCTGGGAGCACCCTCAGGTGCCAGGGTGCTGGCCTTGAAATTAGGAAAACCCGAATCCAAATCCTGCTCCTGGTGCCTGGTACCTGAGTGTGTCCATTTCTTCAGCTCTAAAATGTAGATGAGCCTGTGGTAGGTGAGAAGGTCAGAGGGTCAGGAGGAAGTTCAAACCCGAGGGCACCATGTGAACGTTGAGTGATGACTGGGAAGTGGTGAAGAAGCCTGATGCTCAGGCTTAGGCAGTAGCACTAGGCCAAGGATTTGAACCCAAGCCTCATTTTCCCGATACCAAGCCTCACCAGCAGATTGGGGCATGATGGATGGTTCAAGGATCAGAGAGCTAGATTTGGCTTCAGATGAGCCGTGTTCAATTGCTGTCCACCCTTGAGGACCACAGCAGCAGAGATTTTGAGTTGGACGGGGTCTCCCACCCCCAATTTGCATTTGGGGGAACTGAGGCCCAACAAGATTATCTAGGGAGCATTTGAATCCAGGTCCTCTGGTGTCATTGTGATCTTGGGAAAGGCCCTTTTGCTCTCTGGCCCTCCATTTCTTCCTCTGTAATATGAAGTAGCTTGATTAGATGACCTCCAAATCCCCTTCAAGCTCAAAATCTGTGATTTTATCGTTTAGAAGTCATGTGGGAAATCTTTGAAGGTTAGAGAGAAAAAAGTATCCTTCCTACTAAAAGAGCCAAGAGTCCACATACTGGCCATGGGGACAAAGTCCCCTAAGAGGAAGCTGTCTCTTTCTGCCGGTCACAAACTCAGGAGCACTTAATCCTCTTCAGATTTTTGTGTGGTTTTAATTGTACGTTGTTATGAAAATCAGATATTTCCCACTGCCTAATATTGGGACCCTTCCCCCCCAAGCCATTTATTTTAATCTATTAGTACAGTATTTGAGCATTCAACTGTCATTAAAAAACAAGTGTAATGTTTGAATGGAATTAAATATTCGATGAGAATAATTAACATCATTCTTTAAACTGTCATCCTGTAAAAAGGAAATGGGATCCCTGAGGAAGGCTTTATGTAAATTGGTGAGATTGAGCATTGTTGAGGAAAGCCTTGAGAAATCCACAAAGATGACAAAGGGTTCATTGAGTGCTTCTGGGATTGGCAGGGAGGTGGTGTTGGGGAAGTCACTTGTCTCTGGAGGCTCAGTCTCAAAATGGGCATAGTTATATAGCTATTGAGGAAAAAACTTCTGTAAACTTTAAATTCAGTCTGACAAACATTTATTGAGCAGCTACTCAATGCTAGGGACTGTGCTAAGCTTTGGGTATCCAGACACCCAGAGGAAACTGCCTTCAAAGAGCTGTTTTTTACATCATGATGTAAGAAACAGCCTTCTCCTGAAGGCTGGCAGTGTGGGCATGCTGAAGTGGATAGAAGATAATTTATGGAGGCAGATAATGAGACTGCCAGCGACCAAGGGAGGACGCCTGAGATGAACCTTGGAGGAAGCAATGAGAAGGGAGAGCCTTTTGGGCAAGAGAACCAGCCTGTGCAAAGGCATGGCAATGGGAAACTGAATGATGAATTGGGAGAACAACTGGAGCCATCTTCTGGGCAGGTTACCCTACTTCTCTGCCTCTGTTTCCTTATCTGTAAAATAGAGGTGCTAATAATACTTGCAGTACCATTGGTCAGGTGGTTGAAGAAAGCACTTTGTAGCCACAAATGTGATTATATAACGATTCTTAGCTCTGTACTGGACCAAACTATGGCCAAGCTGGAGTGGGCTGGAATCGAGCCGGGAGAGGAACTTGTCTAGGTTGCACTGAAGCAGCGCCTAGCACAGATGTTTGCCGCTTGCTTGCTCAGGGCTGCCCCAAGTTTCCTTGCTGTGTCCTTGGGGGCTCCAGCCCAGCATGGCCATCCTGAGCCTCTGTCTTCAAAGATGATTGACTGGGCCCGGCTGGGCTTTTGTTGCCCTGCACTGTTTAATGCCATCCCAGAGAGCTCTCCTGGCTGCTCAGCTACCCTGCAATCTTGCTTACTGTCACTGATTTGTTTATGAGCCTCTCAAAGGTCATCTTTATGGAGCAGACACTTCCTGTGTTTCAATATTGGCTGAAATGGACCAAACAAAGACACGCAAGAGGAATGTATGACCCCCGGGGACAGTTTCCTAGAGTTTTGCATTTGTAGCAAGCCTCCCACCATAAAGCCCTGTTCAGTACCTAGATGCCAGGGGCACTCACGAAAATCTGGGCTCCCATGCATTATTCTCTTATGCCATTTGGCTTGTGACCTTTTGGGGGACTCCTTGACATCCTCCTTTTTCATTGCTAGGATCAAATATGGAGGCACAGATCCTTAGGGTTGAAGAGATTCCTAGAGGCCATCAAACCCAAGCCGTATGTAACTAAGACAGCAAGAGCATGGCGCTCTGCTGAATGGGAGCCTGCTCCCTTGCCAGGAAGAGGCAACTCCTGCTACTCTGGGACATCTCCCCCTCTCCCCCATGACTCCATGTTCTGTCCTCTGGGGCCAAGTCAAGCAAGTGGATAGGGTGGCAGTACCTAAGAGGCAGGAGCCCTACACCAAATTGCCAGCCATTGTTGGCAAGGAAGACCCCAGGGTTTGAGAGCAGACAGGAATCCCCACTGTAACATTCCAGCAATACCAAATAGCTAGCCTAGCATTGATGGAGCATTTTACAAATCCCATTGAATCCTCACAACAACCCTGGAAGGTGGGGGCCAATTATCCTCATCTTATTGATAAGGAAACTGAGGCATACAGAGGTGGAATGGCTTACCTGAGGTCACACAGCTGCTAAGTATCTGGGCTTGACTTGGACTTGGCTATTCCTGACTCTAGGCCCAGTGCTCTACCCATTGGACCACCTGGTTATCAATCTGGGGCAGACCAAAAATGACTGAGGAAATTGAACTCCAAGGCAGGTGAGGAAAAAAAAAAGACTTGACATGTTTTCAGGTGTCTTGGCCCGGAATAATTTAATCCCAAGGTACTAACAATTTGTGGATGGGATTCTTGAGCTGCCATTGATGAGAGAGTAGGGGAACTGCTGGGGACTGTAGAGATGAGGACATGGAATGGGCAAAACCCAAGGTGGATTCAGGAAACTGCAGACCTTGGGACAGAAGATCTAAGTATGAGAGCTGGTGGGCCTCAGTGGGCTGGGGGGAGGGAGGAGAGGTGGAATGCTGAGAGGTCCAAGTTTTTCTGGGTTTCCATCTGCTTTTATGGTCAAATCTTCATAGATGGTGTCTTATAATGGTGTCTCACGATGTGGCATAAAGCCTTGGGCCTTTAGGCTATGAGACACCAAGTGGAAAGGTTTCATGTTTGGGCCCAGGCCTGGACTGTGGGTCTTCTGTATTAATGGAGAAGCATTAGCCTGACTGTGGGAAAGCTGCATGTTTCAGCCACAACAACTCTTGAAGGCCACATACCAAACTATTTAGGGCCTATGATTTATGTCAGTAGATGTCTAGGAGGCACAGTGCACAGAATGTTGGTCCTGGAGTAAGGAAGATATGCATTCAAATTCAGCTTCAGATACTTGCTAGCTTTGTGACTCTAGGCCAATCACTTAACCTCTGTTTGCCTCAGTTTTTGCAACTGCAAAATGGAGATAATAATAGCAGAGTTGTGGTAAGGATCAAAGAAGATCATTTTGTAAAGGTCTTAGCATAGTGTTTGGTGCATAGTAGGGGCTCTCTAAATGCTTCTTCCCTTTCCACTGGGTGGGAAGGATCCAAACAAGAAAATCATAGAGAGGCCTGTGGCTCTGGCAGAGTGGGGACTGAATGGTGGCCTACATGATCTTCCTCTGTGCCTATGTGCGGAGTCGCCAATGTAGGTACGTATTTGTTCCAGGACAAGTGAGATCAATTTGAGATGGGCAATCATCAAATGACCTGGCCTGAACATGAGAAATTCCCTAAAAGGAGGAGCCTCATGCTCTTGATCTATAAAATTCAAGCTTTATGTTATTAAGCAGTTTATGAATTCATTCCAAAACTCATTTTTTGGCAAGCGCGAACATCTTAGCATAGCCAATAGATACAAAACCTCATCTGAGAGTGTGAGGAAAGATGAAAAGAAGCAATTAGCAAAATCCCCCATGGAGTTTAGAGTTGTTTTTCCTTCCTTGATGTGGGTTAGTGTGGGAAGCAGACACCAGCTAAGTGAAGGGCTACTAGAGGCTTGCCGTTTGTCTCTGCAGCAGAGGTGAGCACCTAAGGGCCCTGGCTTGGGAGGGCCCTGACAAGGCCCTGACAGGCAGCAGGGAACTTCCCTTACTTAGTTCCTGAGCCATAAATACGTCACATGGGATGGCTACAAGCCATGTGTGGCACCTGTCTCTCCACCTCCAAAGGATGACTCAGATCAGTGAGGCCTGGGCTCTTTGGCATGCTTGCTCCATCTTCCACTTCCTGTCTTCTGCCTTCATCAGATCTCATCTGGAGTATTATGTTCCATTCAGGGCCCAGAGTTTAGGAAGGACGTTGAAAAGCTGAAGAGTGTCCAAAGGGGTGCAACTAGCATGGGGAAGGGCCTGGAGTTCATGACAAATAAGGAACATTTGATTGAATTGAACACATTTAACCTGGGGAAGAGAAGAGGCAGGGACAACATGATAGCTGTGTTTAAATATTTGGAAGGTTGTCTTGGGGACAGAGGACTAGATTGTTCTAGATTGCCTAGCCACAGAGGGTGGAACTAGGAGCAATGGGTGGAAGGTCCAAAGGGGCACAGTTAGGCCTGAGGTCAGGAAAGGTTTCCTGGGCTGCCTTGAGAGACTGCGGCTCTGCCATCCTTGAAGGGCTTCAAGCAAAGTCTGGGAGACTACTGCTTGGGTATGTCCAAGAAAGCTTTCTTTTTGGGGGAATGGGTTGGATGAGAAGGCTGACAAAATCCCTTCCAACTCTCAAATTCTTTGAAATACATAGCCAGCTCTCCTGGCCCTCCCAAGGCTTCTCTTCTCTGGGCTAAACATCCCTGGGTCCTTCAGCCAATCCCTATGGGCCATAGCCTCAAAGGCTTCCCATTATGGTCACCCTCTTCTGAATGCTTTCTGGCTTCTCAAACACTATACCTCAGGTGTGGTCTGACTAGGACAGATCTACTAGAAGGACAGTTGTGCGCAGCATCCCTTAATGAACACTTCTATCCTTGCCGTCTTATTCTCTGTTCCCATCATGTTTTGGTGCCTTTTCCTGGACCCATTCATGCTTCATGAATGCATCTTGTCTCCCCCAAAGGATCCTAAACTCCTGGGGAGATGGGAAGCACAGCACAGTGTCTGGAACATAGTGGGCACTAAGCAAATGTTTCTGGATTGATTGATTGAAGCATATTTTCCATTTCTTTGTGTCCCACACGATGCCTGAGACTGGCCTGGGCCCATAGGAAGTGCGAGGTGGAGATGTGTTCATTAAATACTGATTAATAATCAACTCAATACCCCAAACTCACCTAAAATAGCTTGGGCTGAGGGTAAGACTAAGGGAAAATGACAAATGCCTGGAAGGTATCATGAAGATCTTTGCTTAACAGAGAAACTTTCACTATCTTCCCATCATTGACCAGCAGGCACTCAACAGCAGCATTAGCATGGTTGAAATTGCTATTTTGGGAGCAAAGCAAGATGGAGGATATAGTGGAATGAAAAAACTGGTGCTAAGCCCTTAGGCAGCTACTGTTTTCATGTTGTCATGACCTCATGTGATAACTATCATTCATACAGCTCACTCCACAAACATACACATACCTCCCCCTTCCATAATCCCTGCTACTGTGGAGGCTTATGCTGGTGGATTGCTTGACCTCAAGAGTTCTGAGCTGCAGTAGGATTCATGTTGATTGGATGCATATACTAAGTGCACTCAACATGGAGAGCTTCTGCTTCAAGCAACAACATGCCTTTCCCCACCCCAGGATAAGCTGATTCCCTGAAATCAAAGAAGGCTTTTCCTATTCAGTTGTTTTCAGTCATGTTCAATTCTTCATGACCTGGTTTGGGGTTTTCTTAGCAGAGATACAGTAGTGGTTTGCCATTTCCTTCTCTAGCTCATGTTACAGATGGGGAAACTGAGGAAAACAGAGTGAAATGACTTACCCAGGGTCATCCAGTGTCTGAGGTCAAATTTGAACTCAGGAAGATGAATCTTCCTGATTCCAAGCCCAGTATTCAATGGCGCCACCTAGCTGCCCCAGGTTTGTGTATTCTATACCCTTTCGACTCCCACTCAGTTGCCTCTCCCCTCTTATTAAACTGTGCCCAAAGTCTTCCTTTATAGAAGACTCAGAAACTTCCTAGTATCTCCATTTTCCATCAGCATCTTTGCGTGACTCTTCAGATTCCTTTGTGTGTTGTCTTCTTCAGTTAGATTGTAAGCTCCTTAAAGGGGGTGGGGCTATCTGTCTTTTGAAACTTTGTATTCCCAGTGCTTAGCACAGTGCCTGACACAGAGTAGATGCTTAATAAATATTTATTGAATTGAATTATGATTACTCCTAATGACAAATGGTTGTTGCTTTAATCAAGCTCAAGAGAGACAATTTGTAACACCCTCCAAGAAGCCATATTCCATCCCAGTTGAGATCAGTGAGAGAAATGCTAAATTCATCTCAAGAGGGTGTAAAGTTTTAGACTCATTCAGAATGAACACCCACTACACACACACACACACACACACACACACACACACACTGTGTGGCTGGTGCAAACATTCAACCAGATGGAGAGATTCCTCATTGCTTGTTAAGACCTCAATGTCATCATCCATGCTTGCCCTCATACCAATACTGGCTAACTGGGCAGAATCTCAGGGGACATCCCACTGGCACCAGAGCCCTCACTTGGAAAGTTGAGGGTTCATGTTCACATGTCCACCACGGGGCTGTTCCAGCTCTGCCAAACTATTTCACTGGAACCACAGGTCAGCAAGGGGGATGGAGGGCTAATCTTCACTTCAGGAAGACCTATATTCAGCTCCTTTCTCTGACATGTACTGACAGTGTAACCCACCTCTCAGTACTCTAGAGTAACTCTCCATGTTTCTAAATGATAAATGAGTTGTTGCTTAGGGCATTTTCCTACAGGATTTCCTGCACACTAATGAAATCACAGCTTTGGATTCCCCTGGCCCCTCCATCTACCCAACCCCAGAAAGAACTGGACCTTCTAGAGGACATAAAGGCCTTACAGGGGCCCACAGGTAAAGGATGTCATTGACATTTTGCTATGGGGCTTTAGCAGAGAGCTGTGCTGAAGGTTAAGCCGGGGTTATACTTAGTATACTGGCCCATTTAGGCCAGAAAGTTTTGGCATTTTTAGGGGACTTTATGTCATGATGATGAGAGCTCAGGCCCTTCCAAGTGGCATCTACCTTTGCCAGTTAAAGAGGCCCCATATCTGATGAGGTGAGAGCTGAGCATTTCTGGCAGTGTCCTTCAGCAGCAGTGATAGCTTTTTCTGACCTTAGTCAAAGAGAGGTTACCCATTGTCGTTTTAAACCACCTACTGGGACTCTGGTCACAGGAGCAGGCTGGAAACTGGACTTCCATCCAGGCCTCTTGGCCTATGGTTCATCATGGGTTTTATGGCTGGTGAACTTGGGTGCCAAGACTGTGAGTGGGAACTTATGGCCGTTTATGGGGCTTTCAGAAAGTTCTGATTCCTCTGCTCCATCTGGAATCTCATTGTGGGCATTCACAAGGCGAGGGCTCTAATCTCGAGCAGACAGCTGCTGGCTCTAGCAGCCTTAGCACGTGTTGGCCAGGGGCCTGAGGACATCTCCGGGAGACTGTAACTCTCTTCATGACGCATCCTAGGTTGGTTGTTCTGCTGTCTGTTGGATGTTCCCATCTGGATGCCGCACTGCATCTCCTTTTTACTATATCTAGTGGAATGAGAAGTTTCCACCCCTGCATCTGTCCTTCCCTAAACTCTCCTTGTTTCTGTTGAGGACACCCAGGTTTACAACCAAGGGATCATCTGTGACTCTTCTGTCTTCTTCATCCCCCTGGTTCTATATTCAATCGCCTACCATATCTTAGAATTTCTACCTCCACAACATCTGTAGGATTTGTTCCCTCCTCTCTACTCATGTGGTCGCCCCCTCTGGATCAAGCGCTTGTTATCTTCTGCCTGAAGTATTATAATGGGCTCTTAATTGGTCTTTCTCCTTTCTCTACAGCTGCCAGCAGGATATTCCTCAAGCACAGGTCCAATTGTATGATTCCCCCACTTGTAAAGCAGCGACTCCATATGGCCTGCTGGATCCCATCAGCCAGATCTTTCTAGAGAAATGGGCTTAATGTGTCATTGACTTCAGGCACCTTTGCTAGGCATCCTAACAGACGTCCACACAGAAGGGAGGACTCAGAATAACTCACATTTGGACAAATTCAGATGTTTCTTTGCGGATGGAAGATAGCTTTGATTGACTGGATTGGAGGGTACAAGACAGGAAGAGTCAGGTGTGTGTGTGTGTGTGTGTGTGTGTGTGTGTGTGTGTGTGTGTGTGTGTGTGTAGTACCTAGAAACTCAGAAGATTGAAGTTGGTTATGGAGGCAACTGGAAGTCCTTCAGGGTTCTCAGGATAGATGGTTGGATAGATAGATACATCATTAAGTACTTACTATATGCCAGACACTGTGGCAAGTGCTGGAAATAAAAATACAAGCAAGAAAGATAGTCCCTGCCTTCAAGGCAATTCTATTTTAATGGAGTAATGCAGTCACAAGCAGAGTGTGCCAAGGAGTTCTGTGGGCTTCGGAGAAGGAAGTTTTCCAGAGCATCTCTGCAGCAGCCTCTTCATTTAATAGCGTTTAATCCAGACCTAGGGGAAGCCCTGTTTGACCTTACTTTCAATAGCCTTCAAGTATTCTAAGCCCCTCTTAAACCCCATGATTCCAGGTAAAGGAAAAGGTGGGGGGAAGTGAGGCCCTTCCGAGCATTCCTAGTCTCCTGCACACACGGGCAGCTGACAATTTGAACTCCCTTATTCTATATTCATTCATCAAAGTTTAGGTGATTAGAAAGTTTCGAGGCCTGATTTATTTTGTTGGTTTTGATCATTATTTTCTCTTTGAAGCAAGGTGGGGGGAGGGTGGGGAAGGGAAAGACATATTCAGTTTAGTCATTTAATTCAGTCTTCACTCTGCTGAAATCCTGGTCCTCTGTGATAGGGATAAACCTCTCTTTGTTGTTGTCGTTGCTGCAGGTTCCTATGTAAATGAAGTTCATGTCATTAGGGCAAAGAAATAAAATCATTGCAGACTTGAAGATTAAAAAAAACCCTGAGTAACTGTAGGCAGATTAAAGGAAGAGTGGGACCAAGAAAAGGTCATAGCAGCAGGACCTTGGTCAGCGGCCGACGCCATAACTGAGGCTATGAGGAAATCTCTGTGCTATTGACAAGGATAAGGAAACTATTTCTGGTCTCTGTGAGGCAAGAGAGAGCTTTGAGGGAGAATGCAGTCAACTCTCTTCTCATTCAACTGATTTAGGAATCACCTTCAAAGAGCACTTATCAATGGCTCGTATCCATCTAGAGACTGAACAAGTGGGATTTGACAAGGGTTAGCCCTGGGTTCAGTCATTGAGCATTTGCAGCCATGGTATGCCAGGCAGGACAGTCTGCTGTTTGGGTTGGCAGATGGTGACCAGCTTGGAGGGATAGCAAGCATTATGTAGGTCAGAAGCAGGTCACAAAGTGAAGCCCTGATAGAAAAAACAGAGGGTACTTCATTACTTTTATTTACTAATTCAGCATGCCTGGGTGCTCACCAGTTCCACTGAGGAAGCCTACTAGTTCTTCAGGTAGTTATCTGTGAATTAAAAGAAACAGTCCTCTGAGTTTCCAATGTGAACTCTAGATATCAGGCTGGTCTGATTTAGTCCATGGCACACTGCTGCGCTGCCTCCCCACCCCCAAACAGGAGGCAAATGCGTAAATCCTCCAATCCCTGCCCCACTTCCTTCCTTCTCTTCCTCTCTGTCAGTGCCCCTGCCCCTTTGCCTGTCCACATAAAATGGAACACTGAGTGCTGCTGATGGCTCTGTGTGATTTCTACATTGGTTGGTAAAGGACTCTCCAAAGGAATGTTTATATAGGAAGTCAGTGTCCACACTAAGAAAGAAAGAAGGGAAGACTTAAATGTCCCAAGGGGATTTATTAAAGGATTTTCTTTATAGGAGGCAGGAGACAAAAGGGGAATCCTGTGGGCCTCCCAATCTGTGTCCAAATTGGCATGATAGCAGGCCTCTTTCATACAGGAAAAAAGTCCTATCTCTTGCGTGTTCTAGAGATGCTCAGACTGGCAACTGGCAGGGAGGCAGGTGTTAGCTTTTTCCTCCATTTCCAGATCTGTGCTTTAAGATCTCAGAGCATGGTTGAATGATATGAATATGGGATTAGAATGTTTTCTAATTTTTCCAAGTTGACTAGCAAGGGAGATGTGGAGGATCTTATGGATGATCCCAGGTGCTCTGGGACCTTTTGGCTCCAGTAGACACTTTATCATGAAGTCAAAATTAGGTAAATAGAGAAACGTTCTTGTATAGGTTCAGGAGTAAAAGCAAAGGAAAATGAGGAGCAATTCAAAGGACGTAGCTATATAGGCCAGTGGCCAGCCAATGTGAACTTTGGCATTCTCTTCCAAGGAACATGACCTTTTCCCGGGGAATGACAGACCCAAAATGGCCATCAGGGAGTTGATTGCCAAGATAAGCAAAGGGATAGGAAGACAGCACTGAGTTGTCCATGATGAATTCAAGTCACCTGGCCCAGAAGCCATCTTTGGGCCCTGAAAGAACTGGTAGGTGTGACTGTAGAGCTACTATCAGTAAGATTCAAAAAATCTTGTGGAGAAGATTGAGTGATATGGACTCATTGAAAATATAATCAGATGGCTTTAGAGCTGGTTGGATGGTCAGACACAAAGAGGAGTCATTAGTGGTTCAGTGTCAATGTAACAAAAGGTCAGGGGCGGCCAGGCGGCTCAGCGAGTAAGAGCACTGGCTCCAGTGTCGGGATGACCTGGATCAAATCCGGGCTCAGATACTCAGCACCACACCCAGAAATACCTGGCTGTGTAACCTTGAGCAAGTTACTTAACCCCGAGGGCTTAAAAAAAATGTAACAAAAGGTCTCTAGTGGAGCGCTCTAGGAATCTATGTCTGACCCAGTACTAACATTTTTGCCAATGACTTGGATAAAGGGATAGATGACATGCTCATTCCATTTGTACATGGCAGAGAAAGCTAAGGTGGGAGAGAAAGCTAACCTACTGAATGACAGAATCAAGCCCAAAGGGATCTTGCCAGGCTAGAGCATGGGGATGGATCTAATAAAATGAATCTCAATGGGGATAAATGCAAGGTCTTACACTTGGGTACAAAGATTTAACCTCTTAAGGAGAAGATATGAAAGTAGAATGTTGGAGTAGCAGTTTCTTTGAAAAAAGATCTAGAAATTTTAGTGAATCATAAGCTCAATATGAGTTGGCAAAATGATATGGTGGCCAAAAAAACCTAATGTGACCTTGGATTTCATTAAGAGGGGAAAATGTCTAGAAGAAGGGAGAGGGCAGTTCTATAATAGTATAACCCACATCTGGAAGATTGTGTTCTGTTCTTAGCGCCATGGCTTAGGAAGGGCATTAATAAGCTGGAGAGTACCCAGAGGAAAGCAACCAAGGTGGGAAAGGACTTTGAGTCTGTGACCTTGAGGAGTGGTTAAAGTAATAAGGCATGCTGGTCCCAGAGAAGAGAAGACTCAGTGAGTCCCTGAAAACTGTCTTCAACTATATGAGGGGCTATCATATGGAGGAGGGACTAGGCTTGTTCATTTTATTTTGTCTTAGTTAGCAAAGCAAAGAACCATGAGGGAAAGTTGAGAAAAGGCCAATCTAGGCTAGATGTCAAAAACAACCAGAGCTGTCCCAAAGTAGAATGGATCAGAGGTGGAGCCAAGATGACAGAGGAAAGCTGGGAACTTGCCTGAGCTCTCACCTGGTTCCCCTCCAAACAACTTTAAATAATTCCTCAACATGAATTCTCATAAATAACACTTCAACATGTTGGCAGAACCAACAAACAGTCAGGGTAAAACAACTTTCCAGCCCAAGACAACTTAGAAGTTTGGCAGGAAAGGTCTATTTCATTGGGGTGAGAGTGGAGGACAACACAGGTCAAGCCCCTGGATGTTAGCAGCAGGCCTTGGGAGCATGTGCAAAGGTAGCCAAATGGAAAAGGAGGTGAAAAAGCTCAGTGAAGAAAATAATTCCTTAAAAATTAGAATTGGGCAACTAGAATTACTCCATGAAACATCAAGAAATAATAAAACAATATCAAAACATAAAAAAATGTAAAGTATCTTATTGGAAAAATGAACTGGAAAATAGATCAAGGAGAAATAAATTTGAGAATTATTAGACTACCTTGAAGCTGTGATAAAAACAGAGCCTAGACATAATATTTGAAGAAATTATCAAGGAAAACTGCCTCAATATACTAGAACCAGAGAGTAAAATAGAATGAATCCATTGTTCACCTACTGAAAGAGATCCCAAAATGAAAACTTCCAGGAGTAATGCAGCCAAATTCTAGAGCTCCCCAGACAAGGCAAAATATTGCAAGCAGTAAGAAAGAAACAATTCAAATATTTCAAAGTTATAGTCAGGCTAACACAATATTTAGCAACTTTTACATTAAAGTATCAGAGGACATAGAATATGACATTCCAGAGGAGAAGGAGCTGGGATTACAACCAAGAATCACCTACCCAGCAAAAATGAGTATAATCCTTCAGGGAAAAATGGATATTTAATGAAATAGAGAACTTTCAGGCATTCCTGATGAAAATACCAGAGCTGAATTGAAAATTTGATTTTCATTTCAAATACAAGACTCAAGAGAAGTATAAAAAGGTAAACATGAAAGAAAAATTGTAAGAGATTCAAAAATGTTAAACTGTTTACATTCCTACATGGGGAGATAATACTTGTGACTCATAAGACCTTTCTCATTATTAGGGCAATTAGAAGGAGTGCACATAGATAGAGGGCATGGGTATAAAAGGGCTATGATGACTCAATTAAAAAATAAAATTAAGGAGTGAGAAAGAGGGAAGCACTAGGAGAAGGAGGGACAGGTAGAATGGAGTAATTTTTCTCACATAAAAGAGGATGTGAAAGGAAGAGCTTTTATAGTGGAGGGGAAGATGGGGGGGTAGGGTGGGCAATGCTTGAACCTTACTGTTATTGGAATTAGCTCAAAGAAAGAATAACAAACATTCATTTGGATAGAGAAATCTATTTTACCCTAAAGGGAAATAAGAGGACAGGGGGATCATAGAAGGAGGAGGATTGATAGAGGAGATGGCAGATTGGAGGAGGTGACAGGCAGAAGCAAAAACACTTTTGAGGAGAGACAGAGAGAGAGACAGAGAGAGAGAGAGAGACAGAGAGAGAGAGAGAGAGAGAGAGAGAGAGAGAGAGAGAGAGAGAGAGAGAGACAGAGAGAGACAGACAGACAGAGAGACACAGAGACACAGAGAGAGAGAGACACAGAGAGAGAGACAGAGACAGAGACAGACAGAGACAGAGACAGAGATGAATGGAGGGAAATAAGATAGAGGGAAATACACAGTTAATAATCATAACTGTGAATATGAATGAGATGAACTTACCCATAAACAGAAGCAGATAGCAGACTGGATTAAAAACCAGATTTCAGCAATATGTTGTTTACAAGAAAAACACTTGAAGCAGAGAGACACACACAGTAAAAATAAGAGGCTGGAGCAGAATCTATTATGCTTCAGCTGAAGTAAAAAATAAAAGCAGGGTAGCAATCATAATCTCAGACAAAGCAGAGACAAAAATAGATCTAATTAAAAAAGATAAGCAAAGAAACTACATTCTTGCTTAAGAGCTACCCTAGACAATGAAGTAATAGCAATAGTAAATATATGCATCAAATGGTATAGCATCCAAATTCTTAAAGTAAAAGTTAAATGAGTTCTAGGAGAAAATAGGTAGCAAAACTATACTACCGGGGGAATCAACTTTCTCCTCTCAGAGTTAGATAAATCTAACCAAAAAAAGAAAGAAATTAAGGAAATGAATAGAATTTTGGAAAAAAGTTAGATATAATAGACCTCTAGAGAAAATTGAATGAGAATAGAAAGGAATATACCTTTTTCTCAGTAGTACATGGCACCTACAGAAAAACTGACCATGTATTAGAGCATAAAAATAGCAATATTGTATGATGGTCAAATGTGAATGACTTAGCTATTCTGAACAATGCAATAATCCAAGACAATGCCAAAGGACTCATCATGTAAAATGCTATACACTTCCAGAGAAAGAACTGATGGAATCTGAATGCTGATTGAAGTATACCTTTTTTTTTCTTTTTAAAATTTTCTTGGAATTTTTTTGGTCTGCATTTCTTTTGCAACATGGCTCATATAGAAGTATATTTTTCATTACTGCACATATATACTCTTTACCTAAGTGCTTACCATCTCAGGGAGGAGGTGGAGGGTGAGGATTTTGGAATTCAAAATTTTTAAAAAGATAAAAGTTAAAAATCATTTTAATGTGATTTGAAAAATTAGAACAAAAAAGAGCTAGTGGGTTCCTCATCCCTAGAGGTCTCCAAACATAGACTGGATGCCTACTTGTTAGGTATGTTATAGTGGGAATTCCTTTCACCTATGATTTGGACTTGCAGGCCTCTGAGTTCTCTTCCAGTTCCCAAATTCTGTGATTCAGTGATTCTTAAGCTTCCCAGGGAGTTCCACCTTTAGATTGCCTGGCAAATGATGGTGGTGGTGGGGAATGGCCTGGGGTTATTTCTTCAGTATGAACTCAAGACCTCTGATGGAGGTGATTATATGTTTTCCTTTGGGATTCTGTATGTGAATGATAACTAGGGTTTCCTTACAATAAACAGAGGTCCTAAAATGGCTTTAAGTATGAATAAAGTAATGTATCAGTGTCTTTCTACATGTATACACTTTTCAAGTAGTCAGTGTCAGTCAGTGAACAAGTATCTATTAAATGCCGGCTATGTGAAAAGGACTGGTAATACCAAGAAAGGCAAAAGTGTAGTCTTTGCCCTGAAACTCCATCCTCTCATTCTAACAACAGACAGACAACTTGTACGTGTCTAGATCTATATCCATAGAGGTATAGTGCTTCATTCCCAATGGCCCTATTTGTAGGTGGTAGAAGCAGGCTTTGAACCCTAGTTGTCTCTTTCCACTAGGTCACACTGACCTGTGTTTTTTTTTTTTCCATCCTGACTAAAATAGAAAAGAAAATAAGCTTTTCAGTCAATTCAAAGTCTGATACCAGTGTAAAGGCAGCATTTCTGAAATGAGGAAATCTTAGGCGCCATGTCAAGAGTTTGGGATTTGTTTACATTTGGGTTTGAGTTTTGGTGTTTGCTCAGTTCTGCTCAAATAAGAAGCCCTGCCCTTATATTTCTGAGAAAAATCCTTATCCTCTTTCTTGCTGGCCTATCATTGCCTTCCATGGAAGTTAGTGGCATTAACACATCTTAACATTTCCCATTGTGCTTTAATCGTCTCAGCAAATCAGAATCTGCAGCAATGTTTCGATTCGACATCTTAACCCCATATCACCATCCCCTGACATGTTGATGAGAGACAGCTGGCCTCTGGAAGCAGTTATTTTTAGAATGTCGGAATGTACTGTTCAAGGAAATCATTTTTCAAGAGATGTTTAAGTTTTATCTAGTGGAAAGAAGAGAAAGAAATGGCAACCATCAAATGGAAATTTTTGACTAAAAGAGCAGATTGCCTTAGTTTATGCCCAATTTTCTGTCAGATAAGTGGAACTTAGTGAGTGCATGCTTCATTAGTGAAGCTGATGACTCTTCAGACTTGTGTTAATGGTAGCCCAAATATTGTCAGGCATCAAGAGTGGGGCCAATTACTTATGGGCTAATAGCTATATATGGTTACATTGAAAAATAGACCATGATGTGAAAATAATGCCAGGAAATAATATTTCTGGAGCTGTTAGCATCAGAGCTGTAACTAGGATGAAATGGTTGAGCCTTTATCCCAGGGTGCAGAAATGTAGAAGGTTGTGACAATGGTTATACTCCAGCAGGTAGAAAAACTGAACTTCATATTTGTTTGGCAAAAAAATTAATTAAAATAGGATGTTTCCAGATGATGTTTCATGCTTCCCTTAGGTGTGCTCTTCCCTGGCCCGGATTCACCCTGTTCTCTTGCTGGTAATCCCCTCTCCAGCAGCAGGGCCAGTGTCCTAGGGTCTCTGCCTTCCCTATACTGGGCAGTGTCCTCGGAGTCTCATTCCCATGGGCCTGGTACCTTGAGTTGCAAGACCTTTCCTTGTGTTTTCTTCTCCTTCCCAGTCAATTAAATGTGTCTTAAATAATTAATATGAGGATACCTTCCATGTTGTTTGCCATGAGCAACAAATTGACTGGTTACTGTACGGCTCCAGATGGTGCACACTGAAAGACTTGTGGTGTCTTAACATTTGCCTGACCTAGACTTGGCAGCAGGTAGAAGCAGTGAATACTTGGATGCCACCCCTGCAATCTGCCCCAAACAATTAGAAGGGCAAATTCTCATTCAGTCCATCTTCACCAAACACTTCTCTATTTAGCCATATGTGTATTTATTCCTTCTCCTACTTACAAAATAGTTGTATTCATGCCATTGGTTGTTTACATGTGTCATCCCTACTCTCACTGTTCGAGAGAATCCTTGTAAAGAAAAACAGAGAAAACCAACTAATGGAGTTTGTGTCTGACAGCATATATCCCATTTGGTACCCATAATTCTCTACTTCTCTAACAAAAAGAAGGGAGTATTGATAAATATTTAATAAGCACTTGTCTTATGTAAGACATTGTGTTTGGAGCCAGTAGAACTGAAGGCCTTTGTGTTTACTTCGCCATCACTGGTCCTTGGTGGTGGTAGTGGGGAGGGCAGGCTGCTTCTCCATGAGGGTTGCTCCATTAATGATGACTGTGGGGGTCAGACCAGGAGTCTGGTCAAGGGCTTTGGGGGATGGACTGCTGTTTCTAAGGAGTCTTGGCAGGGCTAGATATAAAGCATAATAATGAATAGAAAGCACCCTGCACATTTTCCAATTTTATATTATGACCAAGTATTATCATTATTATTTGGAGCAGGGCAGAGGAGACAGAAATCACAGCCTCGGGACAAGAAAAGCTAGCTGTGATTTCTGCCTTCTCACTCTTGCTTCTTACATCCTCCTAGTATCTCTCCCTCCCCTCTGTCCAAACTTGCTCCAAACAAATCTTTCATTTGAAGGTAGGTCTCTAGGACTGATAACAGCTTGAGCTCCTGGACAGCCACCTCCCGCTACTCATTTCTATTGGCCCTGAAGCTGCACCTCCCCCTATTAGAGTGGGAGTCCCGTGAATGCAGACACTGTTTGCATCCCTAGCTGCTTAGCATGGTGCTTGGTACCTTAGTAAGTGCTTCATAAATGTTCATTCATTCATTCATTCATTCATTCATCCATCCATCCATCCATCCATTCATCCATCCATCCATCCATCCATTTTTTGAGAAATAATATAGCGTACTGGATGGAGGCCCAGACTCAGACTCAGGAAGAGCCAGTTCTTTCTCTGTGTTCCCTAGATGAGACTTAAACAGGTGCTCATAAACATCAGCCACAATTTAGTCTTATTGGAGCTTGAGGTTTGGCAGAAAATGAAGATCAGGAACTCTGTGAATGTCTTGTCAATTGCTACTGCTGTTTTTGGACTATTTTCATTTGCTTTGTTTTAATTATAATTTTTACAATTAGCAAGAATTTGTTGTCCCAGGGCGGCCAGGTGGCTCAGTGAGTAAGAGCACTGGCTCCAGTGTCGGGATGACCTGGGGATCAAATCCAGGCTCAGATACTTAGCACCCACCCAGAAATAACTGGCCGTGCAACCTTGAGCAAGTTACTTAACCCTGATTGCTTAAAAAAAAAAGAATTTGTTTTCTCTGCTTCCCGTCTTCCTCCCAAATTGAAAAAAAGACAAACAAAACCTGTACAACCAAGATGCACAGTCCAGTAAACCAGATTCCTGCATTGGCCTTGTCTGTCAGGAGCTGGGGAGCTTGCTTTGTCATGTGCCTTCTCTGAAGCCATTCCTTTCATCATCTCTTATACTTCAATGATATTCCCTTACATGGGCTACTTTCATTGTGATGTCAGTTTGGAAAACATTTTATAGACCATAAAGTGCTTGTCTAGATGGTAGTCATTGTTGCTGTAGTTGTTATTATTCCTGCCATCTCTCCCTAATGCTAGTATTTGCATCTGTTACATAACTTGTGGTTTGTCTTTCTGATCTGACTGATTTTGATAACTGGAAGCTTCTGGGTAAGACACTGAGCCCTTCATGAAGTCAATAACCTTCTTTGGGATCCTGACACTTAATCATGCTTCAGATGCTGTAATTTCCGCTGTCAGAATAAGTGTTATCTCCTTATGAACCAGGAATCAAATCTATTTTTAATTTGAAAACGTGACACTGACTTTGAGCTTTGCATGCCTGGGGAATTTTCTTTTGTTTCCAGTGAGAACTGGGATTTTCAATGAGAAAACTTCAGCCCATTGTACATATTCAGCATTTCTTTTTCACATTGTGAGTCTGTTGCCATGACTGATCTCTGATCTCTCCATTGGGAATACTCCCTGCCACAATGCGGATCCCAAGCCATCCATGCCTCTTGTCCTCTGGCCATCTCTGCTTCATGTCCTACAAGCTTCCAAAGGGGCCCCACCCAACCTGCTCAGGGACCTTCCTCTAGTAATCTTGACATTATGTGTCTACCAGTGGATCACATGGGGTGTCCATAGTTTACCACACATTCTTTTTATGTGACCATCACACAGCATTTTCTGGTGTGATTTCTCTCATGACAAGCCTAGCACTTCTTATCTGGTACAGCTCTGGACTGGAAAATGTGATGTAGCCACCAATGGCATAGTGCCTAGAGCACTGGACTCAGAGTCAGGGGAACTTGGGTTCAAATCCCACTTCAGACACTTATTAGCTGTGAGCTTGGGCAAGACATTCAAATGCTTTCAGCATCAGTTTACTCATCTATATAATGAGGACAATAATAGCGCCTATTTTCCCAGGCTAGATATTTGCTTCAACTTGGCTTCATCAGAGACTGTAATATTCTGTGACTCATCACCATGGAATATCACCCAAAGAATTGGTTTTCATGTAGTTTCATTGGTATAGGAAAAATAAAGGGAGGAAACTCCCTTTGCTAATATAGGTGAGCCCCTGTTCTACAAATTATACTCTTAGATTACAAATGCCTGGGCATGGACAATTTTAGCAACTTTTCCTAGGGTCATGTGTGTATCCATTTGTGTGTACGTGTGTGTATTTGTGTGTGTGTGTGAGAGAGAGAGAGACAGAGAGAGACAGAGAGAGAGAGGGAGGGAGGGAGGGAGGGAGGGAGAGAGACAGAGAGACAGAGACAGAGACAGACAGAGACAGAGACAGAGAGACAGAGAGCTAAGAGAGAGAGCTAGAGAGAGCCACCATATATCAGAGACAGGACTTGAACCCTCTGTTCTTCCTGATTCTGAGGCCAATTCTCTATCCATTATACAATGACTGTCTTTAGAAGATATTAGTATTAAATATGGTGTTTTCAGGAAGACATGTGGAGTCATTGAAAGAGCTGTCATTTTCTGAAGGCACTCTATGCTGATATCTTCCTTTGGTGTCCAGCTCATCATCTGTTTGAAGGGTCTGTCCAAGTTCTGTGTCCTGATGGACCAGCTCTACGAACTGCTAATCCAATTGTATATCTCATAGTTTGAACAATTGACATTCTTCATCCACTTGGTTTTTTCAGTGTGGATAGTTAAGCTGAACTCTTTTTTAATGACTAGGCACATCATTTTGGAGGCTTGATACCATCAGCAGAGTCCCATCCACAAACAAAAGCATATGGAAGACCTGACTGTTGATAAGGAATTCCTCTTTAGCTTGGAGTCTATGTTAGCCATCCTCCAAAATGATGGTGCACATCTTTGACAAGTAAAAGCCTCCCTTTTGTCTATTTTGCTTGATACACATGTGATTACACAGGTGGATGTGAGTTAATGGTCCCACCATCCTAGAATTTTACAGTTCAAAGAGCCTTTCATTGTTTTCTCTAGTTCAAATCTCTGCCTGATGCAAGACTTCCTTTGGCAATATCTCTGACTAGTAAGTAGTTATTCTCCAGTCATGGGGTGCTTGCTAATTCACGAGGCAGCTTATTTATTCTAATTACTGGGGAGCTTTCCCTTATATTGGACTTAAAATTGTCTTCTAGCACCTTTCACTCTTTGGTCCAATTCCTTCATTCTGCCCCCTCTTCATCATCATATCCCTCCTTCTTCAGGCTGAGGATCTTGAATTCCCTTAGTCTTCTTCCATAGAGCAGTTTTGAGTCCCCTCAGCATCCTGGCCCCAATCTACTAGTAGTATTCCCCAAGGCTATGGTTCCTTGAACAGTGGCCACTACATTGGATATGGTCTGACTAGGCCAGAGATGGATGAAATTCTCACTTTGCTTGTTTGTGACACTAGATTTTTAGTCAGACAGCCCAAGTTTTCAATCACTTTGTTCAATTTTTTTTTACATGAGCTCTTTTTGTCAATTGCTTGTTTGTTAGAATTTCAACTCTCCCATGACTTGTTCCTTCGGCTTGTGATTTTGTAAATATCTTCAATCTCTATCTCCTCCACCTCCCCCCCCCCCGCCACGAGTCATTGAGAAGTTGCTAACCTGCCTGGTTCTTTTCTTCCCCTTTCCCTGTATCTCTCACCTGCACCTACTGAGTCCATGCGACAGGATCAAATGATAGTATTAGCTCGGTCAAAGCGGCTTGAAACAAACTGATTCCTTTATGAATAATGCAAGGTACTGAGGTATGGTGGAAAGAGTCATGGACTTGTGGTCAGGGATTTGGGTTTGAATCCTGCTTCTAAAAATTATTCTCTGTGTGATGAGCAAATAAGTTGCTTTAATTCTTTGAGTGCAAGTTTTCCTCATCTGTAAAAGGGGCCTAATAATACTTACCTTATAGGGTCATTGTAGGGAAAGTGCTCCCTATTCCTGAAAACACTAGGGAATTGTAAGAGCTCTTGGAACACCATCACTGTCAATGTGGTGATATCAGACTAACATAAGAAGTGATAGAGTGGCCAAATGACCTGCTGGGATGAGTTCAAGACTTGGAGTTGGGAAGAACTGTGTTCTAATCCTGCCATTGACACATCTTAGTTGTTGGCCATGGCCAAGCCTTTTAATTCTCAGAGCCAGACGCAACTCTGGATGAAGCAAGTGGAGGGAGTTCCACCACCCAAAGAACTCCTGGTCTGTGGCATGTGGATGTGAATGATAGAGTATCATTGGATCAATCAATTAACTGGCATTTATTAAGCACTCACTCTGTGCCAGGCACTGTGCTGAGTGGTAAGGACACAAAGAAAGGTAACACCAGACCCTGCCCTCAAGTAGCTAACACTCTAGAAGGGAAGACAACATATAAATAAGCAGGTACATACAAGCCACATGAAGGAGAGAGAGAGTGACCTTAGGGGAGAAGAATCTTGCTTCTAGGGAGACCAGGAAAGGCAACTTGCAGAAGGTGATGATTAAGCTGTCTCAGAGGAAACCAAAGAAATTAGGAAGGAAGGAAGGAAGGAAGGAAGGATGGATGGATGGATGGATGGATGGATGGATGGAAGGATTTGTTAAGGACCTACTATGTGCCAGCCACTGTACTAAGTATTTCACAAATATTATCTAATTTGATCCTCACAACAACTCTGGAGGGTAGTTTCTATTATTATTATTATTCCCTTCATTTTACAATTGAGGAAACTCAGGCATATGGAGGTTAAAGTGACTTACCCAGGGTTACATAACTAGGAAATGTCAGAAGCCAGATTTGAACTTGGGTCTTCCTGACCCTATCCACTGAGCTACCCAGCTGCCTCAGGAGGCAGAGCATGCAAGGCAAGGGGAATGGACTGAGATCTACTGTAAGAAGGAGTATCATGCAAATATAGCAGAAGCAAATTCAATCCAAAAGCACATTCACAACACTTCTGCAATGGCGGATGTGATCCCTGTCCTCAGGGAGCTTAGAGTCTACTCAGGGATCCTATGAATGCTCAACTCAAGATACCTTCACAGGACAGGAGGGAACATTTGGGTGGGATCTGGCAAGGGGAGAGCAGGTTTTGAAGAGGTGAAATCCTGTAAAGGATCAGGAGCAAAGGGCCTTGATCTAAGCTATGGGCAATGCCATTGTTAAATGGGTGTTGAGGAGGAGAGCCAGGAAAGGAGTCCAAGAAATGTCAGCTCAGAACATAGGGAAACCAGGAAATGATGGAGTTTCCAAAAGCAAGCGAGGATTTTAAGTATTTACAGAAGGAGGTGGTAGTCAATAGTGTTAAATTGTAAGTGCGAGCTCTAGAACCAAGAGTCATTAATTGGATCTGGATTTGGCCAATGAATGATCAGTGGTGACTTTAGAGAGCGAGTTCTGTTCAGACCAAGGAAAACCAGAGAGTGGATATCTAGGGAGCCAAGATTCAGGGATGGATGGGATCAGGATGAATGGAAAGGACTTGAGGCTCCTAGATATAAAATAGAGGGAGTGAGGGAGATCAAGAATCATATGCCCCTAAAATTAGTGCAGAACTGTAACTGGGCCAGCTGGGGCCCTGCTTTGTCCCTGGCCTCTCTCTCCCCCATCTCCATCCCAGCATCATGGAGGGGGACAGAATTCCTCAACCTGGTAAGTGACCTCCAGGAGCCCTACCCCCTCTCAGCCCTCGGCACAGATAGAAACATTCTAGTTACACATTGCTGTCTTGGATGTCAGCTCATCGAATCCCTCCTTGTGCAAGAGAGAGAGCTAGAAGCTGTAGGAAATGAAGACAATGGCCCTAAGTCACACATGTAGTGAACGGCTGAGCTAGATTTTGAACCTAAATCTTCTGACTCCAAATCCACCCCTCCTTCCACAATGCCATGCTGCCTACACAGTAGCAGAGCTGGGATTCGAACCCAGATCTTCTGAGCCCCTTCTAGTGTGGCCCCCATATACAGATTGCCTCTTGTCCTGTACAGACACTTTGCTGCAGCTTTATAAACAGCTCTGCATTCTAGGCACTAAGAAGCCTTGAGAACTAATTATTCATGTAATAACGTTTTCTTTGGGAAGTTATGATTAGTGTCTTTTCCCAATAAAGATGTGTGCAAATTGAATTTCCAGTAATCTGATTTCTATTTGTAATGTACGTTGCCTTTTGCATTCTGGCAACTTGAGCTCTGTCACCAAGAAAGGAAGGAAATAATTAGCAGTTGGCCGATTGACAGAATTGGAAGTGGAGTTTCTGAATTTTCCAGCTGTTGTGCAAAGTGTCTGTGCACAGAGCCTTGGTTGGTCCTGCAGAAGGAAAGCAGCAGTGACTTGATCATGTTGGCAGGCCCTTGTATGTGGCTCTGCGGGGGGGGGGGGGATGAAGACAGAAGAGCTACAACTTAAGCACATAGAGAAGTCCAGGCAGGCCCATCAAAGGAGCCAGATGCCATAGACTGAGCGTTGTCATCACATCTAGCCCACTCACTTAACAGAGGAACAAAAAACCCACAGAGAGGAAGTTCCATTTAATGCAGCTAACAGGCATTAAGTAAGTTCCTCCTACTGTCTATGCCCAGAGCATTGGGAGGGAAAGATGAAATACTCCCTGCCCTCAATTAGCTTTCATTTTCCTGGGGAGATACATGCATATAGGGAACCAAAGCCCAGTTAGTTCATAGTAATTTCAAGCCAGGGAGAGTACTGCTGACTGGGGAAATTGGGGGAGTGGGGAGTATGTGTAGGAGCTGGAATTTGAGCTAGGCTGTGAAGGAAGTCAGGGATTGTAGCAGGCCCAGGTGAAGCAGGAGTGAGTGCATTCTAGATGTGAGGAGCCATGGGGCCAAGACATGGAAACAAGGTTTCTCTTCCTTCATCTCTGGGATACGGAACATCACATATGGGGATGTGAGTTACCCAAGTTAGCAGAAGTAAGATGTGGCAGAGCTGGTTTGGGAAAGTCAATTCCTTTGACTCACAATTCAGCTGCTCAGACAATATAGGAGGATGGCCAGTAGATGAAGACACTCAGTGAATTCTCACCAATTGATTGGTTTATCATAGAGCCTGTAGTTTGATGATGATTATAAAATCCGTGAACATTGGATGTCTTTTAGTGCACTTTCCTGCCTCAACAAAGAAGTGTTTGAAGGCAATATTCCATGTTTTATAAATGAAGAGGCTGAGACAGAGAAGGAAAGTGACTTTTCTTTCTTTTTCGTATTTAGTGTTTCATTCCCCATTACATGTGAAACAATTCTTTGGCATTTGTTTTTAAAACTTTGTATTTCAAATTCTCCCCCCTTGAGAAGACAAGCAATTCTCTATAGGTTATATAAGGGTAGTCATGCAAAACATATCCATGCTAGTCATGTTGGGAAAGAAAACAAACACAAATACTGAAGAAAAATAAAGAAAGTAAAACAAGTCTGCTTCAGTCTGCATTCAGACCCCATCAGTTTCTTCTCTGGGGATGGACAGCACCTTTTATCCTAAGTCCTTCAGAGTCATCCTGGGTCAGTACATTGCTGAGAATACTTGAGTCATTCACAGCTGATAATCTACAGGACTTATATGCAGTACATTTCACTTTGCATCAATCCATGTAAGTCTTTCTAGGTTTTTCTGAGAGTGTCCTACTCCTAATTTCTTATAGTACAGTAGTATTCCATCATAATTACACACTGCAACTTGTTCAGCCATTCCCCAATTGATGGGCATCCCCTTAATTCTTTGACACCAGAAAAGAGCTGCTTTCAATATTTTTGTACATGTGGGGCCTTCTCCTTTTTTATCTCTTTTGGGATACAGACCTAATAGTGGTATTGCTAGGTCAAAGGATATGCATGGCTTTATAGACCTTTAGGCATAGCACCAAATTGCTGTGTAGAACAGTTTAATCAGTTCCCAACTACAACAACAATACACGAATGTCTCATTTTCCCCACATCTCCAATGTTTCTCATTTACCTTTTTTGCCCTGTTATCTAATCTAATAGGTATCAGGTAGTACTTCATTATTGTTTTAACTTGAATTTCTCCAATCAGTAGTGAGTTAGAATATTTTTTCATATGGCTATAGATAGTTTTAATTGCTTCATCTGAAAACTGATTATATCTTTCCATAATTTCTCAATTGGAGACTGGTTCTTATTTTTATAAATTTGACACAGTTCTCTATATGTTAGAGAAATGAGACCTTTATCAGAGAAATTTGTTTCAATTTTTTTCACATTTACTCTTGCTAACTGTATTTCCCTCCATCCTATTCCCCCTACCCCTGTTTATTCTTTTCCCTCTCTCCTTTCACCCTGTCCCTCCTCAGAATTGTTTTGCTTCTTATTATTCCTTCCTCCAATCTGCCCTTTCTTCTATCACCCCCCTTCTCTTGTCCCCTTATCCTTCTATTTTCCTGTAGGGTAAGATAGATTTCTATGCCCCATTGCCTGTGTATCTTATTTCCCAGTTACATGTAAAAACAATTTTTAGCATTTGTTTTGAAAACATTGAGTTCCAAGTTCTCTACCTTCCTCCCTACCCACCCCATCCCCATTGGGAAGGGAAGCAATGTGATATAGATTATACATGTGTAGTCAGGTAAGATTTTCATAGTAGTCATGTTATGAAATACTAACTATATTTCCCTCTATCCTATCCTGGCCCCCATTTATTCTATTTTCTCCTTTCACTGTTTCCCCCCTCAAAAGTATTTGCTTCTGATTACCCGCTCCCCCTCCCTTCTACCAGCTCCCCCCTGTGCCCTTCCCTCCTACTTTGCTGTAGGGTAAGATAGATTTCCATACCCAATTGAGTATGTATATTATTCCCTCCTTAAGCCAATTCCAATGACAGTAAGGTTCACTCATTCCTTCTCACCTCCCCTCTCTTCCCCTCCACTGTAAAATATTTTCTTATCTCTTTTATGTGAAAGAATTTATTCCATTCTACATCTCCCTTTCTCCTATAGAAGCAAAGTGATTTATCCAAGGTCACATAGCAAGTTAGTGAAGAGTGGGGATTAGAGTCTCATTCCCCAGATTTCAGACCAGAGCCCTTTTCCCTGCTCCCTCTTCCTCTTCTAATCATATTTAAAGTGGTTTTCTTGGTCTGATGGAACTTACCTTTCATGCCAACACTTTGGAAAGCCACAATTAAAATATTTTTTAAAAATATTGTTTCCCAATAACCTAATCCCTCAGCCAGTAGAATATTTCTTTGTTCCACATAAGTACAGTTAAACAAAATAAAAACCATTGACCGTGTTTTAGAGAATATGCCTCACTCTGCATCTGTTGTCCTTCACCTCTCTACTGACAGGAGGGAGGGAGGTTCCATTATTACTCCTCTGAAAACAAGACTGACCATTGCATTGATCCATTTCTAACATTTTTTTTAGTGTTGTTTTCTTTTATATTGTTGTGGTCACTGTATATATTGGTCTCATCAATATGTTTAGTTGGCTCTGCACCAGTTCATAAAAGTCTTCTCAAGTTCTTCTAAATTCTTCACATTAGCTGATATTCTACAATTTATCCAGCCATTTTTTTAATCACCGGGCATCCATGTTATTTCTTGGTGTTAGTTTTTCCTACCACAAAAGTGCTACTATAACTGTTTTGGAATATATGAGACCTTCCGCGTGATCTTTCACATCCTGAGGGTATATTCCTAGTAATGGTATCATGGGGTCAAAGAGTATGGTCAATTTAATAACTTCTGTGGCATGGTTACCTGAAAGTATGTAATAAGGCACATTTGCTCATATACAGGGCAAGCAGCATTGTCTGTGCCTCCAAGGGCCATCTTCAGGGGCTGCTCCAAGGTTCCTTCCACCTTGTATGTGTGAGCAGCTCCTAGGTAACAGTTATGTGAAATTTACTCACAACTAGCTGAAAATGCTCAGACCACAGCCCCCTGTGGCTTTGTCCTCGTGGTTCTCAGTCTAGGAATATGAATAATCCATGATGTATCAAATAACTCTAGCCCTCTGCTCCTGTAGGATTTCAATCTCTTTTCCAACTTTGCATGATCCTGAAAAGATTATACACTTACATATAGATTAAGGAACATTTAGTGAATGAAATAGAAAATGAAAGTTACAGTAATAAAACCCACCCTAGCTTGGGGAGGGACAGTGGCTGGTGTTCACTTGAACCCATTCACTTCTGTCATGCTGTTCTTTGACTCTGCATCCCATTGCTGTTATTAAGACTGGCCCACCCCAAAGGCCCATTACAAAATTTTACTTGCTCTCATATTCCCAAGTGAATGGAAGAGGAAAGGACTGTGTCACTAAGCCCCACCCTCCCCTAGCTATTTCAGGAGTCACAGAAGTTACCTTCACAAATGGTTTTCTAGACCAGTTCATAGCTCCACCAATAATTTAATGTATGGAAAAACGCCTTTCTTTCCATACTTTCTTCCACATTGACTCTCTATCTTTTGTCAACTTGGGCAATCTGCTGGGTGTGTGATATGAAAGTTCAGAACTGTTTTGCTATGCATTTCTCTCACTAGTAGTGATTTGGAGTGAGCTTTCCTATAGTTGTCATTTTGCAATTCTTTAGAGAACTGGTTGTTTACATCCTTTGACCACTCTTCTATTGGGAAATAGGCCTTTGATTTTTCTGTCTGGATGGTTTTTCTATGCATCTTAGACTTTTATCATTGAGATTTATTGCTAATGTGTCTCTTTCCAATCAGTAGTTTTTTTCCTTATTCTAGTTATACTTATTTTGTTTATGTGAAACTTTTAAAACCACAAAAAATAAAAATGATTGATTTTGTGTTTTGTGATCTTTTTTATATTTCTTTTGGTTATGAAATTCCTCCTAAGCCATAGATCTGAAAGGTGAGATTTTTTAAAGGCCATGGCTTTTTACATCAAGACTGTTGGTCTCTTTGGAGCTTATTTTGATATATGATGTATAATTGAGTTTCCACCAAACCACTTTCCAGTTTTCTGGAGTTAACATTTAGAAAGTGCTTTGCAAACCTAAAACTCCTAGAGAAATGGTAACTATTATTATTATTATTATTAGTAGTAGTAGTAGTAGTAGTAGTACTTATAGTGTTAGTAGTAGCTGCAGCAGCAGCAGTAATACTGGTAGCAGTAATAGTTATAGTGCTAGATGTAGTAGTAATAATACCAGTAGTATTAGTACCAGCTGCTGCTTCTCCTGTTGCTATTAATCCCATTGCAACTTCTTTTTGAACAAGCAGGCTTTCCTCCAGCAGCTTAGATTCTTAGTTTTATCAAACATTGGATTATTGCATTCCCATGAATCTCAGCTCTGTTTCTTTGACCTCTTTTTCTATTTCTTAAGTTTTTGTTTGCTGCTTTAGAACATAGTTTGAAATCCGGTGATGCCAGTTCCCTTTCATTTCTACTTTTTTCTTATTGCCCTTGAGATTTTTGACCTTTTGTTTCTCCAAATGAATTTTCTTTTTATCTTGTTGAATTCTATAAAGAGACCCCTTCATTATTTGATTGCTATAGTACTAAATTATAATTTAGACAGTACCATCATTTTCATTATATCGGCATGCCCACAACCATAAACAATGAATTTCTCCTCAATTGTTTCTTTATTAATGTAAAGATTACTTTGTAATTGCACTTGAAGATTTCTTTCCTATTAGAATGTGAACTCCTTCACAGCAGGAAGCCTTTCTTTGTATACTCAGAGTTTAGCATAGTATCTGATACATAGTACAATGCTTGTTGAGTTAACTTGTATTTATATAAGTCCTGAATGTCTTAGGTTAACTGCCAGGTATTTTATGGATGTTTTTTAGTCATTTTGAATGGATTTTGTGTTTCTCTGTATTTCTTCTGGGTTTTATTAGTAATCTATGGGAAAAGACATTAAGCTGTTAGCTACAGTGTTCCAGTATAATTGCTTCACAGGCTGGCTAGTCTAGCACTAGTATCTGGGTCATAGGTAATTGGTTCCCATGAGAAGCAGGAGTGGAGGAAACCCAGAAAAAAGCAATGAGGTCCAGGCCATCAATATGGAGGCAAGCAATAGATCCATGAAGCATCAATAGGGATTGGTTAATAGAGGAAAGGAACAAGAGCCAATCTTATCCTTTTTTGGGACCTTACCCATTGCGTGCTCTAAGTGAGTGGTTTTCAGATATGGTCTGGGGACCTTTGGAGGGGGTCCTTGAGAGTCCTTGAAGAGTCTGCAAGGTTAAAACTTTTTATAAGACTTTTAAGATGTTTTAAATTCTAATGTTGCAAATATCAATCACTATAATTCATATAAGCAAAAGCTCTTTGGGTGAGAGTCTCAATAAATTTTAAGAATGTAAAGGGGTCCTGGCACCAAAAATTTGAGACCTGCTGCTCTAAGTCATATATACTAAGTGGATTGTGAGGTTAATACTGGGTTTTATTATGGTATTTCTTAAGAGCTTATAGGTTGGAAAACACTTTAATAAGTGCTTTGGAATATATAGCAAAAGCTATTAGATTTTTCTAAGAAACACAAGGATGCAATTTACATGTTATTTTGACAGATTCTTGAATATTGTTATTATAAAGACCCAATTCTATCAAATAAAACGAAATTAATTAAAATAGCCTCGGAGTAAAAAGTTATTGTATTTTTTTTCACCATGAAAACTGGAGGCACGCATTTGAATACTTTGAACATGCTTTACCAAATGATCTAAATATGAACATTGTGGTCCATAAGAAAGAAATTTGTTAAATAAAATATGTTTTTTAGGAACAGGATGACTATTAGCCTTAAAGGCTGGTCATATTACCTTGGGTCCTTAATTTAACTTTCAGATCTACATTCTCTCTCTCCTGCCTCTTCCCCACTCCATTAAGAAAGCAAGGAAAACAAGCTCCCTGTTCCACATATGCATAGTTAATTAAAACAAATTCCCCCAGTGTCCACATGGCCACCTCTAAATCTGTTTCAATCTCTGGTCCAAATCCATTACCTCTCCATTGGGAAATACATTTCATCTTGAATCCTTTAGAATTGTGGTTAGTCATTGTGTTGAGCATAGTTTCTAAATCTTTCAAAGTTATTTGTCTTTATAATATTGCTGCTATTGTGTAAATTGGTGATATCAAGCCAAAAAAGAAATGGCTACCTGGGATCTGTGTATGGATGTAGAAAACCATGTTTTAACATTATTGACTTTGTATTGCATTTTCATTAATACTTCCCAATTACATCTTAATCTGATTTGAGCTTCACTCCAGAATTTTTCAGGCTGCTTACACTGCTAGACCACTCAGGAAATTGCTCTCTTGGCTCTGCTTGTCTCACTACATCAGCTCATACAAGTCTCCCAAGATTTCTCTAAAACTGTCACCTTGATAATTTCTTATAGTACAGTAGTATTCTGTCACATTTCTATTCCATAGCTCAGTCATTAAATGTCCATTTTCTCCCTGTGCTAACTTGGGCTGGAAAAATGACTCATTGTCATTTTCTTGGATTTTCCAATCAGGACTTGGATTTATATATTTTCTAGATTTCTGTGGAGGAACTGGGCTATATTTATTCCTGCTATTCTACCATCTTGGCTCTGCCCTTGGCCCTTGATGATTGATATTAGGTTGGAATGATGTGATTTCTTAGGCTTAAGAGCATGAAAGAACCTTACATATCATCCAGTCCAACTTTTCATTTTACAGTTGAGCAAAATGGAGTCCAGAGGTGTAAAGATTTTTCTAAGTAAATGGCAACTCCAGGCTTTTAACCTGGGCCTTTGACTCCAAATCCACTGTTCTTTTCATGACCTCAACGCTTCTCATGAGTGAGAGCAGAGAGGAAGACATTTCTATAAAGACTGGGCCAGGTTATGCTCCACTGATTGAAAAAACTATAATTTCTGACATTTCTGACTCAAAGCAAATATGTAACTGAGTTTCAGTTGCCAATGAAAGATCTTCCTGGAGGGACAAGGGGACCAGACTTGCTATCACATTTCTAGCCTCCTGGAAAATAGTATTTTATGATTCAGGTCAGTTTTTAAAAAGAAGGCATTTGAAATGAGCCCAAGACCACTAAGCCATAAGGAATCTGAGAGGCCTTCTGGCCCAATATCCACCTGAGCAGAAATCTCTAAATAGCATCAGCAAGGGCTCATCTAGCTGCTTCTTGAAGACTTCCAGTGACAAGGAGTCCACTACCTTCCAAGGTGGCCCATCCCACTTTTTCACAAATCTAATTGCTACAAAATTTTTGCTTATATCCATCCTCAATCTGCCTATCTTTAATTTCTCATTGCTAACCTGGCCTTGCTTTGCTCTTAGATTTGCCATTTTGGATTAAGAAGAACAAGCTTCTTCTTTCTTCTATACTTAAGCAGCTGGATGGTGCAGTAGATAGAGTACTGGGCCTGGAGTCAGGAAGGTCTGAGTTTCTCTCTAACCTTAGACACTTACTAGCTGTGTGACCTTGGGCAAGTCACTTAACCTCTGTATGCCTCAGTTTCCTTAACTGCAAAATAAGGATGATAATAGCACCCACCTTCCAAGATTGTTGGAAGGATAAAAGAAGATAATAGTCATACATTACTTAGCCCAGCACCTTCCCTTCCCTTCCTCTTCTATGTGGCTAGCCTTCCTATACCTTGAAGACAACTTCCTTACCCCACATGTCTTCTTCAGGATTACTACCCCAGTTTTCTCACCTTATCTTTATATTGTATGATCCTAAGGCCCTCCACCAATCTAATCATCCTCTTATGAATTCACTCCAGCTTGTCAACATCCTTCAGGAAATACACTACCTAAAACTAAAGACAGTGTTCCAGCTGTGGCCCACCCCTAGAAATCTACAAGTCAAGGCTTATTCACTGTGGCTTTCTTAATGCAGCCTAAAATCTCACTAGTTTTTTTTTGCCATGTATTACCTTAAAAGAATCAAATCACTTTCAGCTGGACTATTACCCAGTCTCTCCTCCCAATTTTGTACTTGTACAATTGACTTTTTGAACTTAAATATAGGACTTTGCATTTATCCCTATTAAGTTTCCTCTTACTCCATTTTGCCCAGCAGTTGAGCTCCTCAAGGTTCCTTTCATCCTGACTGCTGTCCAAGGTTCTGGCTCTACTTCCCAGTTTTGTGTCATTTGTGAATTCGATAAGCATGTCATCTAGGGATTTCTCGGAGTCATTGCTAAGAAATCTTGAACAGCACAGAGCCAAGTGCAGGTGTCTGGTGGTCCTCCACTAAGAATTAGTTCTCAAGTTCCCAACGAACCATCAACAAATCTTCTTTGGACTCAACCATAAACTTTACACTTACCTAATCGTACTATTGTCTAGGCCAGGGATTGGCCAACTGCAGCCTGATGGCCATATCCAGCCCTCCCTAGCCCCTACCTTCTTTTCATATGGTCCTTGATCTAAGAAAGGTTTTTACATTTTAAAATAAAATTTTGTTGTATTTTAAAATGTAAATGCCATACTTCTCTGACAGGCCATGCAAAAGCAGGTGGTGGGCCAGATCTGGCCCTTGGGCTATAGTTTGTCCACCCATTGTATAGACAATATCTCATCTTGTTCAGAAAAATTGCATGTGATATTTTGCCAAATGCTTTGCTGAAATCTTGGTATAACATGTCATCTATCAATTCATTCAATGAGCATTTGTAAAGCACCTACTGTGTTTTTTGTCACAGGGTATGTAAAGACAGAGATAAAAACAGTTTTTTTCCCTTGAGAACTTTCTATTCTAGTAAGGGAAGCAATGAAGTAATTTCTAGGTGAAATGCTAACAATGAGGGGATCAGAACAGGCTTCCTGTAGTGAGTTGTACTTGAGATGATCTTTGAAAGAAGCTAGACATTCTACAAGGCAGAGAAGAGGATTGAGTGCATCCCAAGCCTTGGAGACAGCTTGAGCAAAGGAATAGAGAAAGAAATGGAAGGGTGAGGGTGGACCATAGCTAATGGATCAGTTTGACTGAAAAGTACACCCCATAAAGAAGACCAATGTATAGTAGTCCTGGAAAGGTAAGTTGAGTTTAGAGTGTGAATAGCTTAAAAGCCAAGCAGAAGAGTGGCAGAGCCAAGATAGCAGAATGACAATCAGCATTTTTGCCCAGCTCACCCAGCATACAATGTCCACCATGACCTGGAAAATGTGCCACATTGAATTCTGATTAGGAAAGCCAAGAAAAAATCCCTAGAAGCCATTTTTCCAGCCTAGGGTAGCTGAGGAAGATAGAGAGGTCTTAAGAAAATGGGGTGGGGCAGTTAGGTGGCACAGTGAATAGAGCACTGGCCCTGGAGTTAGGAGGACCTGAGTTCAAATCCAGCCTCGGACACTTAACACTTACTAGCTATCTGACCTTGGGCAAGTCACTTAACGCCAATTGCCCTGCCCTCTCCCCTCCAAAAAGCAAAAACAAACAAACAAACAAAATGGGATAAGGATTTACTGGTAACACAGCCCAGCAGAGGCAGTGGCACCCAGGGATGATAAGGAGGCTGAGATTGCACACTAGAGCAGAAAGCACTAAGAAATCCCAGGGGTATCTGAGCCAGTGTTGGGAGCAGGAACGGGCACCAGCTGGCATCTAGTCATAGGTCACAGCCCCAGGGCAGAGAGTACTGGTTATAAATGAGAGAGGCCAGAGCTGTATATGAAGCAAGGAACAAGTTCCAAAAACTAAGCCCAAGAGAAAAGTGGGCAATCACTTCTAACCTTTAGCCTCACACACAAGCCCACAGTGGAACAACTGATAATAGCAATAATAAAACCAAGAAAAATCATATCATTATTTCAATAGATGCAGAAAAAGCTTTTTGACAAATTCAACACCCGTTCCTGTTAAAAAAAATTAGAAAGCACAGGAATAAATGGAGATTTTCTTAAAATTGTGAATAGTATATCTCTAAAACCAAGAGCAGGTATTATCTATAATGGGGATGAGCATGGAGCCTTTCCAGTAAGATAAGGAATGAAGCAAGGATGTTCATTATCACCATTCCTATTCATTATTGTGACAGTAATACTAACTATAACAGTAAGATAAGGGAAAAAATGGAAGGAACAAACAAAGGCAATGGGGAAACAAAACTGTCACTTTTTGTGGATGATATGATGATTTACTTGGAGAACTCCAGAGAGTCAACTAAAAAACTACTAAGAAAAAACAACTTCAGCAAAGTTGCAGAATACAAAAGAAACCCACACAAATCTCAGAATTTCTGTCTATTATCAACAAAACCCAGTAGGAAGAGAGAGAGAAATTCCATTTAAAATAACTATGGACAGTATAGAATACTTGGGAGTTTACCTGCAAAGACACATATGAGAACTATAGAAATCTAATTACAAAATTCTCTACAAAATAAAGACAAATTTGAATAATTTAAGAAATATTCATTGATAATGGAGAAGCTGAGCCAATATAGTCAAATTTACTTATTCTGTGACATAACAATCAAAATGCCATATATATATATATATATATATATATATAAATGTAGTTTTAAAAAGAAAAAAAACATGTAGAGGAATTTATATTTTATCCTAGAGGCAAGAGATTCTTGAAAATTCTTGAGGAGGGGAATAATATGACTAGAGCTATGTTTTAGAAGCATCAATCTGGTAGTTGTATGGAAGATGGTTTGGACAGTTTTAATAGAATCATAGATCTAGATATGGAACTTGAGATCTAGAGGTAGGGACACCAGGTAGGAGTCTGTTGCAGTAGTCAATGGAAGACATAAGGGCATGAAGTAGTGTGGTGGTTGTTTGAGTGGAGAGAAAGGGACAGATATGCAACGTTTTCCCCTCATCTATTTGTCTAGTAGGGATAACGGTAGTGAATGAACCTGTGATTTCATTAGTATAAGGAATGTCTATATGAGGAAGACTGTCCTACCCATGTAGATGGGTACCTTCTCTGCAACTTATGAAATTTCCTGGAGATCTGAGATGTTACGTGACTTTCCCAGGGTCAAAAACTGAGTATGAGTCAGAGACAGGATCTATTTCATGCTGCTTCCCACTTGTCTAGTTACACTGTCAAAGAAAGAAATGAGGTTAATCTGGATGACAAGTTCTTATTAAAGTGATGTTGTTTCCTTGTGATTACTGCTCATTTATAAGATATTCATTAAACATTCTTTTAGTAATGATTCTAGATTCATGGCAGAAATCAAATTCAAGCTCATTGGAAAAAGGAAAGGAGAATGATCATGGGCATGGTAGAGGATATAATTATATCACTCAGTTTGGTACCTAGGGTAATTTCTGTCATGAATTACTGCTTTTCTCATCCTTACTTCTCTCATGAATTGATACTTCTGAGAGTGATGCACAAGAGAAAAAAATGGACAAATGGGAAATATCTATAAAGGGAATTATATACAAATTGGTTAGAAGGAAGGAATGAAATTTGGTATTACAGAAGCTTTAATTCCATGAAAAACATGAAGAGATCAAAGAAGAAACAAATAAGAATATAGACCATAAATCAAAGAATAAAAGTTTGGAATTGATAGAATAGGAAGAAAATTAATGAAGAAAACAAGGTAAATAAATCATTCTTAGAAAAAAGGGTGAAAAATTAAATGAATAAAGGATAAAAGGCCAATAAATTAAAACTCTAAAACTAGGGAAAAGTGACAAAGAGGAGAAGGGGAACTGGTGAGTTGGATGAGAGGAGGTGAGAATTAGGGCTATGTCAAAGTAAATTAAGCAAAACTAATGTTAGGGGCAAAGTATGAAGAAGCAGAACCAAAAAAAAAACTAATAAAATAAGATAATAGTAGAGACACAGATGGAGGAAAGCATAAACAATGAAACAAAGCATAAATGTGAATGGGCTAAATAATCCAATAAAATAAAATGGTAATTTGTAAAAGAAAAGAAAACCCTACAATTTGTTGCTTATAAGCAACACATCTGAAAAACAAAGCCATACCGAGAATGAAAATGAGAGGATAGAACAATATTTACTATGTATCATTTGAATAAAAAAAAGTCATTGCAACCATGTAAGCAAAACAAAAATAAAAATTTATAATCTAAACAGAAATAAGCAAGGAAATTACATTATGCTTGAAGGAATCATAAAGAATGAACAAATATAAATATTAAACTTAGAAGGCTTCTACTGTTGAATGTTGTCTCCTGTGAATTGCTTGTCTTCTCTACTGATATTCTTCAGGAAAGATGTTTAGTCTGCTATTCTCTGGGACGCTCTGCAGTTGTATAAGCATGTTTTCCCCTTCCTCTCTCTTTTTCACTCAGTAAGAATTTACCAAGCATCTACTATGTCTGAAGCACTGTGTTAAGCACTTCTTTGGCCTTCATTTTCAAAGACGACCAGTGCTGGCATGGGTGATATCTTGACTTGCTTGTGAGTTGGATTTAAGTGAGGCAGAGTTGGTGCAAAGGTGTTAGCCTCACTGTCTCTTCCAGAGTCATCAAAGTCTATTGGCAAGACAAAAGTCAAGATAACTGGTGATGGTCTGGGATGCAGTGGATGACCTCGGCATCTTTGAAGTCTGACCAACCCCTAAGCGCTCCACAGCTTCTGCTTTAGCCGCCCTCATGACCATTGGAACACATTGTTCTCATCTACTCATTCTGTCACTGGGAAGTCTTCACATGCTTAGGGGAGACATTCCCCTAACTCACTGATATGTTTGAGACCTGGTTTAGTCCATCTGCCCAGAGAGTTTTATTGGGGGGTGAGTGGCTGCTACACATGCTACAGCTTCTTGGAACCTCAGGTGACAGTCAGGTGACAGGTGGAATGTGGATAAGTGGCCCTCCCACCAGATGGGCTAGTCCTCCCTCATACACCCTGTTAGGCATTTAGGTTATGAAGAAAGGCAAATAACAGACCTTTCCTGAAGGGGCTCACAATTGAATGCAGGGAGAAAGTGAATGAACTATGCAGAAATGTGTGTGGGATAAATAGGAAATGATTAAGGGGGAAGGCATGAGAATGAAGAGAGTTTGGGAAAGACTTCCTGGGGAAGGTGAGATTTTATCTGAGACTTGAAAGAAGCCAGGAAAGCAAAGAGGCAGAGATAAGGAAGGAGATATAAGATATGAGGAGACTTGGTTTTGAATGACTTTGAAAACCAAATAGAATGTTTTGTATTTGATCTTGGAGGTGATAGGAAAGCACTGGAGTTTATTTAGTGTGTGCACAACATAGTTGTACCAATGCTTTGGGAAAATCACTTTGGCAGCTGAATGGAAGTGGGACAAGAGTGGGGAGAGATTTGAGGCAGGTAGACCAGAGAGCAGAATATTTCAGTGGCCCAGGTGTGACGTGATGAGGGATTGAACCAGAGTTGTGACAGTAGCAGAGGAGAGAAGGGGGGTGTATTTGACAAATGCTACAAAAGTTAAGTCAAGAAGACTTGGCAACAGATTGATATGGAGGGGTAGTGAGAGATAGTAGGGATTCAAGGGTGATACCTAAGTTGTGATCCTGGAGGACTGAGAGAATAGTGAGGCCCTCAAAGGTCATAGAGAAATTTGGAAGGGCGGAGGATTTAGGGCAATGGGAAGGAGTTGAGTGTGGACATGTTGAATTGAAGCTGTTTAATAGGTAGTTGGAGATGTGAGAATGGAGGTCAGCAGAAAGCTCAAAGACTGCTTGAGCAGATTGGTGACTTGAGAGAAATACATATTTTTGTAGACGTTGTAAAGTATTCTCCAGCTTTGGTCAAGAGGCCATGGTATTTTCCTCCACGGTCCAAAATGTAAATCCTCATTTCCAGATACCCTCTTTCAACCAGTTGTTTATTTTCCAAATCCACCTTTCTTTCAATAAAGCCCAAATCTTCAATTGGATCTACTGATCAAAATACCACATACACGCTCTAAGTAAACTTCAATTTCTTGCTCATGGTTTCATAATCCCTAACAATGCCTTATAGATCCTTTTTGTCAGTATCATCCCCATATGAATCGGTAGGACCAGCTAAGGGTTGTCAGTTTTGACTGGTTTCAGGAAGCCGTCTGTCATGTCCCAAATATGTGCCCTACAAAGACGGGAGACCTCTCTCTGTCATTCATGTCAACTTGACAAATAGCTTGCTCGCTACCCCTCCACAGCAATTTACCAATCCCAACTATTTCTCTTTTTTCTTCTGACCATTGCTGGATGACCTCTTTGCTGGGGACCTATATCATCATTCCTTGGAGCACAAGATGATGCTTCCTTCTCAGAAGGTCTAGCCCCATCCCTGTTACTGACTTGCAATTTTTCAGTGGTTCATTATCTGCCCTTTCTTTTCTGGGTCACATTTCCCATCATCCAACTCCCTGACACACATTTCACCGATCAGCCTATCCTATGAATTTGCTTCATTGTTCGATTTTGTGTGAATTTCCTTCAACATGTATTCAGACATGCAAACAAGATCAAAAGACATTACAAACACAAAAAAATGACTCAATTTGCATGTGCCCTTAGCTTTAGATTCAAAGAAAGTGAGTGTGAGTAATTTTACATGCCACCATACACTTCTGTTATTTACCACTTATTAAAAGAAATGAATGCAAACCATATTACCTTTAGCCTGCATTTTCTATTGTATTCAATGTGAATTGTTTGCCATTTTTATTTATATAGTGGTAAAATCAGTGAGTGCATTTTTCTTTTAGTCATGTTTTCTCCATTATGTCTCACTTTATGAAGGTTTTCTTCTATTTATTTGAATTGTTCAGATTCATCATTACTTAAGGCATAACAATATTCCATCCCATTTGTATGCCATCCTTTATTCAGCCATCTCTGCATTGTGTGTTATACATTCGGTTCTAGATATTTGCTATTACAAATAATGCTGGTGGGAATGGTTTTTGTATGGATAAGCTTTTTCCCCTGTCAATAATGTTTTTAGGGTCAAAGGATATAACTTTCATTGAATAATTCCATATTGCTTTCCCCAAAAATGTTGAGTCAATTCATAGCTTATCTAGCGGTGCATTTATTTTTCTGTTTATTTTTTTCCTCTAGTATTTGTTCATGAAATACAGAAATGTTTATTTTTGTGGATGCATTTTATATCTTTTTAATTTGAGGAAATCTATGTATTATCACAATTCATTATTTGTTCTTCATTCTCTTGAGTTTCCTAAATAAACTATTAAAAATATCTCCATAGATTTTAGCTTTCCCTCTGCCAAAGCTTATTCATTTAACTTGTTTTTTTCTTGCTTAACTTGTATAGCCTATCACTTCTAGGATTCTGCCAAATGCTAATAGTTTTTGTAGACATCCTTGTTTCACCCCATTTCTTAGACGAGAAACTCTACATTTTTCTCCATCATAAATAATTTTAGCTTTTTATTGTGCTAAGGGTAGATGAGTTCTTTCCCATACCTTTTAGTGGGGGTTTTTAAACATAAGTTAGTGGGATATTTTATTTATATGCAGCTAGGAGGTATAGTGGTCAGCGTGTAGGACTTTGAGTCAGGGAAACCTGGGTTCAAATTCTGCCTCTGACACTCACCAGCTGGGTGACTCATGGCTCATTACTTAGCCTCTCAGCTTAAAGCTTTGGCCTTCTCTTTAAAATCATGAAAATCCTAGCACCTGCCTCGCCTGTTTGTTGTGAGCATCACCTGCAACATTAGAGAAAAGTGCTTTGCAAACTGGGATGCACTATAGAAAGGCTGCTAATAGGAAGGTTCTTCTGCACCTGTTAATAAAATTGCTTTTGCTGTTGATATGATTTGTTCAGCAAATGGTTTTTCAAATGTTGAACCTCATCCTTGCAGTTCTAATATAAATGCACTTTGGTCACAATGGCTATCGGGAAATATATTCTTGTATTCTCTCTGTCAATATTTAATTTAATAATAATTTATCATGTTTATCTATAGTCCTCTTTCTTTGCCTTACCCTTCCTTGTTTTGGGTCCTGGGACAATGTTTGTCTCTTCAAAGATTTGGGTAGTCATCTTTCTCCATCTTTGGAAACAGTTTTTGTAACACAGAGATAGCTCATTCTTTTTTTTTTTGAGGGCAATTGGGGTTAAGTGACTTGCCCAAGGTCACAAGCTAGTTTTTGTGTTGTATCTGAGGCTGGATTTGAACTCAGGTCCTCCTGACTCGAGGGCTGGTGCTCCACTCACTGCGCCACCCAGCCACCCCCGAGATAGCTCATTCTTAAGGCATTTAATAGAATTTGCTTGTGAATCTGCCTGGTCCTAGGTTTTCTTTTATTTTTTTTCCCATCAAAATTCATTTATAACCTGCCCAATCTCTCTTTTTGAAACTTTGTTTTCCCACGTTCTATCTCCTGTTTTGTCAATTTGTGTGTTTTATATAAATTTTTGATATTCATCCATTCCTTTGAAATGTTCAGCTTTGCAGGCACAAGCAATGTATCATATGAGTCTGATACTTTTCTTCATCTTCTCTTTAGTCATTGTTTTGCTCCCCTTCTTATTTTACTAATTTGTTCTTGCTTCCTCTTTTTTACAAATTAGCGAATACTTTATCAATCTAATCACCTTGTTTTATTTTTAGATTGGATTCTTTTCCTTTTGTTTTGAACTACTTCTATTTTGCTTTGAATTTTTCTAATTTCCTCTTCTCTTCCTATTTTAGGTTTGTTAATTTGCTGATTTTCTCATTTTGAATACACACAATTTCCTATTTTTCCTTTTGCTAATATAAACATTCAGAGATATAAGTCACATCTGAGGACTTTAGCTGTATATAGACCACAGATTTTAATATGTTTTATTACTATTATCATTTTCTTTAATATAAGTTAATGTCATTTCTATAATATGGTTCTTGACCCACTATATTTGGGAAATTTATTGTCTTCATTCATGCCAATATTTGTGGTACAATGGATGGAGTGCCAGGCTTGAGAAGACCTGAATTCAATTCTGGCCTCAGACATTCACTAGCTGTGCTACCTCCCTCAGCCTCAGTTTCCTCATCTGTAAAATGGGAATAATAATGGCACCTACCTCCCATGGTTTTTGTGAAGATTAAATTGTTAAGCATTTCACATAGTGCCTGGCACATAACTATCATTACATTTCCTGTGAATTACTATTTTTATTGTTATGATCTGTAAAAGGAAGAGTTTAAAAGATTTCAATCTTTCTGTATTTATTTAAGAGTTCTTTACATCCTCGAGAATTATCTGCTTTTATAAAAATATCATGCCTAGGATTTCTTTTTTTCTCTTTCTTTGTAATTATCATGCATAGATAGAGTATTAAAGTTTACTAATGTTGATGTTACTTGTCTAGATCTTTGTGCATTTTAGGTAACTTTTCATTTAAATATTATTTCTCTGTACTTTGGCATGTGTCTGTGTACATACATCTCAAATGTATGTGTATGTACATATGTATGTATATGTACATATATACATTTAGTATTGATATATCACATATACATATAGTGTATATGTATGCATATATGTATGTGTACGTATATATGTACATATTTATCATTGATACTATTTCATCTTTGATAGCTTTAAGTATGATTTTTAAAATACCCATTTATTTCTCTAAATGCTTTCTACCTTGAATTTCATTTTGTCTAAAATGATGCTGGTAAATAATAAGTTTTATTCCAGCCTACCACTTTGAAGCTGTATGAGTCCTTATGTGTGTTTTCTTTAGGTATTCTATTACTGAATGTTCTTTTATGAGACCAATTTGAAACTTGCTCATTTTGATAGGGGAGTTGCATATATTTACATTCAGGGTTGTAAATGTTTATATTTCCTTTTTCCTCAGTCATATTCTATTATATTGCTTAATCAGGAAAAAAAGTACAATTGATCTTATTTCCCTAGCATCAATTCTAATTCTAATCATTTTATATACATACAAATATACAAACACATACACACACTCCTGTAATGCGAATGTAAATTTTAAAGATCTTCCCTGCCCCTAGGCTAAAGTGCACCTGAAGCCTGGGGTGGGAGGCTTGTTTTTCAGTAGATACTTCTTGATTGGCCAGTGAGTCAATAAGGTTGTTACATTCTCTGAGCCAGGAGAAGGCTATATAAGCCCTGATGTGTAGCTTTGTTTTGGGACTCACTTTGAGAAGTGTTCTGTGATTTGATCTGAGTTCTGGGAAGCCATTGTTGAGAGTCCCCCGGCTTTGAAAAACCCAGAATGTGGAAACCCAGATGTTGACTGGGTATGGATGTAATGGTTGGACAGTTTGGAAAGCTGTCTACTTGATCTGTTTCTGTCTTGATAATTCTGTCTGTATATTTTGAAGTTTGGAGTGCTGACCTTTTTCCCCTGAACAAGGTAAATGATATATGTCTGACTGATTAAAGTAAGCTTGTTAACCCATTTTGAGTTGCTTTCCTTTAACAAAGCAGATCCAAGAACCTGTATGGGCAGCAAACCCTGAGGACATGCTTGGGGTGCTTGCTGCTACAACTCCTCAAGCTTTTTCAAACTTTTGCCACCTTCATCTCGTTCCACATAGGATTATAATTTTAGAACTCTCCATCCTAATCTCTTAGTATATTCTTTGAGCTTTAGTACACACAGTCAGGTAATCCTCCTTCCCTCTTAGTCATCATTTTCCTTCTGTTTTATTAGTATGGGATTTGTCAGTCGGGTCCTAGTCATTGTTTCCCTGATGTTTCTCTTGCAAAGTTGGATATCAAAGATACAATAACTTTTTTGCTTCTTATAAAATTTAAACATTTTGAACTGCTTATTTATTCATTGTTTTAAGGTAACTTTATCTTGTTAAGGTATTGCCTCTTGGCTAATTTGTATTATCAGAAGTCATTTTCAAACCTAGTTTCCTTTCTAGGAAGACCTGGAGGCATGTGTTCTATTAAAAAAATCCTAGTATCTTTTTCATAAAAAAATTGCCTAGATTTGATGAACAAATAATATTTAGATAAAGGTCGATTTCACTTGCTTATTAATATTCTGTTCCTTCTTTAACTTCTCTTGCTATATGAAAAATCTCACATAATTCACATTGGTATCTTCAGATTTGTGGTTTATTTCCCCCCCTGGCTACTTGCAAGATAGCCTATCACTGAAATTTTGGATTATAGTGATGATATTTCTGCATTTGTATGCCAAAGTGGAGAGCTTGGAATCAAGAATACCTGGACAAATACCCTGCCTCTGACATTTACTGGCTATGTGTGATCTTGGGTAAGTCATTTAACTTCTATATGCCTCGGGCAGTTGTCTAGGACTTGCTAAGACATAAGTTGAGTTCTGCATTGGTGGAGAGTCTTCACATCAAAAGTTTCTATGTTGACAAAATCACAGATCTTGAATAAAAATTCATACGTTTATAGGCAAGTTGAATTTATGATTCCTTTCTATTGGAGTCCTTTAGATTCTGTTGATTTCTGCTCTATCCCATCTTTAAATATTCCCTGGGAAATTTTCTTGAATGATATCCTGAAATAGAGCATTTGTTTTGTTTCTTCCTGTTTTTCTGAGGGACTGTGGGTTCTAAAATTTTCCAATCTGCAAGAAAAACCACTGAGGCAGAGCTCTAAGCCAATAGCAATTTATTAAAGGGTCCATGGCTCCCATTAATTAAGTAGACTTCAGATCTTCCTTGTGATCTGAGATGCCTCCTTTCCCCAATGCCCAAACATTCAGGAGAGGCAAAGTAAAATACAAAATCCCATTAGTTGATAGACCTTGCTATTGACCTTTCAGGAGGACCGGAACTGATGCATTAACATAACTGGTCACAAGATGGGCAAGGCAGGGGTAATATTCACTGACTAAGTGTTCATAAGTGGTTACCTGCTCATGTTAGACAAGATGAAGTAGTTCAGAGGTACAGAAATAAGTTGTGGGATTTTCCAAAGAATCAAATCATCTGCCCACGCTGGGTTTGGACATGGAATTAGGAAAAATAACAGGATGGAGATGTCTGTCAAGTGAGCTTCATAACCAGTGAACAAGTGGTGGACACTGGCTTCAAGTTTGAGGCCTACTATGAGAAGCTGTCTTATCGAAGTATCCCAATATGCCTTATGTACAGTAGCCAATTGATTAATACTGGTTAAATAGAGTAGGGCTCCAGATGAATCATTTCTCGTAGGACTAAAGGTTTCAGGTTACCTAATTTCAGAACTACTATCACCCCATTATGTATACATTAAGATAATTCCTTGATATTTGTACCAATGAAAGAAACTTGCTTACTTTGGCCATGTTCTTACCTGCTACTGCTGCCCCACCCACCAGACAGTGGTGGCTGGGCTCACAATTGTTAGAGTGGGAGCTCCTTGAAGGCAGGGATTGTCTTTTGACTCTTTGTATTCCTCGTGCTTAGTACAATTTCTGGCACATAGTAGGTGTCTAATAATTGTTTATTGACTGATTGAACTGAGCTGAATTTTGAAGGAAACTAGACCTTCTAAGAGGTAAAGGGAAGAAGAAGTGAAGGATTGGAGACAGTCAGTGAAAAGACACAGAGATGGGAGATGAAGTATTTTGTGTCAGGAAAAACAAGAAGTCCAGTTGGAGTGTAGAGTGAGTGAAGGAGAAGAATGAATATCTAATATCTCCATTAAAGGGGCTTGGGCGTTAAATGCCCAACAGACAAATTAATGACTCATACAGGAGGTAATAGGGGGCTACTGGACTTTATTGAACAGGGGAGTCATGTGACTAGACGTACTCCTTAGGAAAATCACATGGTCAACTGAGAGAGTGGTAACAGAGGATCCTTTCCTTGCTGATCTCTGTCCTCCATTGGACACTGTTGCCTCCCCTTTCTGGTTTTGGGTTCTCTCCTGGTTCCCCTCCTCCCAGTCTGACTGCTTTTTCTCAGCTTCCTTGGCTGGGTCATCACCTCTATCATGGCACTAGCTGTGAATGTTCTCCAAAGTTCTCTTCTCGCTTTAGATTCTATCTTTGTAACCTCATTGACTCTTTTCAGCTCTGTACAGATGCCTCCCAGATAAACATATTTCATATCTCAGTCTCTCACCTGAGCTTTGGACTCAGAGCATCAGCTGTCTATTGGACATTTCAAACTCAATATGTCTAAGGCTGAAAAATGTTTCTCCCCAAACCACCCTATTTTCCCAATTTCCCTATTTCTGTGGATGAACATCATCACCCTCCTTCCAGGCTTGCAGTTCATAACTTTGGCATTATTCTAGACTCCTCCTTCTTCCCCACCCCGCGTGTCTAGTCAGTTGCCAAATCTTTCCCTTTCTACTTGCACAGCATCTCTCCCATCCAGTCTCTTTTCTCTTCTCACACAGCTGCTAGCCTCCCTTGGAGCCTGATCCCTTTGGCCCAGAGTATTTCGACAGCCTCTTCATTGACCTCCCTGCCTCAAGTCCATCTTCATCCTACTCCCTCTTCCTTTCAGCTGCCTTCAGCCTAGGTCTGACTATGTCACCTCTCTTCTCAATAAACTGCTGGGGAGCCCTGTCACCTCCAGGGTCAAAGAGGATTCCATCTTTATCTCATCCTTTCCAGACCTATTCTTGTTTAAGTCTTATAACCTATATAATTATTAGCGTAGTAGTACATGTTTATGGTGCATATTATATGTACTATATACTTACATATATATATATATATATATATATATGTAACTATATGAAAATATAGAACTCCAAGGTGGGGGGATGTTCAAAGTTTCTTTCACAGAGAGGAAGGTTCAGTTAAGAAATGTAGAGAGAGAGTCAACAGCCTAACTGAGGAGAATCACACCTTAAAAAACAGACTAACTCAAATGGCAAAAGAGGCTCAAAAAGGCAATGAGGAGAAGAATGCCTTAAAAAGCTGAATTTGCCAGATGGAAAAAGAATCTCAAATGCTCAATGAGGAGAATCATTGCTTCAGAATTAGATTGGAGCAAATGGAAGCTAATGACTTTATGAGAAATCAAGATGCTGTTAAACAGATCCAAACAAATGAAAGTATAGAAGGCAATGTGAAATATCTCATGGGAAAAACCACTGACCTGGAAAATAGATCCAGGAGAGAGAATTTAAAAATCATTGGACTACCTGAAAGCCATGATCAAAGTAAGAACCTAGAAATAATCCTCCAGGAAGTCCTCAAAGAAAACTGCCCTGATGTTTTAGAACCAGAGGGCAAAATAGAGGTTGAAAGAATCCACCGATCACCTCCTGAAAAAGATCCCCAAAAGAAAACTCCTAGGAATATTATAGCCAGTTTCTGGAACTCCCAGATTAAGGAGAGAATATTACAAGCAGCCAGGAAGAAACAATTTGAATATTGTGGAAACACAATCAGGATAAGCAAGGATCTGGCATCTTCTACACTGAGGGATCGAAGGGCTTGGAATATGATATTCCGGAGGTCGAAGGAGCTGGGATTAAAACCAAGAATCACCTACCCAGCAAAACTGAGTATCATGTTTCAGGGGAAAATATGTTTATTCAGTGGAATAGAGGACTTTCAAGCATTCTTCTGAAAAAACCAGAGTTGAATAGAAAATGTGACATTCAGATACAAGAAGCAAGAGAAGCATGAGAAGGTAAACAGGGAAAAGAAATCATAAGGAACTTACCAAAGTTGAACTATTAACATTCCTACATGGAAAACCAATAATTGTAACTTATGAAACTTTTCTCAGTAGTTGAAGGGAATATATATATATATATATATATATATGTACATATATATATAATGTGTGTGTGTCTATATATGAGGGTATATGGGCATATGAATACATATGTGAATATGTGTATATATGTTTACAGGTATACATAGATAGAGGGCACAGGACCAATTTAACAGGGAGGGATGATACTTAAAAGGTGAAATTAAGAGGTGAAAGGGGAATATAATGAGAGGAGATGGGGAGAGTCAGAATGGGGTAAACTATCTCATATAGAAGAGGCAAGGAAAAATGGTTACAATGGAGGGGAAGAACAGGAAGGCAAAAGGGAATGGGTCCACCTTATTCCCATTGAATTTGGCTTGAGGAGGGAATGAAAGAGAGTAGGGGGAAAGGGATGAGCGGGGGGATGATGGAAGGGAGGGCAGGCTGGGGGGGGGAGGGAAGTGGGAAGCACCCACTTTTGAAAAGGGATGGGATCAAAGTAGAGAATAGAACAAGTAGGAGATGGGATAGGAAGGAGAGAAATACAGTCAGTCTTTTACAATATATCTACTATGTTGTTGTTTTGCATTAGCCACACATGTACATCCTATACTGAACTGCTTATCTTCCCAGTAAGGGTGGGTGACAAGGGAGGAAGGGAATGAATCTGGAATTCAAAGTTTTAAAATCAAATATTTAAAAAAAAAATATATATATATATATATATATATATACTATTATTAATACTATTTCACATGTAGTTGGGAAATAAGATATACAGGCACTGGGGCATAGAGATACACTGGAAAAGTCAAAAGAGGTATGGGAGAAAATATGGGAGAGAGCAGATTGGAGGAGGGGATATCCTGTGGGACTGCTATTTTTGGGCGGTGGGTAGGGGAAAAATGGGGAGAAAATTTGTAACTCAATATCTGGCAGAAATGAATGACATAAATCAGAAGTTAATAGAGCATTTGGAAAAACAAAACAAAAAAAACAAACAAAAAAGAAATGTAGAGCGCACAGTACAAGGGGGGTTGAGTCTCTTTCCCTCTCCTGGCCTCTGCCTTCATCTAAAACCAGACACCTTGACCTTGGCTGTACCCTCTTGACTGGAAGTACCTTTGAGCTGTCTCTGTCTTCCTCACTGTGCCTCATGTGACTTAGCACACAGCCAACACTGTGGCCTTCTTTGTGACTCACACTCGTGGGGTGAGAGTGGATCTCACTTTCCCCCTTGATATTGTTTATGGCTTTCATAGTGTGTTAGCAGCCTGGAGTCTGAGCTTATGGCACAAAAGGATGTCATCTAGGAGGCCCCTTTCTGGCCTGAGATGGGGATTTTGCCAGGGAAGGAAGCCAGACGGAGAGGAAGGAGACCTCCCAAGGGCTGCCAGCCAAGACAGAGCCACCGAGCAGAGAAAGCTGGGCTGATGTATAACATAGGGCCCCAGGCCACTGTGGGCCTAAGCGTGGCATCAGTAATTGTACCCTTCTTCCCTGCTAGCGCCCAAAGAGGGAGGGAGTGTGACAGTGAAGACCCAAAAGGAGTTCCCATCTCCTGGCCTCCAGCAAGACTTGACCCAGCCCCATCCCAGCACATGGACCCCACCTTCTGACCCAGAAAATACTTTGCGATGGAGAGCTGAAGCTATCCTTGGCAGAAGACAAAGATTCATGAGATCATAGAGCTAGAGGGAAGAGGAGCCTGGGATTCAAAGAGGGGAGGGGAAGTCCTCTAAGGTCGCCAGGTCACAAATGACAAAGGGAGGATTTGAATCCAGATCCTTGTACTCCAGGCTGTGCTATCCAACCTCTTGAGACAAGGGCAACCGATTGAATTCTAGCCATTCTTTAAAATCCTTGCCCTGCTCGGGCAGATGTTTCAATCCATCCACATCATTGCAAGTACTTGTCTCCTACCTTGAATGGCTACGGCCAGCTAGGTCAATTTCCAGACAGCACAGGGGAAATAACTGCCCAGTCCTGCTGTCATTGACCTTCTCCACCCTGGGTAAAATGTGACTCTTCAGATCCATTGGTGCCTTTTGTGCCTCTACTACCCAGGGTTTCAGAGAACCCTGTTGAGTTACCCTTTCGCTCTCAGCTCTGGCACTGTTTTGGAGGCTTCCCAAATATTGACTCGGGACCCTACTATCATCTGAATGCCTAACTGAATGTCCCTTGCCCAGCCCTTACTGCACAGCCCCTCGTGGTCCTTACTGACAAGCTTAAGACTGTGTAACTCTAGTCAGCAGAACTGGAAACATTGAGGTTTCATGCAGACCAAAATCAAGGGGATCTGGGACTTTCTGTGTTCATTTTCTTAAACTCCCTTTCTGCTTCCAACAGCTGCCTGGTTTACCCATGCTTGAACTGAGCGCAGCATTGCTACTATACCCCTACTTGCATTGCATCCTTTTTAATGCCAGTGGCTTTGGGTGGCCATGAATCTGAGTAAAAATGAGGATTGCCCAAAGGGTGATGGATGGGAGGGAGCTGACACCCATAGCCAATTAGGAACATGGCATTGAAGACGTGTGCGATTGAAAGTAAGAAAGGGCATTCAGTGTGCTCCAGCTCTCTCTCCATGATGTTCAGGGCTGTAGGGGATGGGTGGTATCCCTGTACTCATATGGATGATGGAGATTAGAACTTCATAATTTGGGTCACTATCAGCAATACTGGAGGCAACATCCATGTCAACGAGCTTAAGTGCCATGTCTACACTGGCCCAGTGCCATGGGCCTCATGGTATCCAGCATCCTTGGCCACCATTGCTACTGTTCCTTTGGGTGTTTCCTCAGGGGGTCTGCCCCATATCATTTCAACTCTAGGTAGAATCCAGTCTGTCCTGGGTTTTGCACAGAGAAGCAGCCCAGGATGTGGGAGCCATTGGCATCTTTTGTCTCAGGATGCATTTCTACCTCTCCAGAAGCCAAGGGGAGTAGCCACTTGTTATACCAAGAGCAAGGTGATTTTTATCTTGCAGCAGGTAAAGTATTAGTCACAACAGTTTCTGGGAAAATAATGTGTTTTGACTGAGGAAACTTGTTCTGATCAGCCCAAATGGATCTTTAACACATTGGGAATGAGACTCTGAGTCCTTAAAAGTTCTGTTTCTGCAGGCTGTGGTGAAAAGACTTTTCTTACTACTCATTTTCATTTTCTATTATCTGAGCATTAATGGTCTGTTTTTCTTCCCTTTCCCCACACTGATAAGTAATTTCAATAGAAAGTTATTCACCACATTAGCAGAGGGAAATGTTAGTACAATTTCAGGAAGCCGGCAACTTTGAAGCAGAGTGTCCCTGTCACTGTGATCTTGTCTCTAGACCTTGGTCCTTAACTGATGAAATCCAGTCTTATTATATTCTTTCATCAGGCTGTGCTTTCTGCAAATGGCTTATCATTTCCTCTAATGTTCTCATCTGTCCCTGTCCTTCCTTTTCTGGGCCATTACAGTATTGAAAGGGAAGATTTCAGAGGTCATGTGATACCCGCACAAGTGGTCAACCAGTAATGGGGGACTCATTTCCTGAGAAGTATTGTATCTGCAGTAGAAATCTCCGTATTGAACCAGACATTGCAGCACAGTGTGTGCCCTTTTTCTTCTTTAATAACTAGTCTTTGGTCCACTCATGAATTCCTCTTTGGGCTTAAGGGGGTGAGAGCTTATTTGCTTTGATGCTTCAGACATTGTTCCAAAGTGCATCGGGGGATGGTGAAATATATTGTAATGTAAGACTAATGAGATGATTTTGCTCCTTCAAAAATGATGAACCAAGGCACAAAATCAAATTCTGCCTTGGACACCTTCAAACTGGGTGATAATAACAAGTCATTTAAACTCCCTGACTCTCAGGCAACTCCCTGAAACTAGAAATTATAGATGTGTTGTGAGCTGTTTGGGCAGAATAAATGTCCCTAGTGGTGAAATGAAAGGTCTTAGACTTAAATGCCTAAGAATGAACAAATATGAGGGACTTGGAGAAACTTGAGAAATCTCATCTGAACTGATACGAATGTTGTGACTGATTGGTGCAGAACCAGGAGAACAGCAGGCATATGGATGACCACAAGAGAAATGAAAACAACCTGGCCAGACAACTGACCTTGGATCCATTGCAGCATTGCCTAGAGACGACACGTTGAAACAGCCTCTCCTCTTTTTGCTAGAGAGGAGCAGGCCTTTTTCAGGTACTTTTGCTCACTTGTTTTTTCCTGTGATATCAAGGAGTGTTTCATGGCCATGGTGGAGATGGGGGGGAGGTGCTATATCAGGAAACAGCTGGTGTGAAACAGAAGAGATGTCATCGATAAAACTTAAAGAGAATCTCGCAATGTATCCAACAAAGGAAAAACAAATTCAATCATATACCTTGCAAATAGGATTTCTGTCTCTTGTATTTAATGAGGCATTTTAACATCATCTCATTATAGCAGATACAAGATCTAAAAATGACCTGGTCTGCCATATTCATGTTCACCTTCGTCTCCCTGAAAAGAAACAAAGAGCTTTTTGAGAATAAGCACAGGGAGAAGATTTTCCTTGGAAGCCTGATCACATTTCTCTTCCAGTGCATAATGATGTCTGGGCTTGACTCTAGGTACACACAGATATTTGTGATAACTACCAAGTTTTACATTAATATTTATCAAAAACCCCAGTCGTCCCTGCCAAGGTATTCAGAAATGTCTTTCCTTTCAATGCCATTTGATGGAACCAAGGCATAATGGCTCCCCTTTATGATATCATTGGTTACTAGTCATTGGAAATTATTCATTGAAATGAACATAAAGAGATGAAATGCATGCATGACAGTGGCTGATTTACTAGCCCATCACGTTTTTAGTGCATTCATAGATCCACAAAGGTCTCCTCACAGCTGGGCTCTTCCTGGACCTTAATGGGAAAGTAAAAGACGTCTTCCTCTTCCATTTTGCAGCCTCTTTTCTCCAGTCCCACAAAGAGAGTGAGATAATGAGAATATAGGAGAGAGAGAAAGAGAGAATGCAGGAAAGCTACAGGGAAAGAAGATCAGAGTGAGTGAAAACAGATAATGCAGTAGGGCAAGAAAGAAAAAAAGGGGGGCAGAAAGTGAGTGAGAATGAAGGAGAGAGAGAGAGAGAGAGAGAGAGAGAGAGAGAGAG